>NW_027397128.1:869103-1031470 GCF_003265705.2 Callorhinus ursinus
TACACTGTTGGTGGGAATGCAAGCTGGTGCAACCACTCTGGAAAACAGTATGGAGGTTCCTCAAACAGTTGAAAATAGAGCTACCATACGATCCAGCAATTGCACTACTGGGTATTTACCCCAAAGATACAAATGTAGGGATCCGAAAGGATACGTGCACCCCAATGTTTATAGCAGCAATGTCCACAATAGCCAAACTGTGGAAAGAGCCAAGATGTCCATCGACAGATGAATGGATAAAGAAGAAGTGGTATATATACACAATGGAATATTATGCAACCATCAAAAGGAATGAGATCTTGCCATTTGCAACGACGTGGATGGACCTGGAGAGTGTTATGCTGAGTGAAATAAGTCAATCAGAGAAAGACATGTATCATATGACCTCACTGATATGAGGAATTCTTAATCTCAGGAAACAAACTGAGGGTTGCTGGAGTGGTGGGGGGTGGGAGGGATGGAGTGGTTGGGTGATAGACAGTGGGGAGGGTATGTGCTAGGGTGAGCGCTGTGAATTGTGCAAGACTGTTGAATCAAAGATCTGTACTTCTGAAACAAATAATGCAATATATGTTAAGAAAAAAAAAGAAGTAGATAGCAGGAGGGGAAGAAAAAGGGGGGACATTGGAGGGGGAGACGAACCATGAGAGATGATGGACTCTGGAAAAGAAACTGAGGGTTCTAGAGTGGAGGGGGTTGGGGGCATGGGTTAGCCTGGTGATAGGTATTAAAGAGGGCACTTTCTTCATGGAGCACTGGGTATTATGCACAGACAATGAATCAAGGAACACTACATCAAAAACTAATGATGTAATGTACGGTGATTAACATAACAACAAAAAATTTAAGGAGAAAAAATAAATAAAAATAAAGAGAAATAAAGAACAAAATGATAAATTTAAAAAAAACCACCCACACCTCATATCATCCTTAATAGGGAAAAACTGAAAGCTTTGTCCACTCTCACCACTATTTTTCACCATAGTACTGGAAGTCCTAGCCTCAGTAATCAGACAATAAAAAGAAATAAAAGCCATCCAGATTAGCAAGGAAGAAGTCAAAATTTCACTCTTTGCAGATGACATTATACTCTATGTGGAAAACCAAATAATTCCACCAAAAAATTGCTAAAACTGACATAGGTATTCAGCAAAGTCACAAGGTATTCAATGCACAGAAGCCTGTTGCATTTCTATAGAATAATGAAGCAGCAGAAAGAGAAATCAAGGCATTGATTCCATTTCCCATTGTACCAAAAACCATAATATACATAGGAATAAATTTAACCAAAGAAGTAAAAGATCTGTACACTGAAAACTATAGAACACTTGCAAAAGAAATTGAAGAGGACTCCAAGAATTGGAAAATCATTCCATGGACATGGATTGAAAGAACAAATATTGTTAAAATGTCTATAATACCTAAAGCAATCTAAACACTCAATGTAATCCCTATCTAAATAATACCAGCATGGGGAGACTGGGTATCTCAGTCAGTTAACTGTCCAACTCTTGAATGCAGCTCATGTCTTGATCTCAGGGTTGTAACTTCAAGCCCTGCTTTGGGCTCCACACTGCGCCTGGAGCCTACATTAAAAAAAATAATAATAACAAACACCAGGATTTTTCACAGACCTTGAGCAAATAATTCTAAAATTTGTATGGAACCAGAAAAGACCCCAAATAGCCAAAGTAATGCTGAAAAAGAGAACCAAAGCTGGAAGCATCACAATTCCAGACTTCAAGCTATATTACAAAGCTGTGATCAAGATAGTATGGTACTAGCACAAAAACAGAAACAAAGGTCAATGGAACAGACAACCCAGTAATGAACCCAAAACTGTATAGTCAACAAACCTTCAACAAAGCAGGAAAGAATATCCAATGGACAAAAAAGACAGTCTCTTCAACAAATGTTGCTGGAAAAATTGGACAGCTACATGCAGAAGAATGAAACTGGGCCACTTTCTTAATCATACACAAAAATAAATTCAAAATGGATGAAATATTTAAATGTAAGACAGGAAACTTTCAAAATCCTAGAGGAAAACACAGTCAGCAACCCCTTTGACCTCAGCCACAGCAACTTCTTACTAGACACGTCCCTGGAGTTAGGGGAAACAAAAGCAAAAATAAACAATTGGGACCTCATCAAGATAAAAAGCTTCTGCACAGCAAAGGAAACAATCAACACAACTAAAAGCCAACCAACAGAATGTGAGACAATATTTGCAAATGATGTATTGGATAAAGGGCTAGTATCCAAAATCTATAAAGAACTTATCAAACTCAACACCCCAAAAATAACAAATCCAGTTAAGACGTGGGCAGAAGACATGAATAGATATTCTTCCAAAGATGATATCCAGATGGCTAGTAGACACATGAAAAGATGCTCAACATCTTTCATCATCAGGAAATATAAATCAAAACCACAAGATACCATCTATCATGTCCGAATGGCTAAAATTAACAAGTCAAGAAACAACAGATATTGGCGAGGAAGCAAAGAGGAACCCTCTTACACTGTTGGTGGGAATGCAAACTGGTATAGCTACTCTGTAAAACAGTATGGAGGTTCCTCAAAAAGTTAAAAGTAGAACTACCTACGCTATGACTCAGCAACTGCACTACTACATATTTATCCATAGGATAGAAAAGTGCTGATTGGAAAGGACACATGCACCCTAATGTTTATAGGAGCACTATTAGCAATAGCCAAATTGTGGAAAGAGCCCAAATGTCATTGACTAACAAATGGGTAAAAAAAAATACAGAAAATGACATAATGGAATATTACTTGGCTGTCAAAAACAATGAAATCTTGCCATTTGAACCAATGTGGTTGGAACTAGAGTGTATTATGGTAAACAACATAAGTCAATCAAAGAAAGACATATATGGTTTCACTCATATGTGGAATTTAAGAAACAAAACAGATAAACAGAGGGAAAAGGGGAAAAGAAAAAAAAGGAGAAGGAAATAAGCCATGAGGGGCTTTTAATGATAAAGAACAAACTGAGGGTTGATGGAGGGAGTTGGGTAGAGAATTGGCTAGATGGGTGATGGGTATTAAAGAGGGTAATTGTTGTGATGAGAACTGGGTGGTGTATTTAAGTGATGAATCCCTGAATTCTACTCCAGAAACTAATATTTTATTGTATGTTAACTAAAAAAAAGTATATACATCATCAACTCATTTTATTTAAATTGTAGTTACTTAACATATGGTGCGCGCGCGCGCACACACACACACACACACACACACACACACACACACACAAACACACACAGAGGAATATTATATTTAGCCATAAAAAAAGAATGAAATCTTTCCATTTGCATCAACAAGGATAGAGTTAGAGAGTATTACGCTACATGAAATGTCAGTCAGAGAAAAAAATACCATATGATTTCCCTCATATGTGGAATTTAAGAAACAAAACAAAAGAACAAAGGGGGTAAATGAGAGGAAAACCAACAAACAGACTCTGAACTATTAAGAACAAATAGATGATTTCCAGAAGGGAGGTGGGTAAGGAGATAGGTTAAATAGGTGATGGGTATTAAGTAGGGCACCTTTGGTAATGAGTACTAGGTATTGTATATAAGTATTGAAATGCTATATTGTACACCAAAAACTAATAATACACTGTATGTTAATTAACTACAACTTATTTTTTAACAACATATTTTATTAGTATTATGTGACCTATATAGTTTCTTTTCTTTTTTTATTATTTTATTATGTTATGTTAGTCACCATACAATACATCACCAGTTTTCGATGCAGGGATCCACGATTCATTGTTTTTCTACAACCCACAGTGCTCCATGCAGTATGTGCCCTCCTTAATACCCATCACCGGGCTAACGCATCCCCTCACCCCCCTCCCCTCTAAAACCCTCAGTCTGTTTCTCAGAGTCTATAGTCTCTCATGGTTTCTGTCCTTCCGATTTCCCCCACCTACATTTTTCCCTTCCTTCTCCTAATGTCCTCCATGCTATTCCTTATGTTCCACAAATAAGTGAAACCATATGATAACTGACTTTCTCTGCTTGATTTATTTCACTTAGCATAATCGCCTCCAATCCAATCCATGTTGATGTAAAAGTTGGGTATTCATTCTTTCTGATAGCTCAGTAATATTCCATTGTATATATGGGCCATATCTTCTTTATCCATTCATCTGTTTAAGGGCATCTCAGCTCTTTCCACAGTTTGGCTATTGCAGACATTGCTGCTATGAACATTGGGGTGCATATAGCCCTTCTTTTCACTACATATGTGCTTTGGGGTAAATACCCAGTAGTGCAATTGCTGGGTCATAGGGTCACTCAATTTTTAATTTTTTGAGGAATCGCCACACTGTTTCTCAAAGTGGCTGTACCAACTTGCATTCACACCAACAGTGTAAGAGGGTTCCCCATTCTCCTTAACCTCACCAACATTTGTTGTTTCTTTCCCTGTCCATTTGTGCCATTCTAACTGGTGTAAGGTAGTATCTCAATGTGGTTTTGATTTGCATTTCCCTGATGGCTAATGATGATGAACATTTTTTCATGTGTTTGTCAGCCATTTGTATATCTTCTTTGGGGAAGTGTCTGTGCATGTCTTCTGCCCATTTTTTGACTTATTTGTTTTTTGGGTGTTGAGTTTGAGAAGTTCTTTATATCTTGGATATCAGCCCTTTATCTGCAGGGTCATTTGCAAGTACCTTCTCCCATTCTGTGGGTTGCCTCTTTGTTTTGTTGACAGTTTCCTTTGCTGTGCAGAAGCTTTTTATCTTGATGAAGTCCCAAAAGTTCATTTTTCACTTTGTTTCACTAGCCTTTGGAGATGTATCTTCAAATAAGTTGCTGTGGAAGATGTCAAAAAGGTTACTACCTATGTTCTCCTCTAGGATTTTGATGGATTCCTGTCTCACATTGAGGTCTTTCATCCATTTTGAGTTTATCTTCCCGTATAGTGTTAGAGAATGGTCAAGTTTCATTCCTCTGTATGTAGCTGTCCAATTTTCCCAGCACCATTTATTGAAGAGACTGCCTTTTTTCCATTGCATAATTTTTCCTGCTTTGTCAAAGATTATTTGACCATAGAGTTGGGGGTCGATATCTGGGCTTTCTAATCTGTTCCATTGGTCTATATGTCTGTTTTTGTGCCAGTACCATGCTGTCTTGGTGATCACTGCTTTGTAATATAGCTTGAAACTGGACAACAGGATGCTCCCGGCTTTGTTTTTCTTTTTCAGTTTCCTTGGCAAATCGGGGTCTTTTCTGATGCCATACAAATTTTAGGATTATTTGTTCCAGAACTTTGAAAAAAGGCATTGGAATTTTCATCTGGATAGCACTGAAAGTATAGACTGCTCTGGGTAGCATAAACATTTTAACAATGTTTATTGTTCTGATCCATGAGCATGGAATGTTTTTCCATCTTTTTGTGTCTTCCTCAATTTCTTTCATGACTGTTCTGTAGTTCCTAGAGAATAGATCCTTTACCTCTTTGGTTAGGTTTATTCCGAGGTATCTTATGGTTTTTGGTGCTATTCTTAATGGAATCGTTTCTCTAATTTCTCTTTCTACAGTTGCATTGTTAGTGTCAAAGAAAGGAACTGATTTCTGTGCGTTGATATTGTATCCTGCCACATTACTGAATTGTTGGATGAGTTCTAGTAATTTGGGGGGCAGTCTTTTGGGTTTTCCACATTAAGTATCATGTCATCTGAGAAAAGAGAGAGTTTGACTTCTTTACCAATTTGAATACCTTTTATTTATTTTTGTTGTCTGATTGCTGTTGCTAGGACTTCTAGTACTATGGTGAACAATAGTGGCGAAAGTGGGCATCCGTGACGTGTTCCTGATCTTAAGGGAAAGGCTCTCAGCTTTTCCCCATTGGGGATAATGTTCGCTGTGGGTTTTTCATAGAGGAATTTTAGGAACTTGAGGAATGTTTCCTCTATCCCTATACTCTGAAGAGTTTTAATCAGGAAAGGATGTTGTATTTTGTCAAATACTTTTTCTGCATCAATTGAGAGGACCATATGGTTCTTCTCTCTCCTCTTATTAATGTGTTCTATCACACTGATTGATTTGTGAATGTTGAATGAAACTTGCATTGCAGGGATAAATCCCACTTGGTCATGGTGGATGATCCTTCTAATGTATTGTTGGATCCTATTAGCTAGGATTTTGTTGAGGATTTTGGAATCCATATTCATCAGGGATATTGGTCTGAAATTCTCTTTTTTGATGGGGTGTTTGCCTGGTTTGGAGATCAAGGTAATGTTGGCTTCATACAATGAGTCTGGAAGCGTTCCTTCTGTTTCTAGTTTTGAAAACAGGTACAGGAGAACAGGTATTATTTCTTCTTTGAATGTTTGGTAGAATTCCCCAGGGAATCCAACAGGCCCTGGACTCTTGTTTTTTGGGAGGTTTTTGATCACTGCTTCAATCTCATTACTGGTTATTGGCTTAGTCAGGTAGTCAATTTTTTCCTGCTTCAGTCTTGGCAATTTATAGGTTTCCAGGAAGGCATCCATTTCATCCAGGTTGCTTAATTTATTGGCATATAGTTGTTGATAATAATTTCTAATGTTCTATTAGAGACTGTTTCTATTACCTTGGTGTTAGTCGTGATCTCTCCCCTTTCATACATAATTTTATTAATTTGGGTCATGATCTTGCCCCTTTCATTCATAATTTTATTAATTTGGGTCCTTTCTCTTTTCTTTTGGATAAGTCTGGCCAGTGGTTTATCGATCTTATTAATTCTTTCAAAGAACCAGTTTCTAGTTTTGTTGATTTGATCTACTGTGTTTCTGGTTTCAAATTCATTGATCTCTGCTCTAATCTTAATTATTTCTCTTCTAATGCATGGCTTAGGCATTGTTTGTTGCTTTTTTTCTAGTTCTTTAAGGTGTAAAGTTAGTTGGTGAATTCGGGATTTTTCTGTTTTTTTTGAGTGAGGCTTGGATGGCTATGTATTTCCCCCTTAGGACCGCCTTTGCAGTATCCCATAGGTTTTGGACTGATGTGTTTTCATTCTCATTGGTTTCCATAATTTGTTTATGTTCTTCTTTGATTTCCTGGTGGACCCAAACATTCTTGAGCAGAGTGGTCTTTAGCTTCCAAGTGTTTGAATTTCTGCCAATGTTTTTCTTGTGATTGAGTTCCAGTTTTAAAGCATTATGGTCTGAGAATATGCAGGGAATAATCTCAATCTTTTGGTATCGGTTGATACCTGATTTCTGACACAGTATGTGGTCTATTCTGGAGAAAGTTCCATGGGCACTCCAAAAGAATGAGTATTCTGTTGTTTTAGGGTAGAATGTTCTGTATGTATCAATGAGGTCCATCTAGTCTAGTGTGTCCATCAAAGCTCTTATTTCTTTGTTGATTTTTCCGCTTAGATGATCTGTCTATTGCTGAGAGTGGAGTATTGAGGTCTCCTACAGTTAACATATTGTTATCAATATGATTCTTTATTTTGGTTAACAGTTGGCTTATGTAGATGGCTGCTCCCATGTTGGGGCTGTAGATATTTACAATTGTTAGATCTTCTTGTTGGATAGACCCTTTAAGAATGATATCATGTCCTTCTGTGTCTCTAACTACAGTCTTAAGCTTACAATCTAATTTGTCTGATATAAGATTGCTACCCCAGCTTTCTTTTGAGGTCCGTTGGCATGGATGATGGATCTCCATCCTTTCACTTTCAGTCTGGATGTATCTTTAGGTTCAAATTAGTCTCTCATAGACAGCATATGGATGGGTCCTGTCTTTTTATCCAATCTAGGCCATTCACGTTGAGAGTGATTATTGAAAGATATGAATTAATTATCATCATATTACCTGTGAAGACGTTGCTTTTATAGATTGTCCCTGTAAATTTTTGTTGTATATCACTCTTGGGGTCTTTCTCCTTTTGTAGAACCCCCCCTTAATATTTCTTGCAGGGCCGGATTAGTGGTCACATATTCTTTCAGTTTCTGCTGGTCTTGAAAGCTCTGCATCTCCATCCATTTTAAATGACAGCCTTGCTGGATAAAGTATTCCTGGCCACATGTTCTTCTCATTTAGTACCCTGAATATGTCTTGCCAGAACTTTCTGGCTTGCCAGGTCTCTGGGGACAGCTCTGACGTAATTCTGATGTTCCTCCCTCTGTACGTAAGGAATCTCTTCCCTCTAACTGCCTTTAAGATGGTTTCCTTAGTTCTAAGATTTGCGAGTTTTACTAGTACATGCCAGGGCAGAGCAGAGTTTCCCTGCCCCCGTGGCGGGGCATGGGCTCAGTGAAAACCGGTTTTATGGGGCTTTTGTTCTCTGGCGTCTTTCCCTGTCAGCTTTCCTTGTCTTTTCCGAGAGTCAGAGCAGAAGATACCATTTCCAACCTTCTGTCTCAGAGCAGAGAGTTCACAGTCTGTTCTTCAGTGAGCGCTCCAGGCTATACTATCTCCATTTCTGTCTGTGGTGCTATAAACTGCAGCATCCTGGGTTGTGCGCCCCTCAGCAGCACTCCCAATCCTCACCTCCAGGTTGGGGCACATCTCTGCCTTTTGTGCCTCTAAACTGCCAGCCGCCCCCAGTTCGCATGCGTGGTCCCACCACTCCGGGTTTCAGTCCAGGGGGCTGCCCTAACATCCTTTCCCTGTTGCTACCAGTCTGTGAGTCTGTACCCGGTCCCAAGCACAGGAGGCTATCGCTTACAGGCACTATAGGATCCCGACGGCTGGGCTCCCTCCCCGTTCCATTTATCCTCTGATATCTGCCTGGAGAATAAGAGCTCCCCGCTTCATACCTCAAAACCAACCACCTGGGATATTCTGTTTGTAGAGATCCAGATCTTCTTACATCTCAGGCTGATTTTGTGGGTATTCAGAATGGTCTGGTAGATATCCAGCTCAATTCTGGGGACCGGCTGAAATAGGGTCTCCTACTCCACCATCTTTTCCCCCAACCTCAATTAACTAGAATTTAAATAAAAACTCAATTAAAAACAAAAGAAACCAGAAAATATAATGAAAACTAGAATTTATTTTTTTTAATTTTTTAAAGATTTTACTTATTTATTTGACAGAGACACAGTAAGATGGGGAACACAAGCAGGGGGAGTGGGAGAAGGAGAAGCAGGCTTCTCGCTGAGCAGGGAGCCCGATGCAGGACTCAATCCGTGGACCGGACCCTGGAATCATGACCTGAGCCAAAAGCAGATGCTTAATGACTGAACCACCCAGCACCCCTAGAATTTAATTCTTTAAAATAATAGGATTGATCTTCGAAAAGACTGATCAGTTAAAAAGAAGGGGGAAAAGAGGCAAATAAACAAAATACAGAATGAAAACAGGGACACAATGTAAGATTTTTTTTTAAATTACAGTTAACATACAGTATTATATTAGTTTCCAGTATAGAATCTAGTAATTGAACCATTCCATACATCACCCAGTGCTCATCATAAGTGCACTCCTTCTTTTAAAGTTTTTATTTTAGGAACGCCTGGGTGGCTCAGTCATTCAGTGTTTGCCTTCAGCTCATTCATGATCCCAGGGTCCTGGGATTGAGCCCCACATCAGGCTCCCTGCTCGGCGGGAAGCCTGCTTCTCCCTCTCCCACTCCCCCTGCTTGTGTTCCCTCTCTTTTTGTCTCTCTCTCTCTGTCAAATAAATAAATAAAATCTTTAAATAAATAAATAAATAATAAATAAACGTTTTTATTTCAATTCCAGTTAGTTAATATACAGTGTGATATTAGTTTCATTTGTACAATGTAGTGATTCAACACTTCCATACGATACCCAGGTCTCATCACAACAAGTGCACTCCTTAATCCCCATCACCTATTTCACTCTCCCCCCACCGACCTCCCCTTCAGTAACCACCATAAGAAAAAATTTTAAAAACAAGATTATTATGAACAATATCATAATAAATTGACAAACCTACATGGACTAACAAATTCCAAGAAAATATAAAAAAGCACTATTAGTCAAAAATTCCCCTACAAAAAACCTCAGGTCCATGATTTTATAGGTGAATTCTAACAAACTTTTAAGAAACAGTGAATGACTACCTTATCCAATTGATTGTAGTGATTACAAAAAGAACAACAGTCTATTCTAAAACCAAATAAACAAGTATAAGAAAATAAAATTTACACCAATTTCACTTATGAAATATAGATGCAAAAAAATTCCAAATAAAAATACAGTTAAGGAATCAGCACTATAAAAATACCCTTGATCAAGTGCAATGTATGTCAATAAAGGAAAATAGTTCAATAGAAGAAAATTTCAATATCGTATTATCACATGATGAGATAAAAAATCAAATGCTTTATTTCAATTGGCACAGAAAAAGAAACATGTAATTGAATTCAATTCTATTATGATGATAACTTGGTGAATTAGGAAGAGAAGTGAACATCCTTAACTTGGTAATGATTATATATACCAAAAACCTTCAAAGAATGTTATGTGTAATGGAGAAACTAAATGCATTAATTTAAAATTATCAACAAGACACCAACTAACACTGGTACTGTTTTAGATAATCTTAGCCAATACATGAGGAAAAAGAGGGGAGGCATTTAAGAATGCAATAATTGGAAAGGAAGTGCTATATCTGGCATAATTTATAGGGAAGATAATTATCTACCAAGAAAAAAATCAAGCAAAAGAACTAACAAATTATTAGAACTAATATGAGAGGAATTCAACAGCGTTGCCAGATAAAACATCAACCTACAAAAACCAATAGTATTTTTCTATATAAGCAATAGCCATTAAGAAAATATCATTTATAATGGCAACAAAAACCACGCAGAATCTAGTAATTAGCTTACCCAAACACAAGATGAAAGACCACATCAAAAAAGCAGAAGCAGAGATATGGTCCAAAACCACCAAAGAACAAAAGGGACACCACAAGTACAGAGAAGGGAGAAGAGCAGACACCATACCAAGCAACCCAAACACAGGGCACCAGTACTGGGAAAAGGAGTCCCCATAACATTTGACACTGAAAATCAATGGGGCTTAACTTCCCAAGTTTTTTGCAATCAGCAAGGCTTAACTGCAGATATTTTAAACATCAAGAGGCTTAACTCTGTTAGAGTTAGAGAGCAATAGGACACTGAGTCTCCACCCTTAACAAGCAAGCATAAGAAACAACCTCACCAAGATAAAACATAGAAGCAGCAGCTTGAAAAGCACTTAAGAGAATTGGTAGGAAGATGTCAGTGGAGCAAGAGGGCCCTAGACTTGCTTCATCCCAAGAATACAACTAGATAACTACCAAATCATACCAAATACCCCAGAAATTGATCTGAAGACTGACAGAACAAACTGCACAACTAAAGATAGAGAAGAGGCCATCAGAAGAAGATAGGAAGTGTGGATACATGCTTTGGGAAAGAAACAAATCATGACTGCTGCCATGGGGATGGAGCTGCAGTCACAGAGAACAGAGAGACAGACAAGCACACAGAGGAGCCCACAGGGAAGATGATCCCCCATAGCAATTGGCTTGGAAAGCTAAAGGGGCTGAATTTCATGAGTCTTTGCAACCAGCAGGACTTAAAGCCAAGAATTCTTAAGGTTAGTGGACTTGGCTCAGGCAGAGGCCAGGGGGTATTGTGCTGCTCTTGAGGAGAAGGGAGGGTAAACAGCCTGCAGACATACACTGTGCAAACAGCATCGAAGAGCACTTGTGGGACACAGTGGGGAGGAGGTTATTTGCTGTTGGAGTGAGTCCCAGAGGGGCAGCATTCAGAGAGACCCATCCAGGAACAAAGGAACTGCCCAGGGCCATTTCCCTCATCTGCCCTCAGTATAACCCTAACTTGTTTACAACAAGACCCACCACCCCACCCTCCGGTGGAACTGCCTTTCCCAGTCATGCTTGCCTCAGTCCCAACTCTATAGGCCCCCCTCCTGCAGAAAACTGGCCAAAATCCCTGCCGACACCATGACTCCTGACCTGGGCGTTTTGCAAGGCCTCAGTTCGGGTAGCAGTGGTGACAGATACCATCTCACATGCAGACCAGAGCAAACTTAATTAAAACTCGCCACATTCAAGCCAGGGACCAAACACTGTGCACAACACGCGAAGAAAGTCTCTGTAGATGATTTGTCTGAAGGATAAAGAAGACAGGACAAAAAAATAGCACACATGGTACACAGTGGAAGCACTCCATGAAGTGGCAAGGCATGGAGGGGTAGTGGGACAATACAATAGACCTCTTTTTCATAATGCCATATCTTCAAGATCAGGGACGTACCTAACTTTTCTAACACAAGAAAGCAGGCACAGAGATTTATATAAAATGAGAAGACAGAGGAATCTGTCCCAGATGAAAGACCAGAACAAGGCCACAGCCAGAGATCTAAGTGAAACAGATATAAATAACATGCCAAACAGTATGGTGCTGTCACAAAAACAGACACATAGATCAATGGAACAGAATATAGAGCCCAGAAATGGACCTTCAACTCGATGGTCAACTAATCTTTGACAAAGCAGGAAAGAATATCCAATAGAAAAAAGACAGTCTCGGGGCGCCTGGGTGGCTCAGTCGTTAAGCATCCGCCTTTGGCTTAGGTCATGATCCCAGAGTCCTGGGATTGAGCCCCGCATCGGGATCCCTGCTCTGCGGGAAGCCTGCTTCTCCCTCTCCCACTCCCCCTGCTTGTGTTCCCCCTCTCACTGTGTCTCTCTCTGTCAAATAAATAAATAAAATATTAAAAAAAAAGAAAAAAGACAGTCTCTTCAATAAATGGTACTGGGAAAATTGGACAGCCACATGCAGAAGAATGAAACTGGACCATTCTCCTACACCATATACAAAGATAAACTCAAAATGGATGAAGATCTAAATGTGAGACAGGATTCCATTAAAATCCTAGAGAACACAAGCAGTAACCTCTTCAAGCTTGGACAAAGCAAATTCTTGCAAGATACGTCTCTAAAGGCAAGGGAAACAAAAGCAAAAATGAATCTTGTCTAAGCTGCAAGACAGGACTTCATCAAGATAAAAAGCTTCTGCACAGCAAAGGAAAGAGTCAACAAAATGAAAAGGCAACCTACAGAGTTTTAAAACCCAGCCAGTCCACCTGGGATAAAACACAGGAGCACTATGCCGCTGGGTGGGCAGATAGTTTGGACATAGACAGGGTGAACTTAGGGATCTGAGGGATCCCTGGAACACATGAGGGGAGATTGATTGCTCTTCTATAAGGGTTTCCTGAACAGCAGCAAGTGCAAACTCCCCTCTCAAGGGACGAAAGAGAGGAATGATGCCATTTTTATCCCTCACCAATCAGTACAGAGGGACTTCAGTGAGCAGCACATCGCCCACAGTGGAGGCTTAGCCATTTACACCAAGCCCCACCATCCTGCACTCTGCAGGTCCTTTGTTATTAGGGCAAGTGTGTCTGAGAGCCAGAAAAGCAGAGGTTTTCCCCCAGAAGACCAGCACAAACCACCCTGCATGCACCAAGTCTACTAACGATAGAGTGCTGAAAAACTTCAGCTCTAGTGGATATTAGATCTAGACTTTTTATCTAGCAAAGACATGAAAACACACCTAGTTGAAACTCGACACACACAGGAAAGGGTCCAAATATTCCCAACTGCAGGCAAGGTGAAACTCTGCAGAGGACTGACCTGATGGAAAAATCAGCCAAAACACAACAGCAGAGTGCACACAGTCTACACAGAAACACTTGCTGAAGCACCAGGCCCTGGTCAGTATAATATACCTTCTTAATATAGCCTTTACGCTCAGAAGCAAGAAACATAACAAGCTTTCCTAACACACAGAAGACAGACCTAAACAAAATGCCAAGATGGAGAAATTCATCCCCAAAGAAAGAACAACAAAAGGTCATGACCAGGGTTCTAATCAAAACAAATATAAGTAGGGGCGCCTGGGTGACTCAGTCGTTAAGCATCTGCCTTTGGCTTAGGTCATGATCCCAGAGTCCTGGGATCGAGCCCTGCATCAGGCTTCCTGCTCAGTGGGAAGCCTGCTTCTCCCTCTCCCTCTGCCTGCCACTCCCCCTGCTTGTGCAGGCATGTGCTCTATCTTTATCTGGAGACTTATGTCTTAACTTGTGATAGTGACAAATGTTTCATGGTAAATTGTTTTATCTCAGGACTTTATTGCAAAAGTCATTTCTGCAGAAGATGCTAGACAGGGTGCTGTTGTGGTCTTGTCTAAGCTGCAAGACAGGATGCTAGTGTGGTTTTGTCTTAGCTATCCCTGCTCCCTGTTTTCTTGTTGGGGATCTCTGTCAAATAAATAAATAAAATCTTATGGGGCACCTGGGCGACTCAGTCATTAAGCGTCTGCCTTCGGCTCAGGTCATGATCCCAGAGTCATGGGATCGAGCCCTACATCGGGCTCCCTGCTCCGCAGGAAGCCTGCTTCTCCCTTTCCCACTCTCACTGCTTGTGTTCCCTCTCTTGCTGTCTCTCTCTCTCTGTCAAATAAATAAAATATTAAAAAAAAAAGAGCCCTAGATTTGAACGCCAAAATGGCAACCTTCTTGATTCCCCTCCCTCTCCAGGAGCTTTGTACTGTTGCTCAATAAACTTTACCTTGCTGCCCACCACTCTTCATCTGGTCTACCTCTTCATTCTCAGAAGTGGAATGATCAAGAACTGCGGGCACTAAGGGAATAGAAATCCTGTAACACTAGGAGCTGATTCTCTGGAATAATTAACAAAATAAATAAACCCCTAGCCATACTTATCAAAAAGAAAAATGTCCCAAAAAAGTAAAATCACAAAGGAAAGAGAAGTAACAACCAGGTCCAAAGAAATACAAACAATTCTAAGAGAATATTAAGAAATAGTATATATCAAAAAATTGGGCAATTTGGAATAAATGGATAAATTCCTAGACACATATAAACTACCAAAACTGAGGAAGAAATAGAAAATTTGAGCAGGTCCATAACCAGCAAAGAAATTAAATCAGTAATCAAAATCTCCCAACAAACGGAAGTCTAGGACCAGATGGCTTCCCAGGGTAATTCTACCAGACATTTAAAGAAGAGTTAATACCTATTCTCAAATTGTTCCAAAAAACAGAAATGGAATGAAGCCTTTCAAACTCATTCTTCAAGGCCAGAACTACTTTGACTCAAAAACCAAACACCCCACTAAAAGGATAAATACAGGCCAATATCCCTGAATAGCATGGATGCAAACATTCTCAACAAGATATTACCAAACCAAATTCAACAGCACATTGATGTAGATGGAGTTAGAGATCATTATGCTAAGCGAAATCAGTCAAAGAAAGACAAATACCATATGATTTCACTCATATGTGGAATTAAGTAACAAAACAGATGAACATGGTGGGTTGAAAGAGAGGCAAACCAGGGAACAGACTCAACTATAGAGAACAAACTGCAGGTTACTGGAGAGGAGGTGGGTGAGGGAATGGGTTAAATATTTGATGGGTATTAATAGTGGAACACTTGTTTTTTTTAATTGCAAAACATTTTAAAATTTTTTTTTAATTTTATTATGTTAGTCACCATACATCATTAGTTTTTGATGTGGTGATCCACGATCCACTGTTTTCGTAAAACACCCAGTGCTCCATGCAGTACATGCCCTCCTTAATACACATCACCAGGCTAACCCATCCCCCCTCACCCCTCCCCTCTAATACCCAGGAGTGCAATTGCTGGGACATAGGGTAGCTTTATTTTTAATTTTTTGAGGAACCTCCACACTGTTTTCCAAAGTGGCTGTACCAACTTCATTCCTACCAACAGTGTAAGAGGATTCCCCTTTCTCCACAACCTCTCCAACATTTGTTGTTTCATCATTAGCCATCAGGGAAATTCAAATCAAAACCACATTGAAATACCACCTTACACCAGTTAGAATGGCAAAAATGGACAAGGAAAGAAACAACACTCCTGGGTATTTACCCCAAAGACACAGATGTAGTGAAAAGAAGGGCCATATGCACCCCAATGTTCATAGCAGCAATGTCCGCCATAGCCAAACTGTGGAAAGAGCCAAGATGCCCTTCAACAGATGAATGGATAAAGAAGGTGTGGTTCATATATACAATGGAATATTACTCAGCCATTAGAAAGGATGAATACCCAACTTTTATATCAACATGGATGGGACTGAAGGAGATTATGCTAAGTGAAATAAGTCAAGCAGAGAAAGTCAATTATCATCTGGTTTCACTTATTTGTGGAACATAAGGAAAGCATGGACTATATTAGGAGAAGGAAGGGAAAAATGAAGGGGGGGGGAATCGGAGGGAGAGATGAACCATGAGAGACTATGGACTCTGAGAAACAAACAGGGTCTTAGAGGGGAGGGGGAGGGGTGAGGGGGGATGGGTTAGCCTGGTGATGGATATTAAGGAGGGCACGTACTGCATGGAGCACTGGGTGTTATACAAAAACAATGAAGCATAGATCACTACGTTAAAAACTAATGATGTATTGTATGGTGACCAGCATAACATAAAAAAATAAAATTTAAAAGGGAAGAATTTACGCTGAGAAAAAAAAAGTGTCCAATTACAAAAGGGAGGGAGATTACAAAAGGGAGGGAGGCAGGACAAGGCTAGAGAAGGAATAAATAGTTAAATGAAAAGTCAGATTCTGATGGCCCAGTGTAAGATAAATGAAAAAGAATTATTAAAACCCAGGAGACATTTTAAGGCTAAAATCCCAAGTGGAGATGCTACAGTCTGAATGTTTGTATTCCCTGAAAATTTCATATGTTGGAATCCTAATGCCCAATGTGATAGTATTTCAGGTGGGGCCTTTGGGGAGGTGATGTGGGTCTTGAGGGCAGAGTCTTCATAAATAGGATTAGTGGAATTAGTGCCCTTATAAGAGAGGCTCCAGAGAGATTCCTTGCCCCCATCCCCCATGTGAAGGCACAGTGAGAATTTGGCAGTCTACAACCCAGAAGAGGAACTGTACCAAAACCCAACCATACTAGCAACCTAATCTTAGACTTCCAGCCTCTAGCACTGTAAGAAATAAATTTCTCTTGTTTATAAGCCACCCAGTCTCTGGTATTTTGTTATAGCAGTCCAAATGGACAAAGAAGAAGGAAAAAAAGAATCCACAGTAATCTTCAGGCACAGAACAAGAAGGGTAGGAATAGAGGGTTAGAAAATGTTTATGGGGAAGACTGCAAAGTCATGCTGCAAGAGACACATAAGTATATACCATTTCCTTTAATCTGTATACAAGAGGCTATGTAACTTGGTGAGAACAGTTTGGTAAAAGCATGTGATCACTTTAGCCAATTGAAAGTTAAAAGGAGAGTAGGCTTGTCATCACCAGAGGAACACACTGTGATTAGGTTAATAGAAGAAATCAGTGCCAGTTGTAATAGGGGCTCATTTTCTCACACCGAGGAAAAGAAGTCACACTTCAGGAAAAGAATGGGCAAGAGGTAAGGAGTAGAAATTGAAACTATAAAGCATCTTTGGTTTGTACAGTAGGAGATTCTCAATAAGAGAAAAAATTAGCCACTCAAGAAGTTCCTGCTAAGGTGCAAGTCACTACCTAACAAAAGGCTACAATGTCCATGTATGAAGGGTGCTATATGCCTCTTGGTGGATAGTCCCTAAGGAAGCCTTGGAGGAAATGGGAACTGTTGATATGGAAACTATTGATATGGATTTCCTATAGGGCTCCATATTGCAGGGAACCTGTGTCTATTAGCATATAGAACCTTCTAGAAGACCTGCAATTATCCAGTTCCTCCCCCTTCTCTACTCATGGGCACCGGTGTCCTCTCAGTTCTGAGACTGAGTAATGGTAAGAAGGTTCCTCTGCCTAGCGTGCTTTTATCCCACAGAAACCTGGGTCCCATAACGTGTGTGTGTGTGTGTGTGTGTGTGTACGCACATGCATGAATGTGTGTGCGTGTGTGCATGTGTGGGTGGGGGAAAGGGAAAAGGGGAGAGGGAGATAGAAAGCAAAGGAGGAAAAGGGAGAGTGAAATAGAAAAGGGGAGAAAAAGGAAGGAAGAGAGAGAGAAAAAAAGGAGAAGGGGAGAGAGAGAGAAAAGAGGAGAGAGATGAGGAGGAGATACAGAGAGAAAGGGGGAGAAAAGATACTAACCACCACTAGGTACTATACAGACTCTAGTTTCCAGGCAAGCCACCCAAATGCTTTGTTAGTTTTGCATTCCTGGGCTATAGACAGAGCACTCTGACATTTTTAAGATCTTTGCTCTTGGAGAAGCTGTGGACCATAAACCATGTTTTTTACACTTCCGTTCTAGGAAGGGAGGAAATCAGTGGCACTTCAGAGGCTTCTGAATCCATTTAATCTCCTGGTTTGCCACAACTATTGGTAATAACTTGGATATGCTGCAAAAATAAATAAAAGATAAGACATCTGGTTTCAGGAGGACCAACAATGTGCTATCCATCAATCGTACATGTCTCACATAAGCCCTGCCCCATGTGGCATCACCTCTGATAGCAAAGAGCATTTGTCATGAAAATAACTGCTGTGCTCTGCATGCATTAAAAAGGCATCCTCCTACTTTCATAACAAGCATCTCTGATTTAGGTCTCTTCTTTAAAGTAATAAGTGAGAAAATATGTAATGGGGCAGGAGGGAGGAAAGGAAAAGGTGAAGGGCAAATGAAGTCTTTTGAGTCAACATGTACAAAGTCATTTGAAGCAAGTGTTTAAAATACAACCCAGACTAGCCTTGAATTATGCCTCCTCACACCCTATTTCTCAGCACCCCTCCAATTAAAGCAAATTCGAGACTCAGAAAGGAATGCTGCATTAATAGGTGTAAACACACATGCAGTTCTATGGTCAGGTTAGGGAAACACTGGGTTAAACAAATATAAGCAGGTCTCTTTATTGCAGGGTTTCTCAGAGACTTAAACAGGTGAAAATTCACTATGAATCTCCACAGTGTTTGTAGTATCAACATATTCTACCTTAGAATCCTTTTTATCTTTTTAAACAACTTATCTTATGGACCAGTCAGCAAAAGCAAGGTTTAGGAAATGCTGGTATAATCCAATCTTCTCATTCTATTGAAGCAGTACAGTTCAGGGGTTAAGAACACAGGCTCTTAAGACACAGACTATCTGCTTCATTTACTGGCTCTCAGAAAGTTACTTAAGCTTCCTGGGTCTTCATTTCTTTATTTTTAAAATAAGGACAGTAGTTTGTGTGTTAAATGAGCATACACATATGTAATATTTATGTAAAACAATTAGAATAGCGTCTGGCATATAGTACTTGCTCAATAAAGGTTAGATATTATTATTTTACCCACTGGGAAAATGAAGCCTAAGTTCATACAGCATGTCAGTATCAGAGCTGGGACCAGAATCCAGGTCTCTTGATTCCCTGTCCATCATGGGTTTCTCAAATAATAAACATTTTATGGGAGCTTATCAAAAAATCTTTCTAAAACATATAAGAATTACACCACAAAACCACAAAATGATATCTAAAAAGACACAACCCTCCAACAAATCCCAGTGGTTTCTAGAAGTAACAGTTTAGTTGAGGTTTCCCACGTATAAAGTGAGGTCAAAGAAAGTTTTGGTGGTGAGGAAAATTATTCCAATGCCTATAAAATAGTAGCCAAAATCCCAGACCACTGCCATTCTTGGGTAAACTCTCTTGTTGCACTCTAGTACGGAACCTCTATGGATGCTCAGGAGCATATTCCACTTTGAGACAGGCTGATTTCTGAGACCTCCCAGGACTAATGTATACTAAAGCCCCTACCATTGTTTGGCTCTGATGGAAAGAGTTGGGAGTATTTGAACCTTGTCTTGTGTGTGTCGAGTCTTAACTAGATGAGTTTTCATGTCTTTGTTAAAAAAAAAAAAAAAGCCTAGATCTAATATTCACTAGAGCTGAAATTTTTCAGCACTCTATCGTTAGTAGATTTGGTGTATGCAGGGGGGTTTGTGCTGGTCCTGCTTTTCTGGCTCTCAGACACACTTGCCCTTACTACAAAGATAAAAGAACTAAAATCTAGTCAGGCTGAAATTAAAAATACTGCAACTGAGATGCAAAAACAAATGAAGGCCATAAAAATGAGGATGAATGAAACAGAGGATCAAATCAGTGATACAGAAGATAAATTATGGAAAATAATGAAGTTGAAAAGAAGAGGGAAAGAAAGGTAATGGATCATGAAGGTAGATTTAGGGAACTCAGTGACGTATTAAAACATAATAACACTGGTAACATGGGAGACCCAGATAATGAAGAGAGAGCAAAAATGGCAGATTTATTTGAGCAAATTATAGCTGAAAACTTCCCTAATCTGGGGAAGGACACAGATATCAAAATCCAAGAAGCACAGAGAACTCCCTTAAATTCAACAAAAGATGACCATAGCCAAGGCATATCATAGTCAAATTCACAAAATACACAAACAAGGAAAGAATCTTGAAAGGAGCAAAGGGGAAAAAAGTCCTTAACCTACAAGGAAAGATAGATCAGGTTTGTGGCAGACCTGTCCACAGAAACTGGCAGACCTGAAAAGAATGGCAGGATGTATGCAACAGGTTGAATGAGAAAAATATGCAGTCAAGAATCCTTTATCCAGCAATGCTGTCATTGAGAACAAAAGGAGAGATAAAGAGTTTCCCAGACAAACAAAAACTAAAGGAGTTCATGACCACTAAACCAGTCCTGCAAGAAATATTAAGGGAGATTCTTTGAGTGGGGAAAAAAGAAAGAACAAAAGCAACAAAGACTAGAAAGGACCAGAGATCACCAGAAACACCAACTCTACAGGGAACACAATGGCACTAAATTCATAACTTTCAATAATCACTCTGAATATAAAGGGACTAACTGCTCCAATCAAAAGACACAGGACATCAGAATGGATTAAAAAAAAATCCATCTATGTGCTGCCTACAAGAGATGCATTTTAGAACTAAAGATACCTGCAGATTGAAAGTGAGGGGATGGAGAACCATATACCATGTTAATGGATGTCAAAAGAAAGCCAGTATAGCCATACTTACATCAGACAAACTAGGTTTTAAAACAAAAACTGCAACAAGAGATAAAGAAGGGCATCATATCATAATTAAGTGATTTATCCTTCAAAAGGGTCTAACAGTGGTAAATATGGATGCCCCCAATTTGAGAGTACCTGAATATAAGTAATAATAAAGATGAAGAAACTAATTGATAATAATACAATAAGAGTAGGGGACTTTGACACCTCACTTACAGCAATGGACAGATCACCTAAGCAAAAACAAAACAAAACAAAAAACAAGGAAATAACGGTTTTCAATGACACAATGGACCAGATGGACCTAACAGATATATGTAGTGCATTTCCTCCTAAAGCAAAATAATACACATTCTTTTCAAGTACACATGGAACACTCTCCAGAACAAACCACATAATGGTTCACAAATCAGGCCACCACTGGTACAAAAAGATCAGAATCATCTATGCATATTTTCAGATCACAATGCTATGAAACTTGAAGTCTATCACAAGAAAAAATTTGGAAAGACCACAAATACATGGCAGTTAAGAACATCCTACTAAAGAATGAATGGGTTAACCAGGAAATTAAAGAAGAAATTTAAAAATACAGGGAAGCATATGAAAATGAAAACAGAACAGTCCAAAACCTTTGCAATGCAGGAAAGGCAGTCCTAAGAGGGAAGTATATAGCAGTACAAGCCTACCTCAAGAAGCAAGAAAAGTCTCAAATACACAACCTAACCTTACACCTTAAGAAGCTAGAAAAGGAACAGCAAATAAAGTCTTAAAGCCAGTGGAAGGGAAATATTAAAGATTAGAGCAGAAATAAATAATATAGAATTTTTTTTAAAAAAGTAGAATATCAATGAAGCAAAGAGTTGGTTCTTCTAAAGAATTAATAAAATTGATAAACCCCTAGCCAGACTTATGAAAAAGAAAAGAGGGCGCCTGGGTGGCTCAGATGGTTAAGCGTCTGCCTTCGGCTCAGGTCATGATCCCAGAGTCCTGGGATCGAGTCCCACATCGGGCTCCCTGCTCCTTGGGAGCCTGCTTCTCCCTCTGCTTCTCTCTCTCTCTCTCCGTCTCTCATGAATAAATAAATAAAATCTTAAAAAAAAAGAAAAGAGAAAGGACCCAAATAGATAAAATCACAAATGGAAGAGGAGAGATCACAACCAACACTACAGAAATACACACAATTCTAAGAGAATACTATGAAAAATTATATGGCAACAAATTGGGCAATCTGGAAGAAATGGACAAATCCCTGGAAACTTACAAACTACCAAAACTGAAATGAAAGAAATAAAAAATTTGAACAGACCCATAACCAACAAAGAAATCGAATCAATAATCAAAAATCTCCCAACAAACAAAAGTCCAGGGCCAGATAGCTTCTCCGGGGAATTCTACCAGACATTTAAAGAAAAGTTAATACCTATTCTTCTGAAACTGTTCCAAAAAAACAGAAATGGAAGGAAAACTTCCAAACTCATTCTATGAAGCCAGCATTACCTTGATTCCAAAACCAAAGACCCCACTAAAATGGAGAATTACAGGACAATATCCCTGATGAACATGGATGCAAATAACTCTCAAGAAGATACTACCAAATCAAATCCAACAGTACATTAAAAGAATTATTAACCATGATCAAGTGGGATTTATTCCTGGGCTGCAGGGTTGGTTCAATGTTTGGAAATCAGTTAACATGATACACCACATTAATAAAAGAAAGGATAAGAAACACATGATCTTGTCAAAAGATGTAGAAAAAGCATTTGACAAAATACAGCATCTATTGTTGATAAAAACACTCAACAGAGTAGGAATAGATGGAACACACCTCAACATAATAAAGGTCATATATGAAAGACACACAGCAAATAACATTCTCAATGGGGAAAAACTGAGAACCTTTCCCCTATGGTCAGGAAGAAGACAAGGATGTCCACTCTCACCATTACTATTTAACATACTATTGGAAGTCTTAGCCTCAGCAATCAGATAACAAAAAGAAATAAAAGACATCCAAATTGGCAAGGAAGCTAAAGTTTCACTATTTGCAGACAACATGATACTCTATGTAGAAAACCCAAGAGTCCACCAAAAAACTGATAGAACTAATACTTGAATTTAGCACAGTTGCAGGATAAAATCAACGTGCAGAAATGTTTTGCATTTCTATACACAAATAACGAAGCTGCAGAAAAAGAAATCAAGGAATCAATCCCATTTGCAACTGCACCAAAAACAATAAGATATCTAGGAATAAACCTAAGTAAAAAGGTAAAAGATCTGTTCCCTGAAAACTACAGAACACTTATGCAAGAAATTGAAGGGGAAACAAAGAAATGGAAAAGCACTCCATACTCATGGATTGTAAGAACGTTGTTAAAATGTCTATACTACCCAAAGCAATCTACACATTTAATGCAATCCCTATCAACATACCACCAGCCATGGAGCTCCTGCGTGGCTCAGTTGGTTAAGCAACCAACTCTTGATTTCAGCTCTGGTCATGATCTCAGGGTCCTGAGTTCAAGCCCAGAGCTGGACTCCTTGCTCAGCACAGTCTTCTTGAAGTTTCCCTCTCCCTCTCCCTCTCCCTTTGCCCCTACCCCCACTCACATGTGCTCTCTCCCTCTCTCTCTCTTAAATAAATAAATAAATTCTTCAAAAAAAAATTCCACCAGGATTGTTCACAGAGCTAGAACAAACAATTCTAAAATTTCTATGGAACCATGAAAGACCCCGAATAGCCAAAGCAATCCCTAAGAAGAAAAAACAAAACTGGATGCCTCACGATTGTGGATTTCAAGCTACATTATAAAGCTGTAGTCATCAAGCTAGTATGGTAGTAGCACAAAAACAGACATATAAATCAATGGAACAGACTAGAAAACCCAGAAATGAACCCACAACTATACGGTCAGCTAATCTTCGACAAAGCAGTTAAGAATATCCAATGGAAAAAAGACAGTCTCAGGGTGCCTGGGTGGCTCAGTCAGTTAAGTGTCTGCCTTTCGGCTCAGGTCATGATCCCAGGGTCCTGGGATGGAGCCCTGCGTCAGGATCTCTGCTCAGCAGGAAGCCTGCTTCTCCCTCTCCCTCTGCCTGCCACTCCATCTGCTTGTGATATCTCTCTCTCTCAAATAAATAAATAAATAAAAATAAATAAAATCTTTTAAAAAAGGAAAAAAGACAGTCTCTTCAACAAATGGTGTTGGGAAAACTGGATTGCAACAGGCAGAAGAATGAAACTGGACCAGTTTCTTACACCATACACAAAAATAAATTCAAATTGGATGAAAGACCTAAATGTAAGACAGGAAACCATCAAAATCCTAGAGGAGAACACAGCAACCTCTTTGACCTCAGCCACAGCAATTTCTTGCTAGACATGACTCCAAAGGCAGGGGAAATAAAAGCAAAACTGAACCATTGGGAGTTCATCAAGATAAAAAGCTTTTGTACAGTAAAGGAAACAATCAACAAAACTAAAAGGCAGCCTACAGAATGGGAGAAGATATTTGCAAACTGATAAAGGGTTAGTATCCAAAATCTATAAAGAACTTAACAAACTCAACACCCTCCCCCCACAAAAAAAACAAATAATCCAGCTAAGAAATGGGCAAAAGACATGAAAATACACTTTTCCAAAGACATCCAAATGGCTAACAGACACATGAAAAGATGCTCAACATCACTCATCAGCAGGGAAATACAAATCAAAACCACAATGAGATACCACCTCACACCTGTCAAAATGGCTAAATTTAACAACTCAAGAAACAACAGGTGTTGGCCAGGATGTGGAGAAAGGGGAGCCCTCTTGCACTATTGATGGGGATGAAAACTGGTAGAGCCACTCTGCAGAACAGTATGGCGGTTCCTCAAAAAGTTAAAAATAGAACTACCCTATGACCCAGTAATTTCACTAGTAGGTATTTATTTACCCAAAGGATACAAAAATACAGATTTGAAGGGGTACATGCACCCCAATGTTTATAGCAGCATTATTAACAATAGCCAAACTATGGAGAGCCCAAATGTCCATCAACTAACGAATGGATAAGGAAGATATATAATTTTTCAGCCATCAAAAAGAATGAAATCTTGCCATTTGCAACAATGTGGATGGAGGTAGAGTGTATTATGCAAAGCAAAATAAGTCATTCAGAGAAAGACAAGTAGCATATGATTTCACTTATATGTGGAATTTAAGAAAGAAAACAGATGAACATATGGGAAGGTGGGAAAAAAGGAGAGAGGGAAACAAACCATAAGAGACTCTTAATGATAGAGAACAAACTGAGGGTTGATGGAGGGAGGTGAATGGGGCATGGGCTAGATGGGTGATGTGTATTAAAGAGAGCACTTATGATGAGCACTGAGTGTTGTATGTAAGTGATGAATCAGTGAATGTTCTCCTGATATCAATATTTTACTGTATATTAACTAAAATTTAAACAAAGATTTAAAAAATATATATATATATGTATAAAGGAAATCACATTTACTTGATAAAGAAAAACACTTTACCCAGTTTTATTTTGATTCATTTTGACCCTGCTTATATCCTAAATGAATTTGAAGTGGTTTATGGTAAAAAAAAAAAAAAAACCACCTAGATCTATAATTAGATTCTTAGAACAGAAAATCAAAGTCATGAAGAGGAGGAAGACGTAATTATACTAACTACAAGGGCTAAAACAATTAACATAATTGAACACTAAATCTGGTTATTAGTTTCCTGGCAGTCAAGCCAAAAATTATTTTGTTTTAGGAAAGTTTCATGTGAATAGTAATCTTGAGAGCAGGTAGCATGGCTTGAAAAGCACTTTGTAAACAGTAGAGTACTATAAAGCATTATTATTATTATTATTACTATTACTATTACTATTGTTATTATCCAGAATGGCATTCTATACCCATCTGGCACTTCCAATTATTTTGGCTGTTGTTTCAATGGCAATTTCACACAATTTATCATAGTCTGAACCTGCTATGCATACTAAACAACAAAAAGACAATGCTGCTCTGCCACTAGCTAGATGACTGACCTTGAAGAAGAAACTTCAGCAATCTGGGCCTCAGCTTCCATATTTGTGACATCAGAGGTTTGGACTATCACTAGATGATCTTATTTTTTACCTACTCATGTATTTATTTGTCAGCAACTTTATGGAACTTACCATAAAATTCATTTGTTTTTACATGTAAAATTCACTGACTTTTAGTAAATTTACAGAGTTGTATAACCATCACCACAATATATAATTTTAGAACACTTACATCATGTCAAAAAAAACTGCATTCCCATTCCTTATTAAGATCATTTAAAAGTTCCTTTCTAACTTTTGTATCTGGGTTTCTAGACTTACAAAGCTTTAGCAGCTCTTTGCTACCTATACAGTTGACCCTTGAACAACATTGGGGGTTAGGGGCACCAAACCCCACACAGCTGAAAATCCACATAAAATTTTTGACTCCCCCAAAACTTAACTACTACTGGAAGCCTTACCAATAATATAAACAGTTGAGTAACACATTTTTATGTGTATCATATACTGTATTGTTACAATGAATTAAGCTAGAGAAAATAAAATATTAAAATATCATAAGGTAAAATACATTTACAGTATTATACTGCATTTAGGAGAAAAAAAAATGCATGTAAGTTGACCCACACAGTTCAAACCCATGTTGTTCAAGGGTTAACTGTAGAACCAAGTTCAAATTCATCAGTGCAATATTCAAGCCTCTACAATCTACAATATCTCTCTGTTCCTCTCATTCCCTTGCCCTAATGAGTTACCTCCCTCTGAGTTTATGGTCTTGCAGTTCCCTTGGTAGGGAGTCCCTCTCACCTCCCCAATCTCTGAAGAGTAAAATCCTATCTATTATTCAGACTCAGCCTAAGTCCCACTCTTCCATAAAACTTTCTTCATTTCATACTCCTCACACTCATCTGGAATGAGACCTTATTTGCCTCTAATCTCTGATAGTATTTCATTTGTCCCTCTCATGAAAGTTCTTACTTTCATTTGTGAATCTTATGCTTAAGATCTCAACTTATTACTTGATTAAGATATCTTAGAAGGCAGTTGGTTGCTATAACTAAGAGAGCCATGTATCCTTAACAACTCGCAATGTTGCATTTTGTAAATAACAATTAATGATGGTGATTATAGTAATTGGTAGCTAAATTAAGCACTGATAATGTGCCAGGCACTGTTCTAAGCACTTCTACAAATATTAACTCATTTTATCCCTAGAGCTACCCTGTGAGATAGGTACTATTATTATTACCACCATTTTACAGAAAAAGAAACTGAGGCACAGAGAAGGTACACACTTGCCAAGATTAAAAAAGTTAAGTAGAGCTGAGATTTACATTCAGACAGTCTGGCTCTAAAACATACCCTCTTAACCACTATAGTACATTTCTAAGCCTGCTGAAACTCAGCAAATGTTAACTGAAAAAAATCCTAATTAATAAGCTTCCATTCTGGGAAGGAAAGGTAATTAAGAATTCTAGGTGCTGACACAGAAGTAAAAAGGACAAATTCTGATTTGGACAGGAGAGTCACTAAACTTTTGGGTCGGCCCTGAGGTGCTACAAAAACCATTGTTAAACCGTAAAGTTATAACTTACAAAGACAATTCCTCTCTCATACATAGGTGATGAGAGTTCAAAATTGGTAGTTTCTACTCTAGGCGAATATATGCATACCCTATGATCCAGAAATTCCATTCCTGTGTATATCCCAACAAAACTGCTTATGTATATCCACCAAAAAAAATGTTCTACTTGTAATAGCCAGAACTAGAAATTCCCCATCAACAGAAGAATGGATAAATCACATGTGGCATGTTAACAAAATGAAATACTATATAGCAATGAGAATGATCTATAACTACAAGGAATAATATGGATGAATCTTTCAAACATAATGTTGGGCAAAAGAAGCCAGACGCAAGGGTATATACTATATGAATCCATGTATATTAAGTATCAAAAAAAGGGCGAAACTATTCTGTTAGAAGTCAGGATAATGGTCACCCTTGGGAGGGTTACTGAGTAGAAGAAGAATCTGTTTCTTGATCTGGGTGCTGGTTACACAGGTGTGTGAAGTTTGTGAACATTCATGGAGTATACATTTATGTTAATAATTTATAATAGATTATATTATGTAAACATAAACTTTTCTCTATACACATTACACTTCAATGGTTTTTTTTAAAAAGTCTTTCCAAGAGAAAAAAAAGACAAGAGCCAAAAATAAAAGTCACTTCTGCACTTGACATACAGAACTGACTGACAAGCTCATGGTTATCTCTTTGTCCTGAGATGGACAAGACAATCTCTTCCTTTTGTGGATACTGTGAGTTAACAAGAGAGGCCATCTTAATCCCTAGCCATTAGTGCAACCCTAATCCTTCCCAGAAACTCATAATAATAAAAGATAAAACAGACTTGTGGCAGCATACCACTTGTGGGCACTCAGCTCTGCCGGACACAAAATGAAATGCCTATTTTATTTAAAGAACTAAGTCTTCACTTGGAGTTTTTATTTATATTCCAAGAGTAACAACGCCATCATCTATGCAGTACAAATGGAGTCTGGGCATGATGTCAATTAAAGTTTTCTTGAGCATTAACCTCATCTTTACAACAGTCTGAAACTGAGCACTCCTATTTTTATTACGCAACTCACTTCACTTCTATGGGTCTGTTTCCTCATCTGTAACATGGGAATAATAATAGTACCTCCCATATAGGTTGATGTAAGGACTGAAGACTTATTTCATGTAAAGCATTTAGCACAGTGCCTGCCACATAGTTAAATATTCAATGTATTAGCGTCTATTATTTTCTTATAACTGGGACAATGGCATCATCTCCCTTACCATACAGCTAGCCCAGTTTATAGCTTTAATCTCCCAGCATTAGGATTTTAATATTTTAACTATTTTAATATTTTAATACTCAAGCAAAAGGGCAGTTCTGCCTCCCTGCTCTCTCTGAGGTCAAATAAAAAGGGAGTAATTCTTTTTTATAATTTATTTATTCATTTTGGACAGAAAGGGCACATAGGCACAAGGGGGAGAGGCAGAAGGGGCGGGAGAGAGGGAATCTCAAACAGACTCCCCACTGAGCATGGAGCCTGAGGCAGGGCTTGATCCCAAAACCGTGAGATCAAGACCTGAGCCAAGATCATGACCTGAGCTGAAATCAAGAGTCTGGTGCTTACCCCAATGTTCATAGCAGCAATGTCTGCAATAGCCAAACTGTGGAAGGAGCTGAGATGCCCTTCAACAGACAAATGGATAAAGACAATGCGGTCCATATATACAATGGAATATTACTCAGCCATCAGAAAAGATGAATACCCAACTTTTACATCAACATGGATGGGACTGGAGATTAAGTTAAGTGAAATAAGTCAAGCAGACAAAGTCAATTATCATATGGCTTCACTTATTTGTGGAACATGAGGAATAGCCATGGAGGACATTAGGAGAAGGAAGGGAAAAATGAAGGGGGGAAATTGGAGGGGGAGACGAACCATGAGAGACTATAGACTCCAAGAAACAAACTGAGGGTTTTAGAGGGGGGGGATGGGTTAGCCCAGTGATGGGTATTAAGGAGGGCATTGAGCACTGGGTGTTAACATGAAAACAATGAATCATGGAACACTACATCAAAAATTAATGATGTACTGTATGGCCACCCAGGTGCAAAAGGGAGTAATTTTGAACTAGCCAAGTAGGGTGGCCCAGGGTTAAGTGGGTCAGGAAAAGAGGGAGTCTGGGTAGCAGATGACTTGCTTTGATGATGCCACCTTCCTATATCATGCCAGAGAACCTAGTGCAGATGACATGACCTGCAGAGGAAGGGACCCAGAAAAAGGTAAGGCTGTATACTACAAGAGATGTTATAGCATCTTCAACAGAGAAAGGACCTAAAAAAGTCATTAAAGGAGAGGTTTGAAGGTTACATTTCCTGCTTTGCCCAACAGCCAGCATCATAATCTTAAGTTAACAAGTAGGTAGAACATTTTTCTAGTTATAAAAAGCTTTCACACACGTCTTTTTATATAGTCCTCACAACCACCCTGTGAAGTGAGCAGAGAAAATTTCATTATCCCCACCTAATATAGGAAGAAAGAAAGGCTCAGAGAAGTGAAATAATTTGTCCAAAATCATCAGCTGGTAGCTGGGGGGACCAGCATTCTAATTCAAGTGTTCTGGGTTCAAAAACCATGTTTTTTTCAATTAAAACATACTGGACTTTTATGTGGACTTCAGTTAGCCTGGGCCGCGTCTGTTATGACTGAAAGAAAAAAAATTAAGCAGAGACTAGTTGTGTGAACTCTTCCTGATCCTCAGTCTCAGATGGCAGAAAGAAAACTGACAGGAAGTAGATGGATTTGAAATAAAAAGAGGCTAGCGATGGGGAGGGAAGTGGGAGGATCTAAAAAGAAAAGTAGAAGCAGCTCTAACTGGAGATTGCTGTAAGCAGGCGCCAACTGGTCTGGCGATGCCACCTTTTGGGTTTTTCCTCCTGGCTGAGCAGGGCCAGGTCTACTGTGCTCCATCTCCTTCCTTCACCCATAAGCCCAGCTTGGGCTGGAGAGATGCTGTAACCCCCAAAACCCAAAACTGCCCTGGATGAGGGGCAGTGGTGGTGGTCTGGGCAGCCGTCGTGGCAGATTAGGGGCAGAGGTAGTCAAGAGGAGGGTAGGAAAACGCCGGATACAGGAAGTAACTCTCTGGGAGGCGACGCAAGCGTAGCGAGTGTGTAGTAAGAGGATGGAGTAAGGAGGTGTGTGAGGTGACTGCTGGGGTGCCAGAAGGAACTGGAGTCTGAGGGACAGGGCAGAGAGGGACCTGGCAGGTGCGCACCCCGCGTCGCGTGAGGCGCCGCCGCCGGAAGGCGGGTCCTGAGAAAAGTTCAGTTTGGTTGAAAGGGGATGTGAACCCTGGAGAACGCAGGTCCCAGCGCGGGAAGAGGGCGTCAAAGAGCTCCCAGAAAGGGTTTGAGAGGGTGTGCCTGGGCTCTCCGTTGGATACCTGAAGAGAGCTCGCGGCTCCCAGCCTCTCCTAACTCTCCTCCTTACCTTGGGCACCGTGATATGGTCCGTGTTCCCGCCACCTGAAGCCCTCAGTGCTACTTGGGTTGTCGCTCCCGCTGCCGCCACTGCTCCAGCTACCTATTTGCTCAACCCAGGTTCCCCTTGCCGCCCTCTCTGTCCTGGCACAAGCTCTCGTCACGTGATCTTCCTGGAGGTTTCTATCGCGACACTTTGTCTGTGGCCTCTCCCGCCATCTTGCTTCCTGGCAAATGCCCTCTGTGGTGGGAAGCTGAGGGTTTTCTGGTTTGGGCTACAGGTTTGGCCCAGGAGTTAAGTCCCAGACTCGAGTACTGCCTCCCTTCTCATACACTTTAATGCAGTAAGGGTTCTGGGCACCTATATAATTCCACTACTCTCTAATGTTAACAGTGATGACACCTTACCAAGATAGCACAGATAATCCCATTCTGGTAACTGGATTTCTGAAAAGCTTCAGAGCTGTGAGACCTTGGACAAGTCACAATAGAATACTTTTTGAAATGATGTATAAGCATATCCTCCTCTCACTCCCCTCTTTTACTAGTCTACTATCATTAACCTAGTTAAGTCCCAGACGATTGCAGTGGCCTCATAATTTGTGTCATCACAGATGTGGGAAAAGGACCAAAGGCCCACCAGACCACCTCTCAGATGAGGTGCCGACAGGTGCAGTCATTCAGTGGTATTCTCTGAATCAGTCTTGTGATGGAAAAAATAACAGTCTGGGATTTGGAAAAGCTGTTATATTATAAATGTCATTTATTTTTTATTTTTTTGTCTTCCCATCTACAATGTCAGCTTTGTGAGGCAGGAACTTTTGTTCGCTGCTAGATCTCCAAAGTTTAGAAAAGACTTGGCATACAGTAGGTACTTAATAAATATTTGTTGCATAAATAAATTTTCAAAGTTATCCCAGATTTTATCCACCATTAACTTTAACCATTTCCCCTAAAATTTCCACCTTAAGGCAAGTTGATGTCATTTCAGAGGAAATTAAGGGAAAAGCAGTAGCTTGCCAAAGGTTGCAGAAGAATCAGAAGTCAAATGGGACCCCACTAGAGTAAAGAAAGCCTGGGAATAAGAGGGAAAATTTGGGAAAAGAAAGTATTGGACTCAAAATATTTTCAGTAAAAAAGATACTATTATTATCTGTTTATTATTTGTTTGTCTTCCCCACTATGATGTCTCTTCCATGAGGTTTTTGTCTGTTTGCTACTGTATTCCAGTGCTTAGAAAAGTACTTGGCACATAATGAATGCTTGATAAATACTTGCTGAATGGCTAGATAAGAATGAATAACTCTAAACTCACAGCTGGTGTGGGCCAGAAGATAAACTAGAGGGAAAGAATCTGAAGGCAGGGAAACCATGAGGAGGCTATTGTGGTTTTCCCAAAAGGCGCTGTGAACTGATGAGTCTGTGGGACTTTTGACTCTGTACCTAGAGCTCAGGCCTCAGCAAGATTAGCCCACATCTGAAATGCTAGTTGCTGCAGCAAATCTGTCCTGTTTTATAACCAAACCTCCAACTCCATTATTGTCCACTTATGTTCTACTTTGAGGGCTTTTCCATTGTTGGGGGTTGGTGTTCTTCCCATGGTATCCTAGGGAAGTAGGTATACTTTGCTCCATTTTCTATCTCAATAGCTAGAGGTACAGCTTCAGAAAGCTGCTACCAAAAGTCACCCATAATGTGGTGGATGATGACTATTTAAAAAGTCACAGAGCCTTTGTGACCTCACTCATGCTCAAGAGGTAGCTTGATAAACCACAGCAGAGGGCAGCTGGGCCATGTCATACAAGTCACCAAGACCTCCTCCAGTTTGCTGCTGGGGAGAGGCCATCAGAAACAGACTGTATTTTTAGGTTATTTCAGTCTCAGCTTATCAGTCATCTTAAACCAACTGCTAACAAACTTATTTTGCAGACCAAATTACTAGAAAGCACATTATTCATCTTTTAGAGACAGCTTACTTGAATCATGCAGTGCATAGGGGATATCAGCGAAGAGGTCTGGCAAGACTGCATCACGCTCTTCCTACAAACTGGGATGTGCTGTGATGTAGCGATTATCACCAATTCCCCACCCTGGTTGTTAGCTTCTTACCCTGAAGGCAACTTGTTCCAGTTGACCCAGGAAGAAATTCAGACCTTGCTGGCGATAGAGGGGAGAGAGAAGTTGTTTCTTCAAGGAATCACCCTTGCAGGGACCAAATGCTTGTTGATTCGGGACAACCTTTACACTGAGGGCAACAACACCATGGACCTCCGCACCAAAGGCCAGAGTCGGGGCAGCCAGGCAGTGACTGTAGTTCAGATTGAGTCTGTATACCTTGTGGTGATGGGACAAAAAGGAACAGAAGGAGGGCCTCTCAACCTTAAGGCTTTTGAAATGGCAGGTTACATCAGAGAGGCCATTCATCAATACATGGCCCATTTCTAACTAAATAAAAAGAAATTGGTGTTTGACCAGGAATTTGAATTCAGTGTTATCTGTATTACCTGCTAAGTTAACCTGGTCTTGAGGAGAACAGAAAGGGAGATCCCATATAAGGTTTGGAGATGTGTGTGTGTGTCTGTGTATGTGTATATGTTGTGTGTGTGTTGGGAGGGGGGCAGATTGAGGAGTAAGTGTTAAGGCATTAGGGCTTCTGGGCCTTTTTTATACCTAGAACACCATCCTTCCTTAGCACCTGAAGGAGAGGGTAGTATACTGGGAACTAGGAAATCTTGGTTCTAATCCCAACTTTTTCCTTACTTACCATGAGACTTTTCTCTCTGAGTCTCAATTTCCTTATCCACGTAATGGGGAGTACACTATGTCTCTGAGGGCCATTTAACCTATGGAAATCTAGGATTTTGTAACAACACACAGATCCTCCAAGGTCCAGCTCAGGTACTACCTCCGTGAGGAAGCTTTCTTTACTTTCCTTGACCCTTGGAGTTGACACTGATTTGAATTCCTAAAGCATTAACACTCTGGGTCATTTATTCGGCCCTTAATCACACTCTGCCCAACATTTCTTGGATGACTGTTTTGTGCTCTTGTTTTACTTTCCACACACATAGATTTTGTTTCCCAAATTCATTATAATCCCCTTAAAGAGCAGATGATGTATCTTCTGCCTCTCTATATTTGGATAACCCAGCACAGAACTCCAACGGGAATTGGTTACATGGCTAAAATCACTTATCAGGAAGAGCTTTCCAAAGTGGAATTCTGCTGGGTATAGATGATCCAAGGTGCTTGTGGCTAGATTTTCCTTTTTGAATTTGTAGCTCACCTTTGGACCATTTATCTGTTCATTGTTCTCACTGTCAGGGTGGGCAGGAAACTAAGAAAGGAGGTGAAAAATTCTAACCATTCAATCTGGCTTGTTGCTAGCAGCTCTGAGAACTCTGGGTGAGAGAAGGCAGGAATGAGAAAGATGAGGTTGAGTAATAAACCATAGTGCTTATTTGACCTGGTACTTATTTGGTCCTGCTGTCACCAGTCCCCCAGGAGCAGTGATTATGGAGAACTCTCTTCTGTGTTAATTACAAGAACCCACCTCTACAACACCCCCATCACATACCCTCACAAGCTTGTAAAGGTCAGGGTTTAAACATGGAGTTTGTCAAAATCTCTAGAGCAGTGCTACTCAATGCAAATATAATTCTAGTCACATATGTAGTTTAAAATTTTCTGGTAGCCACAATAAAGAAGAAGTAAGATGGGTGAACTTGATTTTAAGAATATAATTTATTAAACCCAATACATCAAAATATTACTATTTAAATATTACTATTTAAACACATATGAAAATGTGTTTAATGAAAATATTGCTGATGAGATATTTTACATGTTTTTATGCCAAGGTTTCAAAATCTGGTGTGTATTTTACATTTGCAATACATCTCAATTCAGAAAAGCTTCACTTCTAGTGGCTACTGAATTGGGCAGCGTGGGTTTAGGCCAACCCCATCCAATGTTTGAAACCCCTCTACAACATCCCTGGCAAGACACACAACCATTCATCCAATACATCCCATGCTAGACATTGGCTAGATAATTAAATGTCAAGAAAAAAGAGGTTTCTTAGATAAGATTCTAGTGGGGACAAGATAAGTGAAAAGATAAATTATAGTACCATGAAGTAAATGCTATGAAGTACTTTGTTTGTTCAAACATGTATTGAGCTCTCATTATGTGTCAGGCACTGTTTTAGATATATCAGTAGACAATCAAATACTTTATGTTCATGGAGCTTATATTCTAATGGGAGAAACAGATAATATGTATCAGGGGATGATTAATGTTACAAAGACAAACAAAGCAGTATAAAGGGAGATAGAGAATGATGGGAGAAACTATTTTGAACAATGAGGTCAGAGGCAGCCTCTCTGGAGAGAAGATATCTATACAGAGGCCTAATGAAATAAAGGAATAAGCCATGTCAAAAACTGGGGGAAAATGTTTCAGGCAGAGAGAAGAGCCCTTTAAAAGCCCTGAAGAAGGAATGTGCCTAGTCTGTTGAGGAACTATCAGGAGGCCAATGTGATTGCAGCCTCTCAGGACAATGGCCCTCTCCATCTGCAGCATCCTTAAGCAGGGTGGTAAGGCAGCAGAAGCTGACTCCCAGGGTGGAGCAGTAAAGCAGAACAAAAGCCTTCATCACCCTCATTCTGGGCTCTCTCTTTCTAATGAAATTGCCTTAACATTTTTAGCGGCCACATCATACTGCTGACTCACATTGAGCTTCTAGTTAACAAAACCCCCTACTGCTTTTTCATACTGGCTACTGTTAAGAAAAGAGCTTCAAATAGTGGCAAGGCAATAAATCAAGGACAAAATTAAATGTCTGTCGAAGTCGTTTACAGAACCTCAGTGTGGCATGATTTATATCCCAGAAGGGAAAAAAAGAGAAGTGAGATAAAGGGTGAGGAAGGTGAATTCTGAAGATAATTGAGTCTCCTACATCATTCTTTGCAGTCTAGTTTTCCCAAGCAAAGAGGTGTGTTCAGGAAATAGAGCCACTTAGGAAAAATGGCCTTGCCAGGTAGAGGTGCCCAGCAAATCCTTCATTAGAGGACAAGCTAAAGTACCCAGATGTCCCACTGAGAAACTTGATTAAGGCCCAGGGTGGTAAGCTGGGAAGGGGAAAAGAATCCAGGTAGTTTGCCACTCAGCAAAGATCCTGCCTTTTCCAGCCAGAGAAAAACACTTCACTGCTAGACAAGACCATAGCCCTAGACTTTTGCTATGGTAAAGTCTTTCCTTGGAGACTGAATGTGCCTTGTATGAATAAGATTGAACTGAATGTGGAGAGAAACTCATTCTAGCTGTCCTATTTCCAGAAGGCATTAAGGAAGACCATTATGGGAGGGCTCAAGGTTAGAACAAGGAAACTTAAACCTTGTTGGAAGGACCCATCTCCCTTTTCCATCCAACCTATGTGCTCCTCTCTTGTGTTCTGGGTGCTCACAGTGGAAATCAGGAGCTAGCCTCAGCATATATTCTGCTGTCTTGGTGCCCACTTTTCCTCTCTTGCACCCCACAGTCCAACCACACTGAACAACTCAAAGTTTTCAGGACATGCTTCACAATTTCCCCCACAGTGTTTTCAGTAATTGCCACCACTTGCCCTCCCCCTCTCATTCCCTTACAATCTCAACCTCATTTTTCTAGGCCTAGACACCAGGCCCATTCCTATAAGGATATTACTTATTCCCCAAATTTGAAGGTATTTCCTCATGCCTTGGAATCCTCCACCTTGTTCTTTGCACCTCTCCCACAACACTTAAATCTTTCAAATTACAGTCTTTAATATGCATATACATATCTTCTCTCCCTTATTTGCCAGCTAGTTCCCCTAGAGATGACTGTTTCACTGTAACCTCCACTAGCAGGCTTTTGCACTATGAAGTTCTCAGTGGATACACAACTTGTTGGATGATTAAATGAATGACAGACATATGAATAGACAAAGAAATGATTTTCCAGGGAAACCCCTTCCTTAGTTGCCTATAGTTTAAATGAGTGGAGAATGAAGGGAGGTTGTTGATAATTCCTCTTTGTCCTTCCTTTTCTCCACTCCCCAATACCAGTCACTAACTCCCTTGCCTTTAAGCCGTGGAGCAGTTCATTCTGGGAAAACTTCATCTCTCACTTTGAAGCTCTATGTGATTATTATGTTCCTTGTGTAGGGTGAGCTCCATGTCAAATGAATGGTAGACACAATCAATGGTATAGGAATTGAGTGGAAAAACTCCATTTGGGTGTTGTCCTTCCTCATTACTGTATGAAATGTGCATATTCTCTGCCAGTTAAGAGTTGTACATGTGGGGCTCCTGGGTGGCTCAGTCGTTGAGCATCTGCCTTCGGCTCGGGTCGTGGTCCCAGGTTCCTGGGATTGAGCCCCGCATCAGGCTTCCTGCTGCTTCTCCCTCTCTCGCTCCCCTGCTTGTGTTCCCTCTCTCGCTGTGTCCCTCTCCGTGAAATAAATAAATAAAATCTTTAAAAAAAGAGTTGTACGTGCATTTTATTCATTTTTTCATATGGTCATTTATTTTTCTTGTTGGATTGTTTATAAAGGCATTTACAATGAGGTGAAAGGTCTTGAATTCTGAGAATCTGAAGTCCAGCCCTGAGTTAGTACTTATTAAGTGTATGATCCTAGGCTAATCACTTACCTCTACGGGCCTCTGGTTCTTCACATAGAAAATGGAGATGTTGATACTTACAGGGTTGGTGTGGAGATCAAATGGAAAAAAAATATGCACAAACTGATTTGGAAAGTATAAAGTGTTTTAGATATCAGGTCAGCCATAGAAATGGGTGTGGGGATTTAGAGTCCTCTGTCTTCAGGCAGGTACAAGTAGCCCTGCTTTTCAAAAGTTGATGTTATGAAATACACTTATGAAATAGTTGATGTTATGAAAACACTATGATGTTAATGAAAGACCTACATTAGTACCCGTTTTTGCTAACCAAAAGAAATTTGAAGAGGATTTTCATTTTACCAAAAAAAAGATGAAAAAAAAAATAGCGTTCAGCATTTGTTTTGCAGTGAGCTATTACAGAGGTAGCATGCACCCTTTGTAGCAAGAGTGGTGCCACCAAGCTCTTTCCCTAGAAACTACATTCAGCATCTCAGCATCAAGCTGCCATAGCTTTGAACTATGTCTGTGCTTCATCTGGATTTATTTTGTGCATCCGTTAGCAAGATGTGTCCTATGGTATCAGAAAAGTCTAAGAGAGATTATTTTTTTGGACCTGGGAATGCTCAGAATATTTTCTGTATAAAATTAATGGTAATTACTTCTTTGCTTTATGTCATTCTGGCTTATGAAAGTTTTCATAGGAATGTTATATGTTCAGATAGCAGGGTAAGCCTGTATTTGGAAATGGGGGGCATAAGCTGAGCTCCTATGTGTTTGACAGTAGAGTTTGAAAATTTGGGGTTTAAAGTGCCAGATATAGCAGAGGCTTTAACTGATTTTGAAGTGGCCAGGTGTGGGGGTGGGGAGTAAGAATAAAGTGCTGCCTCTTGTGGAAAGGGTAGAGGCAGTTCTTAGGAATAGCAGCAAGCAGGCTCATTCTTGTGGCTTAAAAGGGAACAAGGTAGCCACTTCATAATAATATAGCACTGAGTGCTTTAGAGTTTATAAAAAGCTTTTGTATTTCATTCATTCATCAAATATTTATTTGATGCCTACTATGTACTTATTGTGAACAAGTAAATTATAATACAATGTAGTAAGTGGTATTGGAGAGTATATCCATTCATCAGTTGATGGACATTTGGACTCTTTCCATAGTTTGGCTATTGTGATGAGGCTGCTGTAAACCTCAGGTGCGTGTATCCCTTCAAATCTGTATTTTTGTACCCTTTGTGTAAATACCTAGTAGTGCAATTGCTGGATCATAGGGTACTTCTATTTTTAGCTTTTTGAGGAGAGTTCATACTGTTCTCCAGAGTGGCTGCAACAGTTTGCATTCCCACCAACAGTGCAAGAGAGCTCCCCTTTCTCCACATCTTTGCTAACACCTGTTGTTTCTTATGTTGTTAATTTTTACCATTCTGACAGGTGTGAGGTAGTATCTTATTGTGGTTTAGATTTGTATTTCCCTGATGATGAGTGATGTTTAGCATCTTTTCATGTGTCTGTTAACCATCTGGATGAATGAGATTCATTTTAGACCTAAAGACACCGGCAGATTGAAAGTGAGAGAATGGAGAAACATTGATCATGCAAAAGGACATTGAAAGAAAGCCAAAGTAGCAAAACTTCTGTCAGAAAAACTAGATTTTAAGCAAAAGACTGTAACAAGAGGTGAAGAAGGGCACTGTATTATAATAAAGGGGACACTCCAATAAGAAGATCTAACACTTGTAAAATTTATGCTCCCAACCTGGGAGCACCCAAATATGTAAAACAATTAATAACAAACATAAAGGAAAGAAGTGATAATAATACAATAATATTAAGGGACTTTAACACCTTATTTACAGCAACAGACAGATCATCTAAGCAGAAGATCAACAAGGAAACAATGACTTTGAATGACATACTGGACCAGATGGACTTAAAAGATATATTCAGGACATTCCATTCTAAAGAAGCAGAATACACATTCTTTTCAAGTCCACATGGAACATTCTGCAGATTAGATCACATACAAGGTCACACATCAGGACTCAACAAGTACAAAAAAATTGAGATCATACAATGTATATTTTCTGACCACAACACTATGAAACTTGAAGTCAACCACAAGAAAAAATTTTGAAAGGCCAAAATTACATGGAGATTAAAGAACATCCTACTAAAGAATGAATGCATCAACTGGGAAATCATACAAGAATTTTTTTAAAAATGCATGGAAACAATGGAAATGAAAACACAACAATCCAAAACCTTTGGGATGCTGCAAAAGCAGTCATAAAAGAGAAACATAGAGCAATTCAGGCCTACCTCAAAAATCAAGAAAAATCTCAAATAAGCAACCTAACCATAGACCTCAAGGAGGTAGAAAAAGAAAAACAAATGAAGCTTAAAGCCCAAAGAAAGGAAATAATAAAGATTAGAGCAGAAATAAATGATATAGAAACTAACAAATCTGTTGTTACAGAACAGATCAATGAAACCAGGAACTGGTTCTTTGAAAAAAAAAAAAAAGAAATTGATAAACCCCTAGCCAGACTTATCAAAAAGAAAGAGAAAGGACCCAAATTTAAAAAATGAGAGAGGATAAGTAACAACCAACACCACACAGACACAAACAACCGTAAAAGAATCTTATGAAAAAATACATGGCAACAAATGGGACAACCAGGAAGAAATGGGTAAATTCCTAGAAACATATAAATGACCAAAACTGAAACAGGAAGAAATAGAAAAGTTGAACAGACAGATTACCAGCCATAAAATAGAATCAGTAGTAAAAAAAGAAACTCCCAAGAAGCAAAAGTCCAAGGTCAAATAGCCTCACAGGGGCATTCTACAAACATTGAAAGAAGAGTTAATACCTATTCTTCTCAACCCATCCAAACAATACAAATGGAAGGAAAACTTCCAAATTTATTCTATGAGGCCAACATTACCCTGATACCAGAGCCAGATCAAGACCCCACTATAAAAGGGAACTACAGGCCAATATCCCTGGTGAACATGGATGCAAATGTTCGCAACAAAATACTAGCAAATCCAATCCAATAGTACATTAAAAGAATCATTCAGCACAATTACGTGGGATTTATGCAGGAGTTGCAAGGGTGGTTTAATATTTGCAAATCAATCAACATGATATACCATATTAATAAAAGAAAGGATAAGAACCATATGATCCTCTCAATAGATGCAGAAAAACATTTGACAAAGTATGACATCCATTCATGATAAATACCCTCAAGAAAGTAGAGTAAGAGGAAACATACCTCAATATAATAAACACCATATATGAAAAACTGACAGAAAATATCCTCAATGGTGAAAAACTGAGAGCTTTTCCTCTGCATTTAGGAAAAAGACAGGAATGCCCACTCTCACCATTGTTATTTAACATAGTCCTGGAAGACATAGCCTCAGCTATCAGACAAAAATAAAAGAAATAAAAGGCATCCAAATTGGCATGGAAGAAGTCAAGCTTTCACTATTTGCAGATGACATGATACTCTATGTAGAAAACCCAAAAGAGTCCACCCCAAAATTGATAAAACTAATACTTGAATTCAGTACAGTCACAGGATATAAAATCAACACACAGAAATTTGTTGCATTCTATACATCATTAATGAAGCAGCAGAAAGAGAAATCAAAGAATAAATCCCATCTACAGTTGCACTAAAAACAGTAAGATACCTAGGAATAAACCTAAGCGAAGAGGTAAAATATCTATACTCTGAAAACTATAAAATGCTGGTGAAAGAAATTGAAGAGGACAGAAAGAAATGGAAATACATTTATGCTCATGTACGCTCATGTACTGGAAGAACAAATATTGTAAAATGCCTATATTACCAAAGGCAATATACACATTTAATGCAATCCCTATCAAAATACCAACAGCAGCAAATTTTTGCAAGACACCTCTCTACAGGCAAGGGAGACAAAAGGAAAAATGAACTACTGGGACTTCATCAGACAAAAAGCTTCTGCATGGCAAGGGAAACATTCAACAAAACTAAAAGGCAACCTACAGAATAGGAGAAGAAAGCTGCAAATGACATGACAGATAAAGGGCTGGTACCCAAGACCTATAAAGAACTTCTCAAATTCAACACCCATAAAACGAATAATCCAGTGAGGAAATGGGCAGAAGACATGAACAGACAATTCTCCAAAGAAGACATACAAATGGCCAACAGACACATGAAAAAAAAAAAAAGAATGCTCCACATCACTTGTCATCAGGGAGATACAAATCAAAACCACAATGAGATACCACATTACAACAGTTAGAAAAGCTAAAATTAACAAGACAGGGAACAACAAGTATTGGCAAGGGTGTGGAGAAAGGGGAACCCTCTTACATTGTTGCTGGGAATGCAAGTTGGTACAGCCACTCTGGAAAACAGTATGGAGGTTCCTCAAAAAGTTAAAAATAGAGCTACCCTACAACCCAGCAATTGTGCTACTGGGTATTTACCTCAAAGATACAGATGTACTGAAAAGAAGGGCCATATGCATCCCAATGTTCATACTAGCAATGTCCACAATAGCCAAACTATCGAAGGAGCAAGATGTCCAACAGATAAATGGATAAAGAAGATGTTCATATATACAATGGAATATTACTCAGCCATCAGAAAGAATGAATACCTACCACTTACATCAACATGGATGGAACTGGAGGGTATTATGCTAACTGAAATAAGTCAATCAGAGAAAGACAATTATCATATGGTTTAACTCATATGTGGAATACAAGAAATAAAGCAGAGGATCATAGGGCAAGGGAGGAAAAACTGAATGGGAAGAAATAAGAGAGGGAGACAAACTATGAGAGACTCTTGACTCTGGGAAACAAACTGAGGGTTGTGGAAAGGGAGGTGGGTGGAGGGATGGGGTGACTGGGTGATGGGCATTAAGGAGAGCATGTGATGTGAAAAGCACTGGGTGTTATATGCAACTAATTAATCGGTGAACACTACACCAAAAACTAATGATGTAGTATATGTGGGCTAATTGAATTTAAGTTTAAAAAAAAAAAAGACAAAATACCAACAGCATTTTTCACAAAGCTAGGAAAAAATCCTAACATTTGTATGGAGCCAAAAAAGACTCAGAATCACCAAAGCAACCTTGAAAAAGAAAAGTAAAACTGGAGGAATCACAATTCCAGACTTTAAGTTATATTGCAAAGCTGTAGTATTAAAGACAGTATGACATTGGCACAAAAATAGACACATTAATCAATAGAACAGAATAGAAATTCCAGATATAAACCCATAAGTATATGGTCAATTAATCCTTGACAAAAAAGAATAGATTATCTAATGGGAAAAGACAGTCTCTCAACAAATGGTGCTGGGAAAACTGGACAGCAACATGCAGAAGAATGAAACTGAACCACTTTCTTAAACACAAAAATAAATTCAAAGTGGATGAAAGACCTAATGTGAGACAGGAAACCATCTCCTAGAGTAGAACATAGGAAGTAACCACTTTGACATCAGCTGTAGGAACTTCTTACTAGATATGTCTCCTGAGGCAAGGGAAACAAAAGCAAAAATAAACTACTGGGACTTCATCAAAATAAAATGCTTCTGCACAGTGAAGGAAACAATCAACAAAACTAAAAGGCAACCTACAGAATGGGAGAAGATATTTATAAATGACATATCTGATAAAGGGCTAGTATTTAAATATATGAAGAACTTATAAACCTCAGCACCCAAAAAACAGTAATCTGATGATAAATGCGCAAAAGACATGAACAGACTTTTTTTTTCTAAAGAAGACATATAAATGCCCAATGGACACACAAAAAGATGTTCATTATCACTTATCATCAGGGAATTGCAAATCAAAACTACAATGAACCAACTTTGAAGTTTTTGAAGTTGTGTTTTTGTTAATGCAGTCTTCTGCTAACACATCCAGAATCTATTTATTCCCATCTGACTTGTGTTTTAATAAGATTACTCTGGTTGCTCCATTGAGAACAGACTGCAGAGGGGCAAAGGAAGAAGCAAGGAGACAAGTCAGGGGGTTACTACAATGATTCAGGTAGGAGATAATGGTGGCACAGTATAAGATGGTAGCAGTGGAGATGGGAATAGTCAGATTCTGGATGAGTTTTGAAAGTAAAGCAACAGAATTTGATGATGGATTGAATGTGGGATGTGAGAGAAAGAGAATATTCAGTGATAATACAGTGTGTTGGGCCTAAACAAAAAGAAGGAATTCCCATTTGATGAAACGGGTCAAGATAGCAGAAGAAAGATTGTGGTGAGGAGAGTGCAGGAGTTGTAGATGAAGGGCTTAGTTTTGAACGTGTTAAATTTGTGATGTCTATTAGATATCCAAGTTGAAATGTTAAATGTTAACTGTGCAGTTGATTAAATGAGTCTGATATATGAGTCTGGCACTGGGGGGAAATATCTGGATTAGAGATATCAGTTTGGGAGTTTTCTTGTAGTATTAAAGCCACAAGAATGGATGTGATCACCAAGGATGTGAGTGTAGATTAAAAAGCCACATTGTTAGTCTGTGGCAGGACTGGGATTGGTGGTGTGCTGGTAAATGTTTAGCAACCAGATCTCTGAAGGAAAACAAGCCCTAATTTGTAGAATTTGCCAATTTCTATGTTGTAAATTCTCCAAATCTGGTCAATTTTAACCTACCAAGGTGATGTCACTTAAACTAGTCACAAAATTCCTGAAAATTTAACAATTAGCTCTCATCAGCTGATACAGTTCAGCCTGGCTGGGGTAGAATCTGGATCCCAATAATGAGGCCCTTCCATTGAGCCCCATTCTTCCTGATATTTGGACAAAATTAAAGACATGCTCAAAAGGAGGTTAAGGGCATTATCTTATTCTTGAGTCATTTTGGGGGTGGCCCTACTGCTAATTACTAAAAGGATGTGGAATATCCCCCCTCACAAGAAACCCTTCCTGTCTACAAATATCTCCAGTATCTTTGATTTCCCACAATGGCTCTTTTAATAAAGGCATTCTCTTCTAAAAACCCCTGGCAAGATGCCAAGCTCAGTCCTGGTAGAGATGGTATATTAACCCATTAGCTTTAATTAATATTACTTAGCTAATAACATTAGCTCATAATTAATATGACTTAGCAATAGAAACTCTGCTAAGCAGAGGTTTCTAAAGGAGTGAGATCCAGGAACAGCAAATTTTGACTGGATGTCAAGGCCATGAGAAGGGATTGAGGGACAGAAGTGATTGCATCCACATCTATATGATTTCATTATTCCGTCTCTGCAGAAATGGCACCACCATTTACTCAGATGATTAAGGTAGACACTTGGTAATCATCTTTAACATTTCCTTCTGTAAACTACCCTTACATGTAATCACCAAGTCCTTTTAATTATACTTCCTAAATACCTCTCAAGTCTGTTCACTTTTTTCTCCATTGCCATTGGTGCTACACTAATCCAAGCCACTTTCATCTTTCACCTATAAAATTTAGTCTTCTAGCTAGTTTTCCTTTCTTCACGCTACCTACCTCCTCAGTTCATCTCCACAAAACAGCTAAAATTATGTCTTTTAAATGCAAATCTGTTGGCACTGCCCTGCTAAAAACACTTCCTTGGCTTCCACTTGCCCATAGGATAAAAACAAAAAAACCTCAAAGTAGCCTATAAAGCCTTGCAAGGTCAGGTACTCCTAACTCTTTAATTTCACTTTGTGCTATACTCCTTCCCTTTCCACTACAGCCATAACCAAATGTATCAAGGTCTTTCTCACCTTAGGGAGTTGAGCACATGTTTCCCTCTTCCTGGACCCCCTCCTTCTCTCCCTCTCTCCCTTCTATTCACACACTGTCTCCCAAAAATGCCTTCTCATCTTTCAGGTCTCATCTGAAAAGTTGTTTTCTCTAGGACCCCTCAAGAATACAAATGCTAATGTTAGGTTCACCCAATATATGCACCTAAGCACCATGTGAACCATGTCCTTCAGATATTCAGAGAACTTTTTATTGTTTTCCTTCCCTATCAGTTTTTTAGCATCAAAGGAATTAGAATCAGTTTGCTTTGATCACTGCTTCACTTCTCCTATATCACATAATAGATCAATAAATATTTGTTGAATGAATAAATTAATATCATACAGGACCCCTTAATTCATTATATCCCAAACTGAAACTGAACTTATTATTTTTACTTCTGCCACTATACCTGCTCTCTCTTCTAGTACTCTCTACATTAGTTTTTAGCATCATGGCTTATTTAGATTTTCTTGAAAACAGAGCTTGATACAAGTATTTAGGAACAGTAATTTACTTAGGAGGTAATCCTGGGAAGCATAAGTGAGGGAGCAGAAAAAGACTGAAGGAGGAAATTTAATGCAATGATGCGTTATTGAGGTTACTACTGTAAACATAAGCTTGATGCCACCAAGATATCTGAGAAGCATACAGCAATTCACCCAGAATTGTCTACATAAATGTCTTTCAGAGGCCAGAAGATATATCTAATTCCATTTCCCTTTTCCCACTGATTGAGAGTTGCCCATGGGGGCATTAATTTTCCCTACACTTCTGGGTTATTTTTGAGAACAGTCCACAGCATCAAAAAAGGCACTGAGGCAGAGTGTATAAAGATGTTCAGAGTGCTTTTGAGGTAGGACACCAGCAGAACTGTCCACTATGGCTGTAGTTACAAATCAGAGGTGGCCGAAGGGAATATGACATGGGTACCAAAGGTTTTTGCTCAACCACTGTATTAGTTTCTATTGCTGTATAACAAATTGCCACAAACTTAGCAGTTTAAAAAAGCTCATCTATTAGCTCACAGTTCTTTCTGTAGGTCAAAAGTCTGGGCAGGTTTAGCTGGGTTCACTGCTTAGGGTCTTACAAGGCTGAAATCAAGATGTTGGCCAGGCTGAGCTCTTATCTGGAGGCTCTGAGGAAGAATCCACTTTCAAGTTCATTCCAATTGTTGGCAGAATTCAATTCCTTATGGTTGTAGGGCTGAGATCCCTGTTTCATTCCTGGCTGTCAGCCAAATGTCACTCTCAGCAACCAGTGGCTACTTTCAGGTATTTTCACATAGCCTCCTTCATTTCAGAAATGGAGAATCACACTCATTTTGAATTCCATTCACTTTAAATCTCTCTGATTTTTGTTCTCATAACTAAAGAGTGTCTTATGGTTTGCCTCACTCTCTGTTTTTATCTTATTTTCTTTTTCATTCCCTTCCCCTACCTTCACCTGTTTTGTTTCTTAAATTCCACTTACCAGTGAAATGATATTATATTTGTCTTTCTCTGACTGACTTATTTAGCTTAGCATAATACACTGAAGTTCCATCTACATTGTTGCAAATGGTAAGATTCCATTATTTTTGATGGCTGAGTAATATATACATATATATGTATATGGTATGTATATATATACATACCACATCTTCTTTATCCATTCATTAGTTAATGGAAATTTGGGCTCTTTCCATAATTTGGCTATTGCTGATAATGCTGCTTTATAAACACTGGGTGCATGTGCCCCTTCAAATGAGCACTATTGTATCCTTTCGATAAATACCTAGGAGTACAATTGCTGGGTCATAAAGTAGTTCTATTTTTAACTTTTTAAGGAAACTCCATAATGTTTTCAGAGTGGTTCTACCAGTTTGCATTTCCACCAAAAGTACAAAAGGGTTCCTCTTTCTCTGCATCCTTGCCAACATCTGTTATTTCCTGAGTTGTTAATTTCAGCCACCTGACAGGTGTGAGATGGTATCTCATTGTGGTTTTGATTTCTATTTCCTGGATGCTGAATGATGTTGAGCATCTTTTCATGTGTTTGTTAGCCATTTGTATGACTTCTTTGGAGAAATGTCTGTTCAGGTCTGCTGCCCACTTCTTAACTGGATGATGTATTTTTTGTGTGTTGATTTTGATGAGTTCTTTATAAATTCTGGATACTGGCCCTTTATCTGATACATCATTTGCAAATATCTATTCCCATTCAGACAGTTCCCTTTTAGTTTTGTTGATTGTTGCCTTTGCTGTGCTGAAGCTTTTTATCTTGATGAGGTCCTAATAATTCATTTTTCTTTTGTTTCCCTTGTGTCCAGTGATGGGTCTAGTAACCAGTTGCTGCAGCCAAGGTCAAAGAGCTTGCTGCCTGCTTTCTCCTCTAGGATTTTGATGGTTTCCTGTTTCACATTTAGGTCTTTCATCCATTCTCAATTTATTTTTGTGTATGGTGTAAGAAAGTGGTCCAGTTTCATTCTTATGCATGTTCTCCAGTTTTCCCAACACCATTTGTTGAAGAGACTGTCTTTTTTCCATTGGATATTCTCTCCTGCTTTGTCAAAGATTAGTTGACCATATAATTATGGGTCCATTTCTGGGTTTTCTAATTTGTTCCATTGGCTCTTATTACCATACTGTCTTGCTAACTTCAGCTTTGTAATACAGCTTGAAGTCTAGAATGGTGATGCCTCCCAATTTGCTATTTTTCAACATTCCTTTGGCTATTCAGGGTCATTTCTGGTTCCATACAAATTTTAGAATTATTTGTTCTAGCTCTGTGGAAAAGGCTGGTGTTATTTTGCTAGGGATTGCATTGAATGTGTAGACTACTTTGGATAGTATAGTCATTTTAACAATATTTGTTCCTCCAATCCACAAGCATGGAATATTTTTCCATATATTTGTGTCTTCTTCAATTTCTTTCATAAGTTTTCTATAGTTTTCACACTACAGATCTTTTACCTCTTTGGTTAGGTTTATTTCCAGGTATCTTATGGTTTTGGTGCAATTGTAAACAGGATTGATTCCTTGATTTCTCTTTCTGCTGCTTCATTATTGGTGTATAGAAATACAACAGATTTTTGTACATTGCTTTTATGTCTTGCCACTGCTGAATTCTGTATCAGTTCTAGCAATTTTTTTTGGTGGAGTCTTTCAGGTTTTTGACACAGAGTGTCATGTCATCTGCAAAGAGTGAAAATTTGCATACTTCCTTGCTGATTTGGATGCCTTTTATTTCTTTTTGTTGTCTGATTGCTGAGGCTGGGGCTTCCAGTCCTATGTTGAACAACAGTGGTGAGAGTGGACATCCCTGTAATGTTTCTGACCTTAGGGGAGACGCTCTCAGTTTTTCCCCGTTAAGGATGATATTAGCTGTGGACCTTTCATATATGGCCTTTAGGATGTTGAGGTATGTTCCTTCTATCCCAGTTTCTTGAGGGTTTTTTTTTTTTTAACCAAGAAATGTTGCTGGATTTTCTGCATCTATTGAGAGGATCATATGGTTCTTTATCCTTTCTTTTCTTAATATGATGTATCATGTTGATTGTTTTGAAGATACTGAATCACCCCTGAAACCCAGGAATAAATCGCACTTGGTCGTTGTGAATCATTTTATTTTTTTTTTATGTACTGTTGGATCCTATTAGCTAGTATCTTATTGAGAATTTTTGCATCCATGTTCATCAGGGATATTGGTCTGAAATTCTCCTTTTTAGTGGAGTCTTTGTCTGGTTTTGGAATCGAGGTAATGCTGGCCTCATAGGATGAGTTTGGAAGTTTTCCTTCCATTTCTGTTCTTTTGGAACAGTTTCAGAAGAATGGGTATTACTTCTTTAAATGTCTAGTAGGATTCTCCTGGGAAACCATCCAGCCCTGGACTCTTGTTTTTTGGGAGATTTTTGATTACTGATTCAATTTCTTTGCTGGTTATGGATCTGTTCAGGTTTTCTATATCTTCCCGTTTCTGTTTTGGTAGTTTGTGTTTCTAGGAATTTATCCATTTCTTCCAGATTGCCCAGTTTGTTGGCATTTAATTTTTCATAATATTCTCTTATGATTGTTTGTATTCTTGTGGTGTTGGCTGTGATCTCTCCTCTTTCATTTGTGATTTTATTTTTGGGGGGTCCTTTCTTTTTTTTATTTTTGATAAAGTTTTGCTAGAGGTTTGCCAATTTTGTTAATTCTGTCAATGAACCAGCTCCTAGTTTCGTTGATCTGTTCTAGTGGGGATTTTTTATTTCTATATCATTGATTTATGCTCTGATTTTAATTATTTCCCTTCTGCTCGTTTGAGGTTTTATTTGCCATTCTTTTCTAAACTCCTTTACATGTAGGGTTAGGTTGTATATTTGAGACTTTTATTGCTTCTTGAGGAAGGCCTGTATTGTTCTATATTTCCTTCTTATGACCACCTTTGCTGTGCCCCAAAGGTTTTGGACTATCATGTTTTCATTTTCATTTACTTCCATATATATTTTTATTTCTTCTTTAATTTCCTGGTTAACTCATTCATTCTTTAGTAGGATGCTCTCTAATCTCCATTATTTGTGGTCTTTCTAATTTTTTTCTTGTGGTTGACTTCAAGTTTCATAGTGTTGTGATCTCAAAATATGCATGGTATGATTTCAGTCTTTTTGTACTGGCTGTGGCCTGATTAATGAGCCAGTGTGTGATCTATTCTGGAGAATGTTCCATGTGCACTTGAAAAGAATGTATATTCTGCCTTGGGATGAAATGTTCTGTCATTGGACCAATGTGTCATTGGTCCAATGTGTCATTCATTGCCATTGTTTCCTTGTTGATCTTCTGCTTAGATGATCTATCCATTGCTGTAAGTGGGGTGTTAAAATCCCCTGCTATTATTGTATTATTATCAATGAGTTTTTTTAAGTTTGTTATTAATTAATTTATATATTTGGATTCTCCCAAGTTGGGGGCATAAATATTTACAATTGTTAGATCATTTTGTTGAATATGTCCCTTTATTATGATATAGTACCCTTCTTCATCTCTTGTTACAGTCTTTGGTTTAAAATCTAACTTGTCTGATATAAGTATGGATACTTTCATTTTGTTTTGTCCTCCATTTGCATGAAAAGTGGTTCTTTACCCCCTCACTTTAAATATGGAGGTGCATTTGCATCTAAAATGAGTCTTATAAGCAGCATATCCATGGGTCTTGATTTTTTATTTTTTTGATGTTCAATTAGCCAACATATAGTTGGTTATATATAGTATACATCATTAGTTTTAGATGTAGTGTTCAACAATTCATTAGTTGCATATAACACCCAGGTCTTGATTTTTTAATCCATTCTGATGCCCTATGTTTTTTGATTGGAGCATTGAGTCCATTTACTTTCAAAGTAATTATTGATAGATATGAATTTAGTGCCATTGTATTACTTATAAAGTCACTGATTCTGGAGATTTTCTCTGCTCCTTTCTAGTCTTTGTTCCTTTTGGTCTCTCTTTCCCTGCTCAAAAGTTTCCCTTTAATATTTCTTATGGAGTTGGTTTAGTGTTCACAAACTCCCTTAGTGTTTGCTTATCTTGGAAACTCTTTATTTCTCCTTCTATTCTGCATGACAGCTTTGTTGGATAGTGTATTCTTGCCTGCATATTTTTCTCATTCAGCATGGTGATTATATCATGCCACTTTTATCTGGCCTGCCAAGTTTCTGTTGTTAGGTCTGCTGCTATCCTTATGTGTCTACCCTTGTAGGTTAAGAACCTTTTGTCTCTAGGTGTTTTCAGAATTCTCTCTTTATTTTTGTATTTTGCAAGTTTCACTCTAATATGTCATGGTACTGACCAGTTTTTGTTGATTTTGAGGGGAGTTTTCTGTGCCTCTTGGACTTGAATGCATGTTTCCTTCCCCAGATTAGGGAAGTTCCCAGCTATACTTTGTTCAAATAAACATTTTGCCCCCTTTTCCCACATTTTTTCTTGCGGGACTCCTATGATACAGATATTATTGTGCTTTGTGGAATCACCAAGTTCCCTAAGATTATATTCGTGATCTAATAGTTTTGTTTGCCTCTTCTTTTCAGCACCATTATTTTCCGTATTTTTATCTTCTATATCACCTATTCTCTCCTATGCTTCTTCCATACTCATTATGATTACATCCACTCGAATTTGCATCTCAGTTATAGCATTTTTTTTCTTTTGGCCTGAATAATTTTTGGTCTTTTATTTCTGCAGCCAGGGTTTTTATGGTGTCTTCTATGCTTCTTCAAGCCCAGTTAGTATTGTTATGACTGCTGTTTTAAATTCTTTTTTAAAAAAGTTTTTATTTATTTATTTGACAGAGAGAGAGAGTGAGAGAGGGAACACAAGCAGGGGGAGCTGGAGAGGGAGAAGGAGGCTCCCTGCTGAGCAGGGAACGCAATGCAGGACTCAATCCCAGGACACTGGGATCATGACCTGAGCCGAAGACAGACACTTAATGACTGAGCCACCAGGCACCCTTGTTCTAAATTCTTATTCAGTCATATTGCTTATATCTGCTTTGACTAAGTTACTGATGTGATTTCCTTTAGATCTTTCTTTTAGGGAGAATTCCTCTGTCTTGTTATTATGTCTAGGTTTCTGTCTTTTGTGTATTTCCTGCTCCTGAGAGTAATACTATATTAAGAAGGGATCCTACACTTTCCAGGGCCTGGCACTTCAGGAAGTGTTTCTAATGTATGCCCTGTGCATTCTGCTGTTGTGTTTTGGCTGCTCTTTCCCACAGGTCAGTCTTCTGCAGAGTCCTTCCTTGCTTGTAGTATAAAGTGTTTGGACTTTTAACTAGGTGTGTTTTCATTTGTTTGTTAAGATAAGCCTGAAAAAAGCCAGATCCAAAAAAAGAAAAATGGAAAAGGAATAAGAAAGCAAACAAACATATAAAGAAAAAAGTATATGCCTGACTCCAAAGAAAAAGAAAGAAAGAAGGAAAAGAGAAAGAGGGGAAAAATCTGATCCAAAAAAACAAAAGGAAACAAACAAGCCAACAAATGAACCAAAAACTATAAGCTTGATGCCAAAAAAAAAATAAAATTAAAAATTAAAAAAAATTTAAAATAAAACTTTATATATATATATATATATATACATATATATATATATTAAAAAAGGAATTTAAAAAGCCTGGTCATATTTCCACCAGACCTGCAGCTGACATTTTGGAGCACTTTATGATCAGTAGCCTTGATGCATGTGGTAGGTCTGTGTTTGTCTTCTGAGGTAGAGTCCTACTGCACTGGCTCACATTCAGACCACACTCAGACCTGCCCTAATAAAGATGCCCCTGTTGGGCACAGTGGGGATGGCTTTGGAGTAAGCAACCCCTGCCTCCACTGGAGGTGTTGTGTTTCTCTCTGAAGTCCCATTGTGCTTGTGGGCGGAGGGGGGATGGTGATGATGGAACATGGCATCACCACTCCCTCTTGTCCATAGGGAGAGGAACTTGCAGCAGCTGCCGTTCAGGAAGCCTTCATGGAAAAGCAAACAATCACCCCTTCTATGTCCAGATTTTCATCAGATTCCTGTCCTCAGCTTGTCTATGCCTAGCCATTAGCATGCCTGCCACCACAGTTCTCCTGTGTTTTATCTCTGGCCAGCAGCTGGGATTCAAAACACCAAATCTTAGAGTGCCCAGGAGCGTGTGGACCTGCTCACTTCCTCCCCAGAGGAGAGCCTCCCAGTGTTGCCCACAGCACCTTTCTGTCGCAGAAAAACAGTTGCATGCCTGCACTAGTGCCCAGTCTATGTTGAAGCACAGCAAAAAACTGTGACCAGGTTATCTCCCTGCCCTCTGCATGTGCCTCTTTCCCCTGCTGTTGAATGACTGCTCAATACCACCCAGCAACACTTTTGTCCTTGGAAAAGCAAAATACCCTCTTCCAAATGTACTCCAGGAAGGGTAACTTTCCCTCCCCATGTGACTCAGGGAATCCCCACACCATGGCACCTTGCACAAACCCTACACACTTCTCTCTATCCCTCTCTCCCTCTCTCCCTGACTTCACTCCAGGAAAATGATTCCCACCCCTCTGCAGCACTGCAGCTTTTCTCTCTTCCAATTTATGTCTCCAAACCTCACATCTGCCATGTTCTCTCCCTCCAATTGGTCATATTTTTTTCTTAATCCTCATATCAATTTTTTAGTTGTTCAAAATGATTTGATGTTAATCTAGCTGTATTCTAGGGCCAGGCCAAGGGTCCCGCTACTACTCCACTATCTTAACTCCAATCCAAGCAACAATGGATTTTAAATGACTATTTGAAATGACTATAGTCATTTGAAATGGTTGGACAGGACACTGCTGATTCTACACAATCTATCTTTTAGCTTCCCAAGTGTCATTCTCCCAGATGCCTAAGACTTCAGCCTTAGTCCTTGGAACTACTGCCCTGCACACAGAGCCTGTGGGTTCATGCATACATGCCTTTGCTTGGGCTAGTCCGTCTGCCCTTTTTTTTAAGGTCCCAGTCAGATGATATTTCCTCTATGAAGTGTTCTTGTTACCTACTCTAGAGTTCTTCCTTTTACATGAGAGACAGAAAATTCAAACAGTTTCAGGGGTCAGACAAATATTATAGTAGCCATTAGGAACTTATTATATTAATTCTTTAAATCCTAACAAACTTCTGACAACTTACCATTATGGTCCCTTTCATATACAGATGGAGAAACTGAAGAACAGCTAGCAAGTGGCAGACATAAGCTATATAAGCAAGAGGACTGACCCTAGAGGTTCAGTATTCTTAACCATTGTACATACTGCCTCTCAGGTAACAGGCATAAGGTAACAAAGAGTGGTTCAATCTTAAGACACGTCTCTAAAGGCAAGGGAAACCAAAGTAAAAATTAACTTTTGGGACTTCATCAAAATAAAAAGCTTCTGCACAACAAAGGAAACAATCAAAAAAACTAAAGGCAACCTACGGAATGGGAGAGGATATTTGCAAATGACACTACAGATAAAGGGCTGATATCCAAGATCTATAAAGAACTTCTCAAACTCAACACCCAAAAAACAAATAATCAAGTCAAAAAATGTGCAGAAGGCATGAACAGATACTTCTCCAAAGAAGACATACAAATGGCTAACAGACACATGAAAAAATGTTCAACATCATTAGCCATCAGGGAAATACAAATCAAAACCACAATGAGATACCACCTCACACCAGTCAGAATGGCTAAAATTAACAAGGCAGGGAACAACAAATGTTGGCAAGGATGTGGAGAAAGGGGAAACTTCTTACACTCTTGGTGGAAAATGCAAGATGGTATAGCCACTCTGGAAAACAGTATGGAGGTTCCTCAAGAAGTTAAAAATAGAGCTACACCATGACCCAGCAATTGCACTGCTAGGTATTTACCCCAAAGATCCCAATGTAGTGAAAGGAAGGGCCACACACACCCCAATGTTAATAGCAGCAATGTCCACAATAGTCAAACTGTGGAAGGAGCTAAGATGTCCCTCGGTGGATGAATGGATAAAGAAGATGTGGTTCATATGTACTACTCAATATGTATTGAGTATAAATACATATGTATAAAACATATGTATTACTCAACCATCAGAAAAGATGAATATCTACCATTTACATTGGCATTGATGGAACTGGAAGGTATTATGCTAAGTGAAATAAGTCAATCAAAGAAAGACAATTATCACATGGTTTCATTCACATGTAGAACATAAAGAATAGTGCAGAGGACAATAGGGAAGGGAAGGAAAACTGAATGGGAAGAAATCAGAGAGGGAGACAAACCATGAGAGACTCTTGACTGCAGGAAACAAACCTAGAGTTGTGGAAAAGGAGGTTGGAGGGGGGATGGGATAACTGGGTGATGGGCATTAAAGAGGACACACGATATGATGAGCACTGGGTGTTATACTCAACTAATGAATCATTGAACATTATATCAAAAACTAAAGATGTACTATGCCTTGGATAATTGAATTTAAATTAAAAAAAGAGTTCATACTTCATGTGAAAGTCATGTTAATATTTTGTAAAAACACCATGCTGACCAAACAGTACAAGATTTCAAGCTATGAGAGTAACTATAGTCAGTTTGCAACCCTTCCTTTATCTTCTTCACCATAATCTGCCTGAAGTATTCCACACTAGGATGAATCCTGAGACCAGGCCTGTCTTTGATGAGTTTCTCCTCTATCTACCCCTCTACTTCCCATCTACGTTTCAGACAGTCAGAAGTCCCAGAAACCAAAACTTAGTCCCAACTTACACTTTCAAGGGCCAAGAGCTGTGCAGGGCTTTAGCTCTTTCTCTCTCCCCAACAGAGTTCCTGGCACCCATCACGTAGATCTGCTGTTTAATTTCCTGTGACTGAACAAGTTCCAGTATTAAGCACTGGTAACAAAAATATTCACATTGCCCTTATGATCTGGGTCTTTTCTCCTCCTCCTCCTCAGTACTTCCTCCAGTGCAACACTACAGAAAATTGCATACTCAATCTCATCTCTTCTGTGCCCCTCTCCATCAAACACCCTCCATGAAATAGGGTCCTATTCCACTCTTGGCCTGGCCCCAAAAGAGAGAGAGAGTTATAAAGCACCTTTATTCAGGTATTGAAACTTATTTTAGGAGGGACCATTCTGCTCTTGACACAGATGGAAAAGATGACACAGAGTTTAAGTCATTCAATCAAGAGCAAGCCAAACAACCTCTCAGCTTTGGAAATATCTGGTCTGGTTCAATTTAGAAAACAGAGGACTCTGTGGATTTCCTATCTCATGCTTCTCTGAGATCCCTTTTCAGGATTGAATTGTGGATGTACCCAGTTTAGTCAAAGTCCTTGACTCAACCTGGGACAGAAACAGTAAGTGACTGTGGGTTAGGGTGGATGCTTGAAGACTAAGGAGCAAAAGGAAGAGCTAAACCTAGAAAGTGAAAACACTGTGTGTGAGGTAGCCCTAGAGTCTAAACAGGAGATGGGCTTGGAATTTATCCAACAAGCCTTGCTTTTATTTTATCAGTCTCCCATCTTCCTCTTTCTTGATTTATTTTTAACTCATCCATGTCAACAAGCCTTGTGTGATTTGGTTCCCCACTACTTCTCTGACCTTGTGTCCTAACACTTTCTCTCACTTACTGTGCTTCAGTTGCACTGGCCTCTTTGCATGCTCCTACTTTAGGACTTTACAGTTACTATATCTACAACTTGAACCACTCTTTCTCCAGATATCCTTATGCCTAACTCCCTTATCTATGTTATATTTCTACTTAAATGTCACCTATTCTGGGAGGCCTTCCCTGACTCTCCTAACACAGCCCCTACCCTTGTCATTCTATCCATCTTACCATGCTTTCCTTTTTTAAGAGCATTTATTCCTACCTAACATAAATTTATTTGTTTATTTATTATCTGTATTCCATAACAGAATGTAAGTACCATGAGGACATGGATGTTTGAATGTTATACTTACTGCTATTATCCACAGTAACTAGCATAGTGTAGGTACACAATAAATATTTGTTGAAAGAGTGAATAAACAAACATTTACATGGGCCTACTATCCTGTAGATCCTATCTTAGGCTATACTGAAAGAAGAGAGTGAGTTGGAGATAGTGTCTCTGTCCTGGGATGAGTTAAGTCCACCCACAAGAAACTCTCCTGAGGTAGAATGTGGTACCTGCTATAAAGGGGGCCCATGGTCCTCAACAGGAGGACAGTGGTGAGAATAAAATCCAGAATGTGGTCATTTCTGAAAACTTTGGGAGTAGGTAGGATCTGAGCTGTATTTATGGGGCAGAACTGTCAAAGGTGAAAAGCAATCAAGGAAGAAAAAGTGGTAGAGGTGTTTGGACAGACAAGAGAAGGTTATCTAGGGTGGCTGGTGGGAAAATAAACTGCATCACAGTAAGTGGGAGATATATATATGTATATGTATATAAAAAATCATTTACAGATGTGGTCCATATATACAATGGAATTTTACTCCGCCATCAGAAAGGATGAATATCCAACTTTTACATCAACATGGATGGGACTAGAGGAGATTATGCTAAGTGAAATAAGTCAAGCAGAGAAAGTCAATTATCATATGGTTTCACTTATTTGTGGAACATAAGGAATAGCATGGAGGACATTAGGAGAAGAAAGGGAAAAATGAAGGGGGGGGGGAATCAGAGGGAGAGATGAACCATGAGAGACTATGGACTCTCAGAAAACAAACAGGGTTTTAGAGGGGAGGGGGAAGGGGGGTGGGTTAACCCAGTGATGGGTATTAAGGAGGACGCATACTGCACGGAGCACTGGGTGTTATACGAAAACAATGAATCGTGGATCACCACATCAAAAACTAATGATTTATTGTATGGTGACTAACATAACAATAAAAATTTTTAAAAAATCATTTACACATTGCTTTTAAAAATCTTCCAAGCCCTATTACTCTTTCTCAGCACTCATGCAATGTCAGTCACCTACTGCATTCTGCCCCATCATCCTTATTATTGCCATTGTCACCATTATTATCATCACTGCCACCATCGTCATATTACTGCTTTAGAATGAGAAGAAGGGTCAGAAATAGTTACTCAAAGTAGTTCTTGAAGAGGTTCTTCATTCTCACAAATCTCTTCTCATTCACAGTATGGGCATCTTTGCTTTTGAATGTTTGTTGTTTCTACCTTTCCAGCATCCCTTTCCTTCTTTTGGTAGCAGTCTTCCCAATTTCCCTTTGGGAAACCTCCCTTCCCCACCCTCAGTCCACATGGTTCAGATAGGCTGACACACCTCCTTTTCCTGACTCATTGTTCCTCTGACTGCAGTGAGTGATGCAGGGATGGAAAGTGACCAATACTAGGCCAGTCCTGGGACTCTTACTGGAATTATTGGTAACACTGTCTTCTATTTCCATTGGAATTACTGGATATAAGAATGAAGATAATAACAGTAAGCATTTACTGAGAATTATCCTAAATCATTTGTGTAGATAAACTCATTTCATTATCATAGTAACTCTATGAGGTAGTTATTATTCCCATTTTATAGGGGATACAGAGAGTTAAGTAACTGTCAGAGTCACAGAGGACAAAGAGTCCTCTGGCGAAGGGACTCCAGAACTTATGCTCTTGACCACTAGGCTATCTTATAGATAGATATGATAGAAGCCTGAAGTTTCTCAGGGTGGAACTTGAGTGACTGTGGATTAAACTAAACTATGGGAAGTCCAGGTCCTAAAGATAGAATTGAATTCCTGAATCCGGGTATCTTTGACCTTTTGAGGTATTTGAATCCATAAATCCCCTCTTTTGTTTAGGCCAGTTTGAACTGAGTTTGTCACTTGCAACCAAAGTAATCCTGACTAATCTTCCTTCCCTTTTGTCTTATTCAGGGTCTCAGAGTTCCATGAGTTGGAAGGATGGGAGGAATAGTCCTTGATAGCATCAGGTTCTTACTGACTCCCTCATCGTGTACATTTGGAGTCACATGACCTTTGCCTGCAGGCCCAAGACCACCCTGGTCTGTAGAACTATCACTGAATTAAGACAAGGGAACTGAAAACATGGCTGTGGAGATTACCCTTTAAGTGCCATTGGCTGGGAGCCTTCCTTAAACATATTCACTAGGCTTCTGCCTTGTTACCAAAACCTTGTCCCATCTTAAATTCTGGTTTCAGGTGTTCATTTGCTTCCTGTACTGCCTTTTTTTTTCACTGCCTCAGCAATCTACTTGATATCCCCATCCCTCAGGGAAAAAGGTCCAGGCTTGTCCTTTCCATTTATTTTCCCAGCTACTGGAGTCAATCGTGGAGCCCCAAGTTGATGGCTAACGTTCTGCTACTTGCTGAGAGACCTCCTAAATGCCAAACACTTTCTTGATTTCATTATATCCTGTATATCTAACTTCCATGTGGTACTTGCTGCCAATCTGCTTTAATCTGATCTTTGACATATAGGACATGCTCAATAAAAGGTAACTTTTGGTAGTGGGCATTTATTCTAACATTCACTCCCCAGCATCCCCTTTCCCCAAAATTCCTGATTTCTTTTGTAGATCAATGTGATGAGGCTTCAGGTAAACTACTTCTACCCTTAACTCTAGGAGTTGAGCACTCAACAAATTCTATCCTCCATCAACAAAGATTAATTCAAGGGTGGTTATGTGACCTAGACTGGTCAAATCAAAATGAATCTCAAGCATACAATGGGAGAAATGGAACAAAGATGCATTTTTTTCTTTTTGTGTTTTATTCTTCTCAAATTTTTATCTAAAGTGTAGTTAGTTAGCATATAGTGTAATATTGGTATCAGGAGTAGAATTAAATGATTCATAACTTACATATAAAACACACTGCTTATCATAACAAGTGCCCTCATTAATACCTGTTAACCATTTAGCCCATTCCCCACCCACCATCTTCCATTAGCCCATCAGTTTCTTCTCTATTGTTCAGAGTCTCTTAAGAGACTGCTTCCCTCTCTCATTTTTTTTCTTTTTCTAAAGATTTTATTCATTCATTTGAGAGAGAGAGACAGAGAGAGCACAAGCAGGGGCAGAGGCAAAGGGAGAGGGAGAAGCAGACTCCCTGCAGAGCTGGAAGCCTGACATAGGGCTCTATCTCAGGACCTGGAGATCATCACCCGAGCCGAAGGCAGATGTTTAACAATCTGAGCCACCCAAGCGCCCCCCCTCTCATTGCCCCCTCCCATATGTTCATCTGTTTATTTCTTATATTCCACATATGAATGAAATCATATGGTTTTTGTCTTTCTCTGACTGACTTATTGCACTTAGCATAATACACTCAAGCTCCATCGACATCATTGCAAATGGTAAGATTTCATTCTTTTTGATGGCTGAGTAATACTATATATATATATCACTTCTTTATCTTTCATCAGTTCATGTACATTTGGGCTCTTTCCATAATTTGGCTATCATTGATAGTGCTGCTATAAACATTAGGGTGCATGTGCCTCTTTGAATAAGTATTTTTGAATCCTCTGGACAAATACCAAGTAGTGCAATTGCTGGGTAATAGGGTAGTTCTATTTTCAACATTTTGAGGGAACTCAATACTGTTTCTCAAAGTGGCTGTACCAGTTTGCATTCTGACCAACAGTGTAAGAGAGTTCCCCTTTCTCTGCATCCTCACCAAAATCTGTTGTTTCCTGAGTTGTTGATTTTAGCTGGTCTCACAGGTGTCAGATGGCATCTCATTGTGGTTTCAATTTATATTTCCCTCATGATGAGTTGATGTTGAACACATTTGCATGCCCGTTAGCCATTTGTATGTCTTCTTTGGAGAAATGTCTTTTCATGTCTTCTGCCTGTTTCCTAACTGGATTTTCTAATTTATGGGTGTTAGGTTCAGTAAGTTCTTTATACATTTTGGATACTAGCCTATTATCTGATATGTCATTTGGAAATATCTTTTCCCATTCTGCAGATTGCCTTTTAGTTTTGTTGATTGTTTACTTTGCTGTGCTGAAGCTTTTAATTTTATGAAGTCCCAATAGTCCATTTTTGCTTTTGTTTCCCTTATCTCCAGTGACGGGTCTAGTAACAAGTTGCTGCAGCCAAGGTCAAAGAGCTTGCTGCCTGTGTTCTTCTCTAGGATTTTGATGGTTTCCTGTCTCACATTTAGGTCTTTCATCCACTTTGAATTTATTTTTGTGTTTAAGAAAGTGGTCCAGTTTCATTCTTCTGGATGTCACTGTCCAGTCTTCCCAACACCATTTGTTGAAGAGACTGTCCTTTTTCCATTAGATATTCTTTCTTGCTTTGCTGAAGTTTAGTTGACCATAGAGTTGAGGGTCCATTTCTGGGTTCTCTATTTTGTTCTATGCATCTTAGGTATCTGTTTCTGTGCAATACCACACTGTCTTGATAACTACAGCTTTGTAATACAGCTTAAAGTCCAGAATTATGATGCCTCCAGCTTTGATTTTCTATTTCAACATTATTATGGCTATTCGGGGAATTTTCTGGTTCCATACAAATTTTAGAATCGTTTGTTCTGGCTCTGTGAAAAATACGTGATATTTTGATAGGGATTGCATTGAATGTGTAGATTGCTTTGGGTAGTATAGTCATTTTAACAATATTTTTCTTCCAATAAATGAGCATAGAATGTTTTCCCATTCCTTTGGGTCTTCCTCAATTTCTTTTATAAGTGTTCTATAGTTTTCAGAGTACAGATATTTTACCTCTTTGGTTAGGTTTATTCCTAGGTTTCTTATGGTTTTGGTGCAATTGTAAATAGGATCGATCCTTGATTTCTCTGTCTGCTGCTTCATTATTGGTGTATAGAAATGCAACAAATTTCTGTGCATTGATTTTTATATCCTGGGACTTTCCTGAATTCATTTATCAGTTCTAGCAAGTTTTTGGTGGAGTCTTTCAGATTTTCTACATAAAGTTTAGTGTCAACTGTGAAGAGTGAAAGTTTGACTTCTTTGACAATTTGGATGTCATTCATTTCCTTTTGTTGTCAGATTGCTGCAGCTAGAGCTTCTAGTACTATGTTGGGAAAGAGTGGTGAGAGTAGACATCCCTGTAATGTTTCTGACCTTAGGGGAAAAGCTCTCAGTTTTTCCCCATTAAGGATGATATTCCCTGTGGGTCTTTCATATATGGTCTTTAGGATGTTGAGGTATGTTCCTTCTGTCTCTGCTTTCTTGAGGGTTTTTATCAATAAAGGATGCTGTATTTTGCAAAATGCTTTTTCTGCAACTATTGACTGGATTATTAATGTGGTGTATCACGTTGATTGATTTGTGGATATTGAAGCACTTCTGCATCTCAGGAATAAATCCCAATTGGTGGGATTAATTCTTTTAATGTACTCTAGGATTCAATTGGCTGGTATCTTTTTTAAAAAAAGATTTTATTTATATATTCAAGAAAGAGTGAAAGAGAGCAAGAGCGGGGGTAGGGGCAGAGGGAGAGGGAGAAGCAGGAACCCTGCTGAGCAAGGATTTCGTTGTGGGGATCGATTCTAAAACCCTAGAATCATGACCTAGGCTGAAGGCAGACACTTAACTGACTGAGCCACCCAGGCTCCCCCAACTTGCTAGTATCTTGTTGATAAATTTTGCATCCATATTCGTCAGAGATATTGGCCTGTTATACTCCTTTTTATGGGGGTCTTTGTTTGGTTTTGGAATCAAGGTAATGCTGGCCTCATAAAATAAGTTTGGAAGTTTTCCTTCTATTTCTATTTTTTTGGAATAGTTTCAGAAAAGGAGCTATTAATGTTAGGTAGAATTCCCTTGGGAAGCCATCTATCACTGGACTTTTGTGTGTTGGGAGATTTTTGATTATGGATTCAATTTCTTTGCTGTTTATGGATCTGTTCAAATTTTCTATTTCTTCCTGTTTTATTTAGTTTTGGTAGTGTGTGGGTTTCTAGGAACTTGTCCATTTCTTCCAGATTGCCCAATTTGTTGACATATAATTTTTCATAATATTCTCATAATTTATTGTATCTCTATGGTGTTGCTTGAGATCTCTCCTCTTTCATTTGTGATTTTATTTATTTGGGTCATTTCTCTTTTCATTTTGATAAGGCTATCTAGGCGTTTATCAATTTCATTAATTATTTCAAAGAATCAGCTCTTTGTTTTTTCTTTTCTTTCCTTTTCTTTTGTTTTTATTTTATTATGTTATGTTAGTCACCATACAATACATCATTAATTTTTGATGTTGCATTCCATGATTCATTGTTTGCTTATGACACCCAGTGTTCCATGCAATACATACCCTTCTTAATACCCATCACCGGGTTAACTCATCCCCCCACCCCCCTCCCCTCTGAAACCCTCAGTTTCTTTCTCAGGGTCCATAGTCTCTCATGGTTGTCTCCACCTCTGAGTTCCCCCCCCTTCATTTTTCCCTTCCTTCTCCTAATATCCTCCATGCTATTCCTTATGTTCCACATATAAATGAAACCATATGATAATTGTCTTTCTCTGCTTGATTTATTTCACTTAGCTTAATCTCCTCCAGTTCCATCCATATCGATGCAAATAGTGGGTATTCATCCTTTCTGATGGCTGAGTAATATTCCATTGTATATATGGACCACATTTTCTTTATCCATTCATCTGTTGAAGGGCATCTTGGCTCCTTCCACAGTTTGGATATTGTGGACATTGCTGCTATGAACATTGGGGTGCATGTGACCCTTCTTTTCACTACATCCGTATCTTTGTGGTAAATACCCAGTAGTGCAGTTGCTGAGTCATAGGGTAGCTCTATTTTTAAATTTTTGAGGCAACTCCATACTGTTTTTCAAAGTGGCTGTACCACTTGCATTCCTGCTAACAGTGCAAGAGGGTTCCCCTTTCTCCACATTCTCTACCAACATTTGTTGCTTCTTGCCTTGTCAATTTTTGCCATTCTAACTGGTGTAAGGTGGTATCTCAATGTGGTTTTGATTTGAATTTCCCTTGTGGCTAATGATGTTGAACATTTTTTCATGTGTCTGTTAGTCATTTGTATGTCTTCTTTGGAGAAGTGTCTGTTCATGTATTCTGCCCATTTTTTGACTTCATTATTTGTTTTTTTGGGGTGTTGAGTTTGAGAAGTTCTTTCTAGATCTTGGATCCTAGAGGAGAACATAGGGAGTAACCTCTTTGACTTCAGCCACAGCAACTTCTTTCAAGACACACCTCCAAAAGCAAGGGAAACAAAAGTGAAAATGAACTTTTGGGACTTCATTAAGATAAAAAACTTCTGCACAGCAAAGGAAACAGTCAACAAAACAAAGAAGGAGTGCACAGAATGGGAGAAGGTATTTACAAATGACACTAGAGATAAAGGGCTGGTATCTAAGAATCAGCTCTTTGTTTCACTGATGTGTTCTACAGGGTTTTCTTTTTGTTTCTATATCATTTATTTATGATTTAATCTTTATTATTTCCCTTCTTCTGGCTTTAGGCTTTATTTGTTGACCCTTTTCTAGCTCCTTTAGGTGTAAGGATAGGTTGTGTATTTGAGACTTTTCTTGCTTATTGAGGTATGCCTGTATTGCAATATGCATCCTTCTTATGACTGCCTTTTACTACGAATTGCTGGACAGGAGGTGGGTAAAGGGCTGGGGTAATTTGGTGATGGGCATTAAGGACGGAACGTGATGTAATGACCACTGGGTGTTATATACAACTGATATATCACTGAACTCTAACTCTGGAACTGATAATACATGATTTGTAAATTAATTGAATTAAAATTAAATTAAATAAAAAAATAGAGCCACTCTATGACACAGCAATTGTACTCCTAGGTATTTATTCAAAGGATGCAAACATAGTGATTCCAAGAAGCATGTGCACCCCAATGTTTGTAACAGCAATGCCCACAATAGCCAAGATATGGAAACTGCCCAGTTGTCCATCAACAGATGAATGGATAAAGAAATGATATAAAGAGAGGGAGCAAGATGGCAGAGGAGTGGGGACTCCAATGCAACCAGTCCCCTGAATTTAGCTGGTTATCTACCAAACCATTCTGAACACCCACAAAATCAGCCTGAGATGCAAGAATATATATCTGGATCTCCACAGGCAGAAAATCTGTGGTTTTTAGGTATGATGGATGGAGATGTGATTCTGCAGGAAGATATCAGAAGTTAAATAGAAGGGGGAGGGAGCCGCCATAAGCTGGTCCCTGGAAAGTGATATAACAGCAGGGCACAAAAACATCCTGCACTGGGGGACTGGCGATAACTTGCAGAGCAGTAGTGGCAGGACAGGAAGGTCCTTATAACAGTGTTCAAACAGGATCCAGGAGCTGAGGGGGCACTGCAAACCTGGGGCTCGCTGCTGCCACCATCACCACTCCTGCCACCATTGCCACCACTGCTGGGACCACTCATGGTTTTAGAAAGACAAAGGGCAGAGACAAGCGGGGGCCTGAGTCAACCCCTGAGAGGGTCGCTGGGGGCCTGTATCACCTGCCCATGGGAGGCTGCGGTTTTCAGCAATGCTTACAGAAACAGAGACTGTGTGTTTTGGAGGGATCAGAGAAGAGCAGACTCATTTCTCTGCCCTGGGGTAAGGGTGTGGGTGCAGACATTTTCCTTTGCTCTGACCCTCCAAAAAGGCTCGAAAAGATGCCGGAGAACAAAAGCCCAAAAAACCAGTTTCCACAGATCTCAGGCCCCAAATAAGGGGCAGGGCAACTCCTCCCAAGCAGGGTTGCCTGAAAAACAGCATGGCAGGCGCCTCCCCCAGAAAAGAAGCTGGAAGAACAAGAGGATGACAAACCTAGGGTCCCCATAAAACTGTAAAACCCCAATACCAGGGAAAAATAGTATATTGAACTCCAGGTGTTGCCTCATCGCTGGTGTATTTCTCACATACAACTTTTCTTTTTTTTCTTCTATTCTTTCTCATGTTTCTTCTGTGTTTTTTCTTTTTATCTTTTTCTCATTTCAACTAGATGTTTAATGTAACATATTTCATAGTAGCTTTTTAAATTGTACTTTTCAAACCTATATGGTTTTTTGATATATAGATATATAAGCTTCTATGTAGTCTCTTTTTTCCCGTTCAATACTACCTTTATATATATACCAGTTTTATTTTCCCTGTAACTCTGGAAAGTAGTATCCTTTATAAAGAGAACAAAATACACACAGGAAGTACAGAAACACCCCACCATGCCCACACTGAGAGATTATAGCCCCCCCTTTCTAAAATTTGTAATCTTTCATTAAAATTTTTTTTAAATTTCATAAATATTATATTTGGATTTCATTTTGCCTTTGTTATTTTGGTGATGATTTCCAGCTGCTCTGGATTGTCCCAGGGTGCATCTTGCAGGGATTGTGATTGATATTTTGGCCTCTGTACATTCCTTCAACCATCCCTCGAATGAATAAAAGGAGGAACTCACAACAAAGAAAATAACCAGAGACAATGGCATCTCCTGCAGACCTAATGGATATGGATATAAGCAAGATGTCAGAGATAGACTTCAGGGTACCACTTATGAAGTCAATAGCTAGGCTTGAGAAAACCATTAGCAGCAATATAGAATCTCTAAGGGCAGAAATGAAAGCCAATCAGGCTGAACTTAAAAATGCTATAAATGAGAAACAGTCTAAATGGATACTCTAACAGGGTAAATGAGGCAAAAGAACGAATTAGTGATCTAGAAGATAAGCTGGTAGAAAGGAAGGAAGAGGAGAGGTGGACCAAACAGCTTAAAATCCATGAGAACAGACATAGAAAGATTAATGACACCATGAAACATTTCATTGTCAGAATTATTGGGATCTCTGAGGGGGTGGAGAGAAAGAGAGGACTAGAAGGTATATGTGAGCAAATCGTAGCTGAGAACTTCCCTAACCTGGGGAAGGAAACAGCATTTGTGTCCAAAAGGCAGGGAAAATCCCTTCCAAGATCAAGAACAGACCAATGCCCCGGCATGTAATAGTAAAACTCACAAATCTTAGAACCGAGGAAACCATCCCACAGGCAGTTAGGGGGAAGAGATTGCTTATGTACAGAGGGAGGAACATCAGAATAATGTCAGACCTGTCCACAGAGACCTGGCAAGCCGAAAATGGCTGGCAAAACATATTCAGGGTATTAAATGAGAAGTACATGCAGCCAAGAACACTTTATCCAGCAAGGCTGTCATTCAGAACGGATGGAGAGAAAAAGAGCTTCCAGGACTGGCAGAAACTGAAAGAATATGTGACCACCAAGCCAGGCCTGCAAGAAATACTAAGGGGGATTCTATAAAAGAAGAAAGACCCCAAGAGTATTATACACCAGAAATTTACAGGGACAGTCCACAGAAGAAGGGACTGTACAGACAGTAGGATGGCAATAAATACATATCTTTTTTTAAGATTTTATTTATTTATTTGACAGAGTGAGAGAGCACAAGCAGGGGTAACAGTACAGGGAGAGGGAGAAGCAGGCTCCCCATCAAGGAAGGAACCTGACACAGGGTTCAATCCCAGGACCCTGGGATCATGGCCCGAGCTGAAGGCAGATGCTTAACCATCTGAGACACCCAGGCGCCCTAATAAATACATATCATTCAGTCATAACTCTCAACGTGAATGGCCTAAATGCTCCCATGAAATGGTGTGGGTTGTAAATTGGTTATGAAGATAGGACCCATCTATATGCTGTCTACAAGAGACTCATTTTGAACCTAAAGACACCTCTAGACTGAAATTCAGGGAAGGGAGAATAATTTTTCATGCCAAAGGACCTGAGAAGAAAGCTGGGGAAGCAATTCTTGTATCAGACAAATTAGAAATTATACCAAAGACTGTATTAAGAGATCCAGAGAGACACTATATCATTCTTAAAGGGTCAATCCAACAAGAAAATCTCACAATCGTAAATATCAATGCCCTCAACATGGGAGCAGCCAAATACATAAGCCAGCTGTTAACAAAAATAAAGAATCAGATCAACAATAATACATTAATAGTAGGAGATTTTAACACTCCACTCTAAGCATGGACAGATCATCTAAACAAAAGATCAACAAAGAAACAAGAGCTATGAATGAAACACTAGACCAGAAGGACTTCATAGATATATACAGAACATTCAGCCTAAAACAACAATACTCATTTGTCTCGAATGCACACAGAACTTTCTCCAAAATAGATCACATGCTGGGTAAAAAAATCAGCTCTCAGCCAATACCAAAAGGTTGAGATTATTCCCTGCATATTATCAGACTACAGTTCCTTAAAACTGGAACTCAATGACAAGGAAAACATTGGAAGGAATTCAAACACTTGAAAGTTAAAAAGCACCCTGCTAAAGAATGATTAGCTCAACCAGGAAGTTGAAGAAGAACTTAAACAATTTATGAAAACTAATGAGAATGAAAACACTTCAGTCCAAAACCTATGGGATACTGCAAAAGAGGTCCTAAGAGGGAAATACATAGCCATACAAGCCTCTCTCAGAAAATTAGAAAAATCCCAAATGCACAAGTTAACCTTACACCTAAAGGAGCTGGACAAAGAATGACAAATAAATCTAAATGAAGCAGAAGAGAAATAATAAAGATTATTAATAATAAAGATTATAGCAGAGATCAATGAAATAGAAACCAAAAAAACAGTAGAACAGATCAACAAAACTAGAAGCAGTTTCTTTGAATTAATAAGATTGATAAACCCCTGGCCAGACTTGTCTAAAAGAAAAGAGAAAGGACCCAAATTAATAAAATCATAAATGAAAGGGGAGAGATCACAACTAACACCAAGGAAATAGAAACAATTATTAGAAATTATTATGAGCAACTATATGCCACCAAATTAAGCAACCTGGAAGGAATGGATGCCTATCTGGAAACCTACAAACAATCAAGACTGAAACAGGAAGAAATAGACAATCTGAATAAACCAATAACCAGTAACGAAATCTAAACAATAATCAAAAACCTTCCAAAGACCAAAATTCCAGGAACAGATGGCTTCCCAAGGGAATTCTACCAAATATATAAAGAAGAAATCATACCAATTCTACTGAAGCTGTTTCAAAAAATAGAAACAGAAGGAAAACTTCTAAACCCCTTCTATGAGGCCAGCATTACCCTGATCCCAAAACCGGGCAAACACCCCATCAAAAAAGAGAATTACAAACCAATATCCCTGACAAACATGGATGCCAAAATATTCAAGAAGATCTTAGCCAATTAGATCCAACAATACATTAAAAGTATTATTCACCACGACCAGTTGGGATTTATTCCTGGGATGCAAGGGTGGTTCAACATATGCAAATCAATCAACATGATAGGGCACATTAATAAAAGAAAAAAAAAGAACCATATGATCCTCTCAACTGATGCAGAAAAAGCATTTGACAAAATACAAAATCTTTCCTGATTGAAACTCTTCAGAATATAAGGATAGAGGGAACATTCCTCTCTCTATATCATAAAAGCCATCTATGAAAAGTCCACTGCAAATATCATTATCAATAGAGAAAAACTGAGATCTTTCCCCTGAAGGTCAGGAGAACTACAGGGATGCCCTCTCTTACCACTATTGTTTAACACAGTGCTAGAAGTCCTAACTTCAGCAATCAGACAACAAAAAGAAATAAAAGTCATCCAATTTGGCAGAGAAGAAGGCAAACTCTCACTCTTTGCAGATGACATGATACTTTATGTGGAAAACCCAAAAGACTCCACCTCCAAATTACTAGAACTCATACAGCAATTCAGCAATGTGGTAGGATACAAAATCAATGCATAGAAATCAGTTGCTTTTCTATACACGAAAAATGTAAGTGTAGAAAAAGAATTTAAGGAATCGATTCCATTTACAATAGTACCAAAAACTATAAGATACCTCGGAATAAACCTAACCAAAGAGGTAAATAATCTATAGTGTAGAAACTACAGAACACTTATGAAAGAAATCGAGGAAGACACAAAAAGATGGAAAAATATTCCATGCTCATGGATCGGAATAATAAACATTGTTAAAATGTCTATCTGGCCCAGAGCAATTTACACTTTCAATGCCATCCCTATTTAAATAACATTGGCATTTTTCAAAGTGCTATAACAAACAATCTTAAAATTTGTATGGAACAAGAATAGACCCTGTATCGCCAAAGGGAATGATGAAAAAGAAAAACGAAGCTTGGAGGATCATGTTGCCTGACTTCAAGTTATATTACAAAGGTGTGATCACCAAGATCACCATCAGCATGGTATTGGCACAAAAGCAGACACATAGAACAATGGAACAGAATAGAAACCCCAGAAATGGACCTTCAAGTCTATGGTCAAGTAATCTTTGACCAATCAGGAAAAAATATCCAATGGAAGACAGTCTCTTCAATAAGTGGTGCTGGGAAAATTGGACAGCAATACATAGAAAAATGAAACCGGATCATTCGCTTACACCATACACAAAGATAAAAAAATGAATGAAAGACCTAAGGTGAGACAGGAATCCATCAAAATCCTAGAGGAGAACATAGACAGTAAACTCTTCAACATCTACCACAGTAACTTCTTTCAAGACATGTCTCCAAAGGCAAGGGCAACAAAAACAAAAATGAACTTTTGGGACTTCATCAAGATAAAACGCTTCTGCACAGCAAAGGAAACAGTCAGCAAAACTACAAGGCACTCCAGGGAATGAGAGAAGATATTTGCAAATGACATTACAGATAAAGGGCTGATATCCAAGATCTATAAAGTACTTCTCAAACTCAACACTCCAGAAAAATAAATAACCCAGTCAAAAAATGGGCAGAAGATATGAACAGACACTTCTCCAAAGAAGACATACAAATGGCTAACAGACACATGAAAAAATGCTCCACATCATTAGCCATCAGGGAAAATACAAATCAAAATCACAATGAGATATCACCTTACCACTTAAAATGGCAAAAATTAACAAAACAGGAAACAACAAATGTTGGCGAGGATGTGGAGAAAGGGGAATCCTCTTACACTCTTGGTAGGAATGCAAGTTGGTACAGTCACTCTAAAAAACAGTATGGTGGTTCCTAAGATGTCAAAGATAGAGCTACCCTATGACCCAGCAGGTGCACTACTGGGTATTTACCCCAAAGATACAGACGTAGTGAAAGAAGGGCCACATGCACCCCAATGTTCATAGCAGCAATGTCCACAATAGCCAAACTGTGGAAAGAGCCAAGAAGCCCTTCAACAAATGAATGGATAAAGAAGATGTGGTACATATATACAATAGAATGCTATTCAGTCATCAAAAAGATGAATACCCACCATTTGCATTGACATGGATGGAACTGGAGGGGATTATGCTAAGTGAAGTAAGTCAAGCAGAGATAGACAATTATCATATGGTTTTACTCATATGTGGAACAGAAGCAATCATATGGAGGATCATAGGGGAAGGGAGAGAAATCTGAAGGAGGAGAAATCAGAGAGGGAGATGAACCGTGAGAGACTATGGACCCCAGGAAATGAACTGAGGATCTCAAAGTGGAAGAGCGTGGGGGCAGTGCGTAACAGGGTGATGGGTATTAAGGAGGGCATGTGTTCTGATGTGCCCTGGGTGTTATACCTGACTAATGAATCATTGAACACTACCTCAAAAACTAATAATGTACTATACAGTGGCTAACAACATAATAAGAAAAAAGAAATGGTATAAATATACAGTGGAATATTATTTAGCCATCAAAAAAGAATGAATTCTTCCCTCTTGCAACCATATGGATGGAACTAGAGTGTATTATGCTAAGTGAAAGAAGTCAGAGAAAGACAAATACCATATGATTTCACTCATTTGTGGATTTTAAGGGAAAAAAACGGATGAACTTAAAATAATGGAAGGAAAAATAAAATAAGATTAAAATAGACAGGGAGGCAAATCATAAGAGACTCTCTACTCTAGAAAACAAATTGAGGGTTGCTGTAGGAGAGGTGAAGGGAAAGGACACGGGGGTGATGGGCATTAAAGGCGGCTCATGATGAAATGAGCATTGGGTGTTATTTGCAACTGTTGAATTACTGTATTCTACCCCTGAGTCTAGTAATGTGGTATATGTTAATATCATTGAATTTATTTTTTTTACACATATGCAAAGTAAAGTCTTTTTTTCCCCAAACTGTAAAAAATACACATATAGGCTTCTAAATAGAAGCATTCTAAAATGTTGGCAGTTTATTTAATTTTGTTTCTTTCAAATTTTTACATAGATTCAATTAGTAAAAAATAGTACAGCATTAGTTTCAGATATGCTGTTCAATAATTCATCAGTGCTTATCACACCACGTGCCCTCCTTAATGACCATTACCCATATACCCCATCCCGCCACCTACCTCTACTCAAGCAACCCTCAGTTTCTTTCCCATAGTTAATGTCACTCATGGTCCTTCTCCCTCTCTGACAACCTATCATCCAGTTTTCCCTCCCTTCCCCTAGGATCCTCTGCACTGTTTATTATATTCCACATATGAGAGAAACCATATGATAATTGTTTTTCTCTTTGACATATTTCGCTCAGCATAATACCCTCCTGTTCCATCCACATGTACGTAAATGGTAATATTTCATCCTTTCTGATGGCAGAGTAATATTCCAACATATGTATTTTCGCTCAGCATAATACCCTCCAGTTCCATCTACGTCATTTGCAAATGACAAGATTCCATTCCTTTTGATGGCCGCATAATATTCCATTGCATATATATACCACATCATCTTTACCCATTCATCTGTCAATGGACATCTTGGCTCTTTCCATAGTTTGGGTATTGTGGACATTGCTGCTATAAAATTCGGGATGCACGTACCCCTTCGGATCTCTACATTTGTATCTTTGGGGTAAATACCCAGTAGTGCAACTGCTGGATCGTATGGTAGCTCTATTTTCAACTGTTTGAGGAACCTCCATACTGTTTTCCAGAGTGGCTACACCAGCTTGAATTCCCACCAACAGTGTAGGAGGGCTCGCCTTTCTCTGCATCCCCCCAAAATCTGTCATTTCCTGACTTGTAAATTTTAGCCATTCTGACTGGTGTGAGGTTCTGATTTCGATTTCCCTGATGCCGAGAGATGTTGAGCACTTTTTCATGTGTCTGTTGGCCATTTGGATGTCTTCTTTGGAAAAATGTTTGTTCATGTCTTTTGCCCATTTCTTGATTGGATCATTTGTTCTTGGATACTAGCCCTTTATCGGATATGTCATTTGCAAATATCTTCTCCCATTCTGTCAGTTGTCTTTTGGTTTTGTGGACTGTTTCTTTTGCTGTGCAAAAACTTTTTAACTTGATGAAGTTCCAATAGTTCATTTTTGCCCTTGCTTCCCTTGCCTTTGGCGATATTTCTAGGAAGAAGTTGCTACGGCTGAGGTCGAAGAGGTTGCTGCCTGTGTTCTCCTTTAGGATCTTGATGGACTCCTGTCTCACATTTAGGTCTTTCAACCATTTGGAGTCTATTTTTGTGTGTGCTGTAAAGAAATGGTCCAGTTTCATTCTTCTGCATGTGGCTGTCCAATTTCCCCAAAATCATTTGTTGAAGACACTGTCTTTTTTTCCATTGGACATTGTTTCTTACTTTGTCAAAGATTAGTTGACCCAGTTGAGGGTCCATTTCTGGGCTCTCTATTCTGTTCCACTGATCTATGTGTCCGTTTGTGCCAGTACCATAATGTCTTGATGATGACAGCTTTGTAATAGAGCTTAAAGTCTGTAATTGTGATGCCACCAGCTTTGCTTTTCTTTTTCAACATTCCCCTGGCTATTCGGAATCTTTTCTGGTGCCATACAAATTTTAGGATTATTCCATTTCTTTGAAAAAAGTTGATGGTATTTTGATAAGGATTGTATTGAATGTGTAGATTGCTCTAGGTAGCATTGACATCTTCACAATATTTGTTCTTCCAATCCATGAGCATGGAACATTTTTCCATTTCTTTGTGTCTTCCTCAATTTCTTTCATGAGTATTTTATAGTTTTCTGAGTACAGTTTATTTGCCTCTTTGGTTAGATTTATTCCTAGGTATCTTATGGTTTTGGGTGCAGTTGTAAATGGATTGACTCCTTAATTTCTCTTTCTTCTGTCTTATTGTTGGTGTATAGGAATGTCACTTTCCGTGCATTGATTTTATATGCTGCCACTTTACTGAATTCCCGTATGAGTTCTATGAGTTTTGGTGTGGACTCTTTCGGGTTTTCCACATAAAGTATCATATCATCTACAAAGAGTGAGAGTTTGACTTCTTCTTTGCTGATTCAGATGCTTTTGATTTCTTTTTGTTGTCTGATTGCTGGGGCTAGGACTTCTAATACTATGTTGAATAGCAGTGGTGATAGTGGACATCCCTGCCATGTTCTTGACCTTAGGGGAAAGCTCTCAGTTTTTCCCCATTGAGAATGATATTCCCCACTGAGAATGAGACTGATTTTTCATAGATGGCTTTTATGATATTGAGGTATGTACCCTCTATCCCTATACTCTGAAGAGTTTGGATTAAGAAAGGATGCTGTACTTTGTCAAATGCTTTTTCTGCATCTATTGAGAGGATCATATGATTCTTGTTCTTTCTTTTGTTAATGTATTGTATCACGTTGATTGATTTGCGGATGTTGAACCAGCCTTGCAGCCCAGGGATAAATCCCACTTGGTCGTGGTGAATAATCCTTTTAATGTACTCTTGGATCCTATTGGCTAGGATTTTGGTGAGAATTTTTGCATCCATGTTCATCAAGGATATTGGTCTGTAATTCTCCTTTTTGATGGGGTCTTTGCCTGGTTTTGGGATCAAGGTAATGGTGGCCTAAAAAAAACAAGTTTGGGAGCTTTCTTTCCATTTCTATTTTTTGGAAGAGTTTCAGAAGAATAGGTATTAATTCTTCTTTAAATGTTTGGTAGAATTCCTCTGGGAAGCCATCTGGCCCTAGGCTTTTGTTTGTTGGGAGATTTTTGACAAGTGCTTCAATTTCCTTAGTGGTTATAGGTCTGTTCAGGTTTTCTCTTTCTTCCTGGTTTAGTTCTGGCAGTTGATACATCTCTAGGAATGCATCCATTTCTTCAAGATTATCTAATTTGCTGGCATATAGTTGCTCATAATACTTTGCTGCAACCCAAAGATTATGAACTGTTGTGTTTTCATATTCGTTTGTTTCCATGATTTTTTTAAATTCTTTTTTAACTTCCTGGTTGACCCATTCATTCTTTAGAAGGATGCACTTTAGCCTCCATGTACTTGAGTTCTTTCAAACTTTCCTCTTGTGATTGAGTTCTAGTTTCAAAGCACTGTGGTCTGAAAATATGCAGGGAATGATTCCAATCTTTTGGTACCGGTTGAGACCTGATTCGTGACTTAGGATGTGATCTACATTGGAGAATGTTGCATGGGCACTAGAGAAGAATGTGTATTCTGTTGCTTTGGGATGGAATGTTCTGAATATATCTGTGAAGTCCATTTGGTCCAGTGTGTCATTGAAAGTCTTTATTTCCTTGTTGATCTTTTGCTTAGATGATCTGTCCATTTCAGTGAGGGGGGTGTTAAATTCCCCCACTATTATTGTATTGTTGTCGATGTGTTTCTTTGCTTTTGTTATTAATTGGCTTATGTAATTGTCTGTTCCCATGTTAGGGGCATAGATATTTACAATTGTTAGATCTTCTTGTTGGTTAGACACTTTAAGTAGGATATAGTGTCCTTCCTCATCTCTTATTATAGTCTTTGATTTAACATCTAATTTGTCTGATATAAGGATTGCCACCCCAGCTTTCTTTTGGTGTCCATTAGCATGGTAAATTGTTTTCCACCCCCTCACTTTCAATCTGGAGGTGCTTTGGGTCTAAAGTAGTCTCTTGCACACAGCATATTGATGGGTCTTGCTTTTTTATCCAATCTGATAGCCTGTGTCTTTTGATTGGGGCATTTAGCCCATTTACATTCAGGGTAACAATTGAAAGATATAAATTTAGTGCCATTGTACTGCCTGTAAGGTGACTGTTACTGTATATTGTCTGTGTTCCTTTCTGGTCTATGTTACTTTTAGGCTCTCTCTTTGCTTAGAGGACCCCTTTGTCCTGGAAGCTTTTTATCTCTCCCTCTATTTTCAATGACAGCCTAGCTGGATAGAGTATTCTTGGCTGCATATTTTTCTCATTAATGCTCTGAATATATCATGCCAGTCCTTTCTGGCCTGCCAGGTCTCTGTGGATAGGTTTGTTGCCAATCTAATGTTTCTACCATTGTAGGTTACAGATCTCTTGTCCCGAGCTGCTTTCAGGATTTTCTCTTTGTCACTGAGACTCGTAAGTTTTACTAATAGATGTCAGGTGTTGACCTATTTTTATTGATTTTGAGAGGGGTTCTCTGTGCCTCCTGGATTTTGATGCTTGTTTCCTTCCCCACATTAGGGAAGCTCTCTGCTATAATTTGCTCCAATATACTTTCTGCCCCTCTCTCTCTTTCTTCTTCTTCTGGGATCCCAATTATTCTAATATTGTTTTATCTTATGGTATCCCTTATCTCTTGAATTCTACCCTCGTGATCCAGTAGTTGTTTATCTCTTTTTCTCAGCTTTTTATTTTCCATCATTCAGTCTTCTATATCGCTGATTCTCTCTTCTGCCTCATTTATCCTAGCAGTTGGAGCCTCCATTTTTTATTGCACTTCATTAATAGCTTTTTTGATTTCGACTTGGTTAGATTTTAGTTCTTTTATTTCTTCAGAAAGTGTTTCTCTAATATCTTCCATGCTTTTTTCAAGCCCAGCTAGTATCTTGAAAATCGTCATTCTGAACTCTAGTTCCAACGTCTTACTAATGTCCATATTGATTAGGTCCCTGGCAGTCAGTACTGCCTTTTGTTCTTTTTTTTTTTTTTGAGGTGATTTTTTTCCATCTTATCATTTTGTCCAGAGGAGAATAGATGAAGGAGAGAACAAAATGCTAACAGGATAACAACGACCCCAGAAAAATATACACTAAACAAATCAGAAGAGACCTGAAACTGAGGGAAAAGAAAGGGAAAGAAAGAAAAAAGGGAAAAAGAAAGAAAAAGAAAAAGATAAAAAAAAGAATATGATCAAATATGATCAGGCTGGTGCATAGATCAGTGCCACATACTAGATTTTGGGCGTATTTTGGTCTGTTAGAAGAAAGTGCCTCCCAAAATTTTAAAGAAAGAAAAACTTATGTATGTACAAAAATAAGGGTAAATATGAAAAAGGGATGGAATATGACTGTTCAGATGAAAATTATAAAAAGGTGTATAAAAGGAATTGGTAAGATAAGAAGTTGGTTGAAAAAAGGAAGAAGAGGAATTTTTAAAAAAAGGGAGAGACTGTGATCAGGCAGGAGACTAGAACAAAGCCATATGCTAGAGATTTAGGGTATATTTTGGTCTGTTAGAAGAAACTGTATCCCAAAATTTTGAAGAAAGACAACTTACATATATATACCAAACATAAGGTTAACTACTATGAAGGTATAGAATGACTTTAAAAATGAAGAATGAAAAAAGATTTTTATTTTTTTATTTTTTTAAAAGATTTTATTTATTTACTTGAGAGAGAGACACAGAGAGAGAGAGCACATGAAAGGAGGGAGGGTCAGAGGGTGAAGCAGGCTCCCCACCAAGCTGGGACACTGATGCGGGACTCAATCCAGAGACTCCAGGATCATGACCTGAGCTGAAGGCAGTTGCTTAACCAACTGAGCCACCCAGGCGCCCTGAAAAAAAATTTTTTAAAAAGGGATTGATAAGATGTTGGTTGAAAAAGGGAAAAAGAAAAATTCAAAACAGAAAAGAGAAATAGAAAAAAAGAAAATTAAAAAAATTAACTTTGAAAGACTAAAGAATCAGGAGGAAAAAGCCATGTATTCTATGTGCTGTATTCCCCTAGTGCTGGCATTCTGCAGTTCTCATTGATCGGTAAACTTGGCCTTGGCTGGCTGTTCTTGCTCTTCTGGGGGAGGGGCCTGTTGCAGTGATTCTCAAATGTCTTTGCCTGAGGCAGAATTGCCCCGCCCTTGCCAGGGACCAGGATAAGTAATCTGCACCGGTTTGCTCTGGGTAGATTTGTTCCCTGAAAGCCGGGCTAAGTATTCTACTCGGGTTTGTTCTCAGTCGTTTTTGTTCCCTACCAGCTTTCCATAGAGCTTTGGAAGATGGGAAAGAAAATGGTGTCCTCCTAATCCCTGTCCTAGAGGAGTTGAGAACTCAGGGCCCCACTCTTCAGTGCACCCCCAGAGAAAAGCAGCCAATCACTCCCATCTCCCTGGTCTCTGGCCGCACTCTGTTCTCACCAGGCCTGTGATTGAGCATTTCTATCTCTGGCACATGACCCCCTGTGGAGTCTCCAAACCCAGCAAACTCCTATCGTGTGCTCCGGCGCCGATCCTCCCAGGGAAGGAAGGGGAGTGTCCCTGGATCTGCCACTTGTTGGGTCCCTGCTGGAGGAGTAGTGGCCCGACTGTGCCCCAGATCAGGGTTTATGGCAACCCCGAGCTGGGAGCCCATTCCTCGGCTCCGTCTCTGCAACCAGCTTCCCTGCTCCAATACCTGGGAGGTCTGCCACACTCAGGCACCCCCGGTCTTTCTGTGACCCTGAGGGTCCTGAGACCACACTGTCCCAGTGAGGGTTCCACCCCCTGCTTAGCCAGTGGAGCGACATGCCTCAGTGGAGCAGACTTCTAAAAGTTCATATTTTGTGCTTGCTGCTCTATCACTTGCTGGTAGCGGCTAACAGAGGCTCCCTCCCCCCAGCTACCTATCTTCCCAAATATCGCCTCAGATTCACTTCTCCACCCGTCCTACCTTCCAGAAAGTGGTCGCTTTTTTGTTCAGAGAGTTGTTGCTATTCTTTTCTTCAATCTGCTGTTGAGTTCGTAGGTGTTCAGAATGGTTTGATCCCTATCTAGCTGAATTCCTGGGACCAGACGAAATTTAGGTCTCCTACTCTTCCGTCATCTTTCTCCTCCCCCCCCCCCCCCACCATGTGTATGTCTTCTTTGGAGAAATATTTGTTCATGCCTTCTGACCATTTCCTGACTGGATTATTTGCATTTGGGGTGTTGAGTTTGTTAAGTTCTTTATAGACCTTCGATATTAGCCCTTTATCTGATATGCCATTTGAAATTTCTTTTTCCCATTCTGTCAGTTGCCTTTTAGTTTTGTTGAGTGTTTCCTTTGCTGTGCAGAAATTTTTCATTTTGATGAAGTCCCAATAGTTCATTTTTGTTTTTGTTTCCCTTGCCTTTGGAGACATGTCTAGTAAGAAGTTTCTGTAGCCAGCGTTGATGAAGTTGCTGTCTGTGTTCTCCTCTAGGATTTTGATGGATTCCTGTCTCACATTTAGGTCTTTCATTCATTTTGATTTTATCTTTGTGTACCGAGTACGAAACTGGTCCAGTTTCATTCTTCAACAGGTGGTTGTCCAATTTTCCCAGCACTATTTTTTGAAGAGTCTGTCCATTTCCCATTGGATATTCTTTCCTGCTTTTTGGAATATTAATTGACCATAGAGTTGAGGGTCCATTTCTGGGTTTTTCTATTCCTTTCCATTGAACTTCATGTCTGCTTCTGTTCCAGTACAAACTGTCTTTATGATTACAGCTTTTTAGTATAGCCTAAAGTCCAGAATTGTGATGTCACCAGCTTGGTTTTCTTTTTCAATATTCCTCTGTCTATTCGGGTTATTTTCTGGTTCCATACCAATTTTAGGAGTGTTTGTTCCAGCTCTATGAAAAATATTTTGATAGGGATTGCATTGAATGTGTAGATTGCTCTGGGTAGTATAGACATTTTAACAATATTTGTTCTTCAAATCCATGATCATGGAATGTTTTTCCATTTCTTTGTGTCTTCCTCAATTCCTTTCATAAGTGTTCTGTATTTTATGGAATATAGATCCTTTACCTCTTTGGTTAGGTTTATTCCTAGGTATCTTATAGCTTTTGGTGCAATTGTAAATGGGATCAGTTCCTTAATTTCTCTTTCTTCTATCTCACCATCAATGTATAGTAATGCAACTCATTTCTGTGCATTGATTTTGTATCCTGCCATGTTGCTGAATTTCTTTATGAGTTCTAGGAATTTGGGGCTGGAGTCTTTTGGGTTTTCTGCATAAAGTATCATGTCATCTGCAAAGAATGGGAGTTTGACTTATTTGCAAATTTGAATGCCTTTTATTTCTTTTTTGTTATCTGGTGGCTGAGGGTAGGACTTCTAGTACTATGTGAACAACAGTGTTGACAGTGGGCATCCCTGTCGTATTCCTGACCTTAAGGGAAAAGCTCTGTTTTTCCCCATTGAGAATGATACTTGGAGGGAGCTTTTCATGGATGGCTTTTGATATTGAGGTATTTTTCTTCTATCCTTACACTGTGGAGAGTTTTAATCAAGAAATAATTCTGTATTTTGTCAAATGCTTTTGTGCATCATTTGAGATGATCATAGGCTTCTTGTCCATTCTTTTATTAATATGATGTATTACATTGATTTATTTGCAAATGTTGAAACACATGAAGCCCAGGAATAAATCCCACTTGGTCGTGGTGAATAATCCTTGTAGTGTACTGTTGGATCTTATTGGCTGGTATCTTGGTGAGAATTTTGGCATCCATGTTCATCAGGGATATTGGTCTGTAATTCTTCCTTTTGATGGGGTCTTTGTCTGGTTGTGGGATCAAGGTAATGCTGGCCTCATAGAACGAGTTTGGAAGTTTTCCTTCCATTACTGTTTTTTGAAAACAGCGTCAGTAGATAAGGTATTATTTCTTCTTTAAATATTTGGTAGAATTCTCCTGGTAAGAAATCTAGCCTGAAGTCTTGTTTTTTTGGTAGGTCTTTGATTACTGCTTCAATTTCCATGCTGGCTGTGGGTCTGTTCAGATTTTCCATTTCTTCCTGCTTCAGTTTTGGATGTTTATAATTTTCCAGCAAAGCATCCCTTTTTTTCCAGATTGCCCAAGTTCTTGCCATATAGTGGTTATTAATATGTTCTTAAATTAGTTTGTATTTCCTTGATGTTTGTCATGATCTCTCCTCTTTCATTCATGATTTTATTAATTTAGGTAGTTTCTCTTTTCTTTTGGATAAGTCTGGTCAGGTGTTTATCAATCTTCTTAATTCTTTCATAGAACCAACTTCTAGCTTCATTGAACTGTTCTACTGTTCTTTGGTTTTTATTTCATTGATTTCTGCTCTAATTTTTATTATTTCTCTTCTCCTGCTTGGTTTAGGCTTTATTTGCTGTTCTTTCTCTAGCTTTTTTAGGAGTAAGTTTAGCTTGTGTATTTGAGATTTTCTAATTATTTGAGAAAGTCTTATATTGCTGTGAACCTCCATCTTAAGCCTGCCTCAGCTGCATCCCAAAGGTTTTGAAGAGTAATGTTCTAATTTTCATTTGTTTTCATAAATTTCTTTTAATTCTTCTTTAACTTTCTGATTGACCCATTCATTCCTTAGTAGGATACACTTTAACCTACAAGTGCTTGAGTTCCTTCCAAATTTCCTCTGGTGATTGAGTTAAAGTTTCAAAGGATTGTTGTTTGAAAATATTCAGGTAGTAATCCCAATTTTTTGGTATCAGTTGAGACTTGATTTGTGACCGAGTATGTGATCTATTGAGGAGAATATTCCATGTGCACTCGAGAAGAGTGTGTATTCTGTTGCTTTAGGATGGAATGCGCTGTATACATCTGTGTAGTCCATCTGGTCCAGTGTGTCATTCAAAGCCCTTGTTTCCCTTTTGATCTTCTGCTTTGATGATATGTTCATTGTTGTGAGTGGAGTGTTAAATTCCCCTACAATTATTGTATTATTATCAATGTGTTAATTTTCTTTGGTTATTAATTGGTTGATACAATTGGCTCCTCTCAAATTGGGGGCAAAAATATTTATAATTGTTAGATCTTCTTGTTTGGTAGACTCTTTGAGTATGACATAGTATCCCTTTTCATCACTTACTACAGTCTTTGGTTTAAAATCTGAATTGTTTCGTATAAGGATTGCTACCCCAGCTTTCTTCTGAAGTCCATTAGCATGATATATTGTTCTCTACCCCCTCACTTTCAGTCTGGAGTTGTCTTTAGGTCCAAAGTGAGTCTCTTGTTGACAGCATATAGATTGGTCTTGCTTTTTTATCCAGTCTGATACTCTGTGTCTTTTGGTTGGAGCATGTAGCCCATTTACATTCAGAGTAACTGTTGAAAGATATGAATTTAGTGCTACTGTATTACCTTTTAACTCCCTGTTTCTATAGATTGTCTCTGTTTCTTTCTGGTCTCTTCCTTTTCAGCTCTCTCTTTGTTTATAGAATCCCCTTTCATATTCTTGCAGGACTTGTTTAGTGATAACAAATTCTTTTAGTTTCTGTTTGTCCTGGAAGCTCTTTATCTCTCCTTCCATTCTGAATGACAATCTTACTGGATAAAGTACTCTTGGCTGCATGTTCTTCTCACAGTACACTGAATATATCATGCCAGGCTTTTCTGGCCTGTCTGGTCTCTGTGGATAGGTCTGCTACCAGTCTAATGTTCCTACCCTTTGGTACATTGAGGACCTTTTGACTCAATCTGCTTTCAGGGTTTTCTTTTTATCTCTGAAATTTGCAAGCTTCACTATTATACGCCAGGGTGTTGATATATTTTTATTGATTTTGAGGGGGGTTCTCTGTACCTTCTGGACTTGAACGCCTCTTTCCTTCCCCAGATTAGGGATGTTCTCAGCCATGATTTGTCAAATATATTTTCTGGCCCTCTCTCTTTCTTCTTCCTTGGGACCCCAATAATTTTAATATTGTTTTACCTTATGATATCTGAATTCTCAAAGCCTTCCCTCGGGCGCCTGGGTGGCTCAGTTGTTAAGCGTCTGCCTTCGGCTCAGGTCATGATCCCAGGGTCCTGGGATCGAGCCCCGCATCGGGCTCCCTGCTCGGCGGGAAGCCTGCTTCTCCCTCTCCCACTCCCCCTGCTTGTGTTCCCTCTCTTGCTGTGTCTCTCTCTGTCAAATAAATAAATAAAATCTTCAAAAAAAAAGCCTTCCCTCATGGTTGACTAGTTGTTTTTTGTTTTTCCTCAGTATCCTTCCTTTCCACCATTTTGTCTTCTATGTGTGACTCTCTCTTCTGCCTCATTTACCCTAGCTGTTAGAAGATCCATTTTAGACTGAATCTCAGTTAAAGCATTTTTAATTTTTACCTGATTAGATTTTATTTCTGCACTAAGAGATTCTCTAGTGTCTTTTATGATTTTTTCAAGCCCAGCTAGTAACTGTATAAGCGTTATTCTGAATTCAATTTCTGACATTTTACTTATATCCATATCAATTACATCTATGGCAGAGGGCATTACCTCTAGTTCTTTCTTTTGCTGTAAATTTCTCCTTCTAGTCATTTTGTCCAGTGTAGAATAGATGAAGGACATAAAAAAATAAAAAATAGCATCCAAGACTGCAGTGAAATACACACTAGACAATCTGAAGAGGTCAGAAATGAAAAAACCAAAGAAAGGAAGAAAGGAAAAAAAGAGATTATAATCCCCCAGGTCAACAAAACAGGGTGATCTACTTGGCCCTGGGTGTATTTTGGTCTGTTTGTTAGAGACATTAGGTCTCAACATTGTAGAGAAAGAAAAATTTTATATATATATATACACCCACTATATATATATAAAATTATATACAGTGAAAGGAAGCCAAAAATGAAGAATATATCTATAAAATGTAAATGTAAAAGTGAAAATTAAATGTAATGTAAATTTACATTAAATTAAATGTACACAACTTACAAAATTAATGTACGAAAAATTAAATGTAAATGGAAAAATGAAAATTTTAAAAAAGACATAAAAAGAAACAGTTAATAGATTGAGAATGAGTTGAAAGGGGAAAAAAAGGAAAAGAAAAATGAAATTTTAAACTATAAGACTAAAGACTCATGAAGAACATCCTGTAATTCTACATAGTATTTTCCCCTAATGCAGGAGTTTTTCAGTTCTGAGTAATCCATAAACTTGTTATTTGACTGATTTTTTTGGCTGGTCTTCTCGGTTGGGGGGCCTGTTGCTCTGATTCTCAGGTGTTTTGCCTGGGCAGAGTTGAACCGCCCCTTGTCAGGGGGCTGGGCTCAGTATAAGCTGTTTCAGGTTGCTCTATGTGGCTTCTGTTCCCTGAAGGCTTTTGCGCCACTTGCAAAAAGTGGTCGATTTTCTATTTGTAGAATTGCAGCAATTCTTTTCTTAGATCTCAAGTTGAATTCACAGGTGTTCAGAATAATTTGATAGATACTTAGCTGAATTCAAAGGACCAGATGAAACTAGGGTCCCCTACTGTTTTGCCATCTTCCCTTCTCTGATCCTTACTGATTTTTATAGGTATGCTTATTTTTTATTGCTTTTGTGCTTCCAATATTTCCTAGTCTCAATTTTGGTCTTTCCTTTCCACTCAGAGTTCCTTCTATTTATTTTTGTGTTGGTGGTCTAGTGGTCATGAGCTCCTTTAGTTTTGTTTGCCTGAAAAAAACAGTTTATCTCTCCTATTCTTGATGACTACAGCTTTGTGATATAGCTTGAAATCTGGAATCCTGATGCCTCCAGTTTTGTTTTCTTTTTCAGAATTGCTTTGGCTATTCAGGGTCTTCTGTGGTTCCATACAAATTTTAGGATTGTTTGTTCTAGCTCTGTGAAAAATGCTGGTGGTATTTTGATGGGGATTGCATTGAATGTATAGACTACTTAGGTAGTAAAGACATTTTAATAATGTTTGTTCTTCTAATCCATGAGCATGGAATGTTTTTCCATTTCTTTGTGTCCTTTCCAGTTTCTTTCATAAGTGTCCTGTAGTTTTCAGAGTACAGATCTTTTTCCTCTTTAGTTAAGTTTATTCTTTTTTCCTATCTTATTGTTTTTGGTGCAACTGCAAATGGGATCAATTCATTGATTTCTTTTTCTTCTGCTTTGTTATTGGTGTATAGAAATGCAACAGATTTCTGCACATTGATTTTAGATCCTGCAACTTTGCTGAATTCATGTAAGAGTTCTAGAGTTCTTTTGGTGGAGTCTTTCAGGTTTTCTACATAAAGTATCATGTTGTCCGCAAATAGTAAAAGTTTGACTTCTTCCTTGCCAATTTGGATGCCATTTTTCCCCTCTGTTTGCTGGGGCTAAGTTTTCCAGTACTATGTTAAATAGTAATGATGTGAGTGTACATCCTTGTCTTGTTCCTGACTGTAGGGGAGGGGCTCTCAGTTTTTCCCCATTGAGGATGATACTAGCTGTGGGTTTTTCATATATGGCTTTTATGATGTTTATGGTATTTTCTATCTAGCCCTACTTTATTGAGGGTTTTTATCAAGAATTGATGTTGTATTTTGTAAAATGCTTTTTTTACTTCTATTTACAGGATCTTATGTTTCTTATCTTTTCTTTTATTAATGTGGTGTATCACATTGATTGATTTGAGAAGGTTGGGCCACCCCTAGCCCAGGAATAAACCCTACTTGATCACGGTGAATAATTCTTTTATTGTACTGCTGAAACCGATTTGCTAGGATTTTATTGAGAATTTTTGCCTCCGTGTTCATCAAGGATATTGGCCTGTAATATTCCTTCTTAGGTAATCCTGGCTTTGTAGAATGCATTTGGAAGTTTTCCTTCCATTTCTATTTTTTGGAGCAGTTTGAGAATGGCTATTAACTCTTCTTAAATGTCTGGTAGAATTCCCCTGGGAAGCCATCAGGCCCTGGACTTCTGTTTGCTGGGAGATTTTTTATTACTGTTTCAATATCTTTGTTGGTTTGCAGTCTGTTCAAACATTCTATTTCTTCTTGTTTTAGTTTTGGTAGTTTGTAAGTTTCTAGGAATTTGTCCATTTCTTCCAGGTAGCCCAATTTGTTGGCATGTAATTGCTCATAATATTCTCTTATATATGTTTGTATTTCTATGGTGTTGGTTGTGATTTCTTCTCTTTCATTTGTAATTTTATCTACTTGGGTTCTTTTCTTTATGATAAGTCTGGTTCAGGATTTATTAATTTTATAATTTCTTTGAAAGACCAGCTCTTCGTTTTGTTAGTCCATTCTATTGCATTTTTGTTTGTTTCTATATAATTTATTTCTCCTGTAATATTTATTAATTCACTATTCTGCTGACTTTAGATTTTACTTGCTGTTCCTTTCCTAGCTCTTTTAGATGTAAGGTTAGGTTGTATATTTGAAACTTTTCTTGCTTCTTGAAGTAGGCCTATATTGCAATATACTTCCTTTTTAGAACTGCCTTTGCTGCATCCCGAGGATTTTGGACTGTCATATTTTCATTTTCATTCGTTTCCATGTTTTTTTTTTAATTTCCTCTTTAATTTCTCAGTTAACCCATTCATTCTTTAGCAGGACGTTCTTTAACCTCCACGTATTTGCGGTCTTTCCAAATTTTTCTTGTGGTTGACTCCAAGATTCATAGCACTGTGGTCTGAAAATACACATGGTATGATCTTAATCTTTTTGTACTTGCTAAGGACTGATTTGTGACTCAGTATGTGATCTATTCTGGAGAATGTTCCATGTGCACCTGAAAAGAAGGTGCATTCTGCTGCTTCAGGGTGAAATGTTCTGAATATATATCGTTAAGTCCAACTGGTCCAGTGTGTCATTCAAAGCCATTGTTTCCTTGTTGATTTCCTGCTTACATGTCCTGTCCATTGATGTATTCTTATCCATGAATTTCTTTATGCTTATTATTAATTGATTTATATGTTTGGGTGCTCCCAAGTTGGGGCCATGAATATTAACAATTGTTAGATCTTCTTGATGGATAAACCCCTTATTTATGATATAATACCCTTCTTCATCTCTTGTTACAGTCTTTGGTTTAAAATCTAGTTTGTCTGATATAAAGATGGCTACTCTGCCTTTCTTTTGATGTCCATTAGCATGATAGATTATTCTCCATCCCCTCACTTTCAATCTGCAGGCATCTTTAGGTATAAAATGGGTCTCTTGTAAGCAGCATATAGATGGATCTTGCTTTTTCATCCATTCGGATACCCTATCTCCTTTGATTGAGCATTTTGTCCATTTACATTCAGAATGATTTTTGAAAGATATGAATTTAGTGCCAATGTATTACCCATGGAGCTGGTGTTTCTCCTGATGTTCTCTGGTCCTTTCTATTGTTTTTGCTTCTTTGGTCTTTTTTTTCTATAAAGAGCACCCTTAAAATTTCTTGCATGGTTGGTTTAGTGGTCCCAAATTACTTTAACTTTTGTTTGGGAAGCTCTTTATCTCTCCTTCTGTTCTGAATGACTGCATTTCTGAATAAAGAATTTTTAGTTGCATATTTTTCCCATTCAGCCCCTTGAATATATCCTACCATTCTCTTCTGACCTGCCATGGGAAGGGGAAGATCTGCTGTGAAACTGATCTGTGTTCCCTTGTCATTTTCAGGATTCTTTCATTATCTGTGTATTTTGTGAATTTTACTATGATATGCCTTATGGATGGACAGATTTTGTTGAACTTATGAGGAGTTCTCTGTGCTTCTTGGATTTTGATGTCTGTGTTTTTCCCCAGATTAGGGAAGTTTTCAGCTATAATTTGTTCAAATAAACTTTCTGCCCCTTTTTCTCTCTCTTCATCTTCTGGGACTTCTATAATATGAATGTTATTATGTTTTAATAAGTCCCCGAATTCTCTAAGTCTACCTTCGTGGTCCATTACCTTTCATTTCCTCTTCTTTTCAGCTTCAGTACTGTCCATAATTTTATCTTCTATATCAGTGATTTGTTCCTGTTTCCTCCATTCTTATTTTTATGGTCTCTAGTTGGGACTGCATCTAATTTATAGCATTTTTAATTTTGGCCTAACTAGATTTTAGTTTTTTTATCTCTTTAGTAAGGGATTCTGTAGTGTTTTTTATGCTTTTTCAAGCACAATTTGTAACCTTATAATCTTTGTTTTAAATTCCAGTTCAGACATCTTACTTATATCTGTACTGATTAAATCCTAGCTGTGAGCACTACCTCTTGTGGTTTCTTGTGGGGTAAATTTCAGTCTTTTCATTTTGTTCAGAAAAGAAAAGAAGAAGGAAAAAGACAAACAACAACAGTAACAACAACATTTTTTTTTTAAAGCTAGATCCTGTTTGTGTTTTGGTATGCTTGTTAAAAGAAACTAGATCCCAAAATAAGAATATATATGTGTGTGTGTGTGTGTGTGTGTGTGTGTGTGTGTGTAAAATAAAATAAAATATAATGAAAGTAAACAAAGAAGTGAAATATATATAAATAGAAATAAAAACGAATTGTAAAAATAAGAAAAAATGAAAAAATAATAAAGAATAAAGAAAGAAAATTACAAAGGAAGCTAGATAGTATTTTCCCCTAGAGCTGAAGCTTTGCAGCCCTCTATGATCAGTAAACTTTATGCAAGGAAGTTATGCTGGGGTCTGGGGAGGGGCCTGTTGCACTGATTGTCGGGTGGACTTGCCCTGTTGGAAATGCACCTTCAAGGCAGGGAGGTAGAGCTTGGTGTAAGTGGCTCCCGACTCCACTAGGTGGCACCGTTTTGCTCAAAACTGATGGACAGGATGAATATGATCTTCTGAAGGAGGATCTGACCATGCATCTGCCATTTGCCAGACCCAGCCCAGGAAAGAGGTTGCACAACCATGCAGGGGTACACAGTTTATGGCAATACAGAGCAGAAAGCTGGCATTTAGACTTGCTGTTCTCAGCTGACTTTTTAATTCCTATGCCTGGAAACAGTGCAGCATTTAGGCAACACCTATTCTTCTTGTGACCCAGGGGATCCTCAGACCATGGTGTCACACCTGGGATTACACCCCACTTCACCACCTGAGCATCTTCAAGTCAGGCACATCCCCCCACTGCAGCAGACTTCAAAAAGTTCGGTTTTGTGCCCTGCTGTTACGCTACTTTGTGGTAGCCTCCTTAAGCTGGATCCCTCCCCACTGCTGTATGCACAGCTATATCACTATGGATTCAAGTCCATGCACCTCCATACCTTCCAAAATGTGGTCGCATTTCTACTTGTAGACTTGCAGTTTTTGTTTGCTCAGACCTCCAATTGATTTGGGTGCTCAGAATGATTTGGTAACTAGCTGTATTTGAGGAATGAGACAAAGAGTTCCTCCTAATCATCTGCCATCTTAACTCCTAGCTCTCCTTCTCTTGTGAATTATAGCCTTACTGGATGGAGTATTCTTGGCTGTAGATATATTTCCTTTTAGCACTTTGAATATATCATGCCAACCCGTTCTGGTCTGCAAACTTTCTTCTGAAATATGTGTTCATGGCTTATGGGGTTTCCCTTGTATGAAACAGTCATGTTTTCTCTTGCTGCTTTTAAATTTTTTATTTATTTATTTATTTATTTATTTATTTATTTATATGTTATGTTAGTCACCATACCGTACATCATTAGTTTTTAATGTAGTCTTCAATGATTCATTCTTTCCATATAAGACCTAGTGCACCATGCAGTACATACCTTCCTTAATACCCATCCCTGGGCTAACTTATCCCCCCACTGCCCTCCCCTCTAAAACACTCAGTTTGTTTCTCAGAATCCATATTTCATGGTTCATCTCCACCTCCGATTTCCCTCCCTTCATTTTTCCCTTCCTTCTCCTAATGTCCTCCATTCTATTCCTTATGTTCCACAAATAAGTGAAAACATACGATAATTAACTTTCCCTGATTGACTTATTTCACTTAGCATAATCTCCTCCAGTCCCATCCATGTTGATGCAAAAGTTGGGTATTCATCCTTTCTAATGGCTGAATAATATTCCATTGGTCCATATATGGACCACATCTTTTTTATCCATTCATCTGTGGAAGGGCATCTTGGCTTTTTCCACAGTTTGGCTATTGCAGACATTGCTGCTAAGAACATTGGTGTGCATATGGCCCTTCTTTTCACTACATCTGTGTCCTTAGGGTAAATACCCAGTAGTGCAATTGTTGGGTCATAGGTAGCTCTATTTTTAAAATTTTGAGGAACCTCCACACGGTTTTCCAAAGTGTCTGTACCAAGTTATATTCCCACCAACAGTGTAAGAGGATTCCCCTTTCTCCACAACCTCTCCAACATTTGTTGTTTCTTGCCCTGTCCATTTTTGCCATTCTAACTGGTGTAAGGTGGTATCTCAATGTGGTTTTCATGTGAATTTCCCTGATGGCTAATGATGATGAACATTTTTTCATGTGTCTCTTAGTCATTTGTATGTATTCTTTAGAGAAGTGTCTGTTCCTGTCTTCTGTCCATTTTTTGACTTGATTATTTGTTTTTTGGGTATTGAGTTTGAGAAATTCTTTATAGATCTTGAATATCAGCCCTTTGACTGTAGTGTCAGTTGCAAAAAATCTTTTCCCATTCCGTGGGGTGCCCCTTTGTTTTGTTGACTCCTTTGCTGTGCAGGAGGTTTTTTATCTTGATTAAGTCCCCAAAGTTCATTTTCGCGTTTGTTTCCCTTGCCTTTGGAGACATGTGTTGAAAGAAGTTGCTGTGGCTGATGTTGAAGTGGTTACTGCCTATGTTCTCCTCTATGATTTTGAGGGATTCCTGTCTCACATTGAGGTCTCTCATCCATTTTGAGTTTATCTTTGTGTATGGTGTATGAGAATGGTCGAGTTTCATTTTTCTGTATATAGCTGTCCAATTTTTCACAGCACCAATTATTGAAGGGACTGTTTTTTTTCATTGGATATTTTTTCCTGCTTTGTTGAAGATTAGTTCACCATAGAGGTGAGGGTCCATATCTGGGCTCTCTATTATGTTCCATTGGTCTATGTGTCTGTTTTTGTGCCAGTACCATGTTGTCTTGGTAATCACTGCTTTGTAATGCCCCCAGCTTCATTTTTCTTTTTTAACATTTCCTTGGCAATTCGGGTTTTTTTCTGATTCCATACAAATTTTAAGATTGTTTGTTCCAGCACTTTGAAAATTGACATTGGAATTTTGACTGGGGTGGCGTTGAAAGTATAGATTGCTCTGGGCAGCATAGACATTTTAACAATGTTTATTCTTCCAATCCATGAGCATGGAATGTTTTTCCATCTTTTTGTATCTTCTTCAGTTTCTTTCATGAGTGTTCTGTAGTTTGTAGAGGAGGCATATATATCCTTTACCTCTTTGGTTAGGTTTATTCTGAGTTTTGTATTGATTTTGGTGTTATTGTAAACGGAATCATTTCTCTAATTTCTCTTTCTACAGTTACACTGTTAGTGTATAAGAAAGTAACTGATTTCTGTGCATTGATTTTGTATCTTGCCACATTACTGAATCGCTGTATGAGTTCTAGTAATTTGGGCATGGAGTCTTTTGGGTTTTCCACATAAAGTATCATGACATCTGCAAAGAGAGAGAGTTTGACTTCTTCTGTGCCAATTTGAGTACTTTTATTTCTTTTTGTTGTCTGATTGCTGTTCGTAGGACTTCTAGTACTATGTTGAACAATACTGGTGAGAGTGGGCATCCTTGTCATGTTGCTGATCTTAAGGGAAAGGCTCTCAGCTTTTCCCCATTGGGGATGATATTCCCTGTGGGTTTTTCATAGATGGATTTTATGAACTTGAGGAATGTTCCCTCTATCCCTATACTCTGAAGAGTTTTAATCAGGAAAGGATGCTGTATTTTGTCAAATGCTTTTTCTGCATCAATTGAGAGTACCATATGGTTCTTCTCTCTCCTCTTATTAATGTGTTCTGTCACATTGATTGATTTCAGAATGTTGAACTACCCTTGCATCCCGGGGATAAATCCCACTTGGTCATGGTGGATGATCCTTTTAATGTATTGTTGGATCCTATTAGCTAGGACTTTGTTGAGGATTTTGGAATCCATATTCATCAGAGATACCAGTCTGAAATTCTCCTTTTTGATGGGGTCTTTGCCTGGTTTGGGGATGGAGGTAATGCTGGCTTCATAGAATGAAGTCTGGAAGCTTTCCTCTGTTTCTATTTTTGAAACAGCTTCAGAATAATAGGTATTATTTCTTCCTTGAATGTTTGGTAGAATTCCCCAGGGAATCCATCAGGCCCTCGACTCTTGTTTTTTGGGGGGGTTTTGATCACTGCTTCAATCTCGTTACTGGTTACTGCTCTATTCAGGTTGTCAATTTCTTCCTGTTTCAGTCTTGGGAGTTTATAGGTTTCCAGGAAGGCATCCATTCCTCCAGGTTACATACTTTATTGGCATATAGTTGTTGATAATAATTTCTAATAATTGTTTCTATTTCCTTGGTGTTAGTCGTGATCTCCTCTTTCATTCATAATTTTATTAATTTGGGTCCCTTCTCTTTTTTTTTGGACACGACTGCACAGTGGTTTATCGATATTATTAATTCTTTCAAAGAATCATCTTCTAGTTTCGTTGATCTGATCTATTGTGTTTCTGGTTTCTAATTCATGATCTCTGCTCTAATCTTCATTATTTTTCTTCTAATGAGTGGTTTAGGCATCATTTATTGTTTTTTTCTCCAGTTCTTCACAGTGTAAAGTTAGTTGAATTCGGGATTTTTCTATTTTATTTTTTTGAGTTAGTCTTGGATGGCGATGTATTTTCCCCTTAAGACTGCCTTTGCAGTATCCCACAGGTTTTGGACCAATGTGTTTTTGTTCTTGTTGGTTTCCATGAATTGTTTCAGTTCTTTGATTTCCTGGTTGACCCAAACATTCTTTTTTTCTTAAGAGATTTTATTTATTTTTTGACAGAGAGAGACACAGTGAGAGAGGGAACACAAGGAGAGAGAGTGGGAGAGGGAGAAACAGGTTTCCTGTGGAGCAGAGAGCCTGATGTGGGGCTCGATCCCAGAACCCTGGGGTCATGACCTGAGCCGAAGGTAGACGCTTAACGACTGAGCCACCCAGGTGCCCCTGACCCAAACATTCTTAAGCAGGGTGGTCTTAGCTTCCAAGTGTTTGAATTTCTTCCAAATTTTTTCTTGTGATTGAGTTCCAGTTTCAAAGCACTGTGTTCTGAAAATATACAGGGAATAATCTCAATATTTTGGTATCAGTTGAGACCTGATTTGGGACCCAGTATGTGGTCTATTCTGGTGAAAGTTCCATGTGCATTCGAGAGGAATGAGTATTCTGTTGTTTTAGGGTGGAATGTTCTGTATATATCTATGAGGTCCATCTGGCCCAGTGTGTCTTTCAAACCTCTTGTTTCTTTGTTGATTTTCTGCTTAGATGATCTGTCTGTTGCTGAGGGTGAAGTATTGTGGTCTCCTACAATTAACGCTTTGTTATCAATATGACTCTTTATTTTGGTGAACAGTTGGCTTATGTAGAAGGCTGCTCCCATGTTGGGGGTGTAGATATTTACAATTGTTAGATCTTCTTGTTGGATAGACCCTTCAAGAATGATATAGTGTCCTTCTGTGTCTCTAACTACAGTCTTTAGCTTAAAATCTAATTTGTCTGATATAAGAATTGCTACCCCAGCTTCCTTTTGAAGTCCATCGGCATCCCTTTACTTTCAGTCTGGATGTACCTTTAGGTTCAAAATGAGTCTCTTCTAGACAGCATATGGATGGATCCTGTCTTTTTATTCAATCTGCAACCCTGTGCTGTTTTATGGGGACATTTAGGCCATTAACGTTGAGAGTGATTATTGAAAGATATGATTTTATTGTTATCATGTTGCCTGTGAAGTGTTTGTTTCTATAGATTGTCTCTGTAAATTTCTGTTCTATATCACTCTTGGGGTCTTTCTCCTTTTATAGAACCCCCCTTAATATTTCTTGCAGGGCTGGCTTAGTGGTCACATATTCTTTCATTTTCTGCTCGTTCTGGAAGCTCTGTATCTCTCCATCCATTCTTAATGACAGTCTTGCCAGAGAAAGTATTCTTGGCTGCATGTTCTTCTCATTTAGTACCCTGAATATGTCTTGCCAGCTCTTTCTGGCTTGCTAGGTCTCTGTGATAGGTCTGACGTTATTCCCATGTTCCTCCCTCTGTACATAAGGAATCTCTTCCCCCTAATTGTCCTTAAGTTGTTTCCTTGGTTCTGAGATTTACGAGTTTTACTATTACATGCCAGGGCATTGTTCTTTTCTCCTTGATCTTGGGAGGGGTCCTCTCTGCCTCTAAGACACGAATGCTTGTTTCATTCTCCAGATTAAGGAAGTTCTCAGTTATGATTTGCTCAAATATACCTTCTAGTCCTCCCTCTCTCTCTACCCCCTCAGGGATCTCAATAATTCTGACATTGGAACGTTTCATGACATCACTTATTTCTCTCATCCTGTTTTCATGGATTTTAGGCTGTTTGTTTCTGGCCTCCTCCTATTCCTTCTTTTCTATCAGTTTGTCTTCTAGATCACTAATTCTTTCTTCTTCCTAGTTTACCTTCGCTGTTGGAGTATCTAGATTAGATTGGATCTCATTGATAACATTTTTAAATTCTGCCAGTTCAGCTCTCATTTCTGTCCTTAGAGACCCTATGTTGCCATTAATCGTTTTTTCCATTCTAGCTATTGTCTTCATAACTTTTACCCTGAAGTCTATTTCCAACATCTTGCTTATTTCTATATCCATCTGTTCTGTGGCAAAAGTCATTGTCTCTGTGTCTTTCTTATTTGGGGGTTTCTTCCTCTTAGTCATTCTTTTGAGGGGTGGTTGAGGGAATGTACAGAGGCCAAATTATTGACCACAACCCAAGCAAGATGCACCTCTTTTATAAGGACCTTAGATTTGTCAGCCTCTTGTTCTTCCAACCTGTCTTATGGGGGAGGGGCCTGCTGCACTGTTACTCAGGCAACCCTGTTTGGGCAGAGTTGCCCTGCCCCCTGTGGTGGGGGATAAGTTCAGGGAAAACCGATTTTTGGTGGCTTTTGTTCTCTGGTGGCTTCCTGTTTCTCTTCCAAGACTCAGAGCAGAAGAGACTCTTTCTAACCCTCTGCCTCAGAACAGAGAGGTCACAGTCTATTCTTCAGTGAGCTCTCTAGGACACACTGTCTCTCTTTCTGTCTGTGCTGCTAAAACCACAACATCCTGGGTTGTGCACCCCACAGCAGCACTCACAGCCCTCACTTCCAGGTCGGGGCACGTCTCTGCCCTTGGTGCTTCTAAAACCACCAGCTGCCCCCAGTTCAAACACACGCCCCCACAGCTCTAGGTTTCAGTCCCAGGGGCAGCCCTAAAGTCCTTTCCCCACTGCTACCAGTCTGAAAGTCTGTGCCAGGTTCCCAGCTTGGGAGGCTTTTGTGCTCCTGCGTTATTTCACCTTCCTTGTTCATGCACTTATGGCAGCTCCCTCCCCTTTCCGTTTATCTTCCAATATCTGCTGGAGGAAGATATGCCTCAAAACCAAGCACGTTGATATTCTGTTTGTAGAGATCCAGATATATCTTCTTATATCTCAGGCTGATTTTGTGGGTGTTCAGAGTGGTCTGGTAGATATCCAGCTCAATTCAGGGGACTGGTTGAAATAGGTTCCTGTATTCCTGTGCCATCTTTTTTCCACCCTAAAATTTTTCATTATCACCTCTTTATTGCCATTTTAATTACTATGTGTCTTTGTGTGGACCTCCTTGGGTTGATTTTTTCGGGGAATCTCTGACTCTTTGATCTGGATATCTGTTTCCTTTCCCTAATTATGGAAGTTTTCAGCTATTATTTCTTCAAATAAATTTTCTGCCCCCCCCTTCTTCTGGAATCCCTATAATGTGAATGCTATTAGTCTTGATGCAGTTACTTAGTTCCCTAAGTCTATTCTTTTTATGTAATTCTTTTTTTCCTCACATTTGATCAACTTGATTACTTTCTTGATTGCCCTGTTTTCCAGGGCATTAATTCCTTCCTCTGCTTCCTCTAGACTGATATTTATTCTATCAAATGGATTTTTAATTTCATTTATTGTGTTTTCATCTCTGATTTATTTTTTTATCTCTTTTTAAGGGTCTCACTGATGTTCTCCACTCTTTTCCCAACTCCACTGAGCATCTTTGTAATCTTTACTTTAAATACTTAGGGGTGCCTGGCTGGCTCAGTTGGTATAGCATGGAACTCTTGATCCATGTTGGATGTAGAGATTAATTTAAAATAAAATCTTAAAAAAATAAATTCTTATCTGGCAAATTACCTATATCAATTTTGATTAGGTCTCTTGCTTTGAGTTTATCTTATTCTTTCATTTGGAACATATTTCCCTCTCTCCTCAGTTTGTCTAACTCTGTGTCTCTTTCTTTGTGTTAAGAAAGTCAGCTATGTCTCTTGCTCTGGGAATTAATGGCCTTATGAAGAAGAGGTCCTGTAGTGCCCTGCAGTACAGTGTACCCTGTTCCTCAGGACCTGATGCTTCAGGGGTGTCTCTTATATGTGTCGTGTGTGCCCTGTCATGTCTTTGCTGCTTTTTCCTTCAGTCCAGTTGTCTGAAGTGGTTCTTTTTGTTTATAGTGAGCTATATTTATTCCCTGGCTTGGGTGGGGTACATTTTAACAATGTACACATGGGTCTGCTATAGAAATCAGACCTTCAGCTGTTGCAGGCACCAGGTTCGCCCAAGCAGATCTGCAAAATACTCATGGCCATGGTGAATAACCTTAATAATGCTCACCTCAGGTTTCCTCAGGACCTGGCTCTACAGTTGCAACTGACGCCACCACTGGGACTGAGACCGCACAAAATTTGAATGTCAGGAGACATGGTGCTGGTGGTGTTTGGGCCAGTCTTCTGGGGAAGGGCTCCACAGTGCCAGGAATGAGTTAAGCATGACTGGAAAGGCTTATACCAAGCCCTGTACCCTGTGACTTTGGCAGATCTGACCTAACTTGGTAGCAGGGCCAGTGCTGTGCTGGTTCCCACAGGTGGCCATGTGTTTATGCTGAGGGGTAGGAGATGGAAGTGGCACCTTCCAGCTCCTTTGTTCATGAAGGTGTCTCCCTGTGATCCCTACCTGCCTGAGCCACTCTCTGAGATGAGTAAATCACTGTCACTCCCATCTGCCTTGGGAATTTTTCAAACTGCTGCTTCCATGCTGTATCTTCACTGTCTGTTTCTTGTGTTGTTTCTTTAAGGGTGGTGTCCCAGCTTCCCAATGGCCTCTGGGCTCTCCCAGAGCTTAGCCCACTGATGTAGAAAATTCTAGTCTTTAAGTCCCACTTGATGTAAGAATTCATGAAATTTGGTCCCTCATGTTTTCTCCCCCCGCAAGTTTTTATTTAAATTCCAGTTAGTTAACATACAGTGTAATATTTGTTTCAGATACAGAATTTGGTGATTCAACATCCAGTGTTCATCACAAGTGCCCTCCTTAATACTCATCACCTATTCAATCCATCCCCTCACCCACCTCCCCTCTGGTAATCATCAGTCTGTTCTCCATAGTAAAGAATCTGTTTCCTGTTTTCCCTCTCTTTTTTTCCCACCTATGTTCATTTGTTTTGTTTCTTAAATTCCTCAGATGAGTCAAATTGTATGGTATATTTCTTTCTCTGACTGAATTATTTTACTTAACATAAAACTCTCTAGCTCCATCCCTGTCATTGCAAATGGCAAGATTTCATTCTTTTTTATAGCTGAGAAATATGCCATTGTCTCTCTCTGTGTGTTTTTATCTCACTTATTTTTTCCTTCTCTAAATTTTTATTTAAATTCCAGTTAGTTAACATACAGTATAATATTAGTTTCAGGTGTAGAATTTAGTGATTCATCACTTACATACAATACCTACTGCTCATCACAAGTGCCCTCCTTAATACTCATCACTTACTTAACCCATCCTTTCGTTCACCTCCCTTCCAGTAACCCTGGGTTTGTTCTCTAGTATACCACTTCTTCTTTATCCATTCACCAGTCGATTGACATTTGGGGTCTTTCAATAATTTGGCTATTGTTGATAATGCTGCTATAAACATCGGGGTGCATGTATTCCTTTGAGTTAGTATTTTTGTATCCTTTGGGTAAATACCTAGTAGGGTGATTGTTGGATTGTGGGGAAGTTCTATTTTTATTTTTTTTAAGATTTTATTTATTTATTTGACAGAGAGAGACACAGCGAGAGAGGGAATACAAGCAGTGGGAGTGGGAGAGGGTTCAGAAGCAGGCTTCCCCCAGAGCGGGGAGCCCGATGCGGGGCTCGATCCCAGGACCTGGAATCATGACCTGAGCTGAAGGCAGACGCTTAACGACTGAGCCACCCAGGCACCCCTATTTTTAATTTTTTGAGGAACCTCCATATTGTTTTCTGGAGTGGCTGCACCAGTTTCCATTCCCACCAACAGTGTAAGAGGTTTCCCCTTTCTCCACATTCTTGCCAATGTCTTGCTTCCTGCATTGTTAATTTTAGCCATTCTGACAAGCGCGAGGTGATATCTCATTGTAGTTTTGTTAATGAGTGCTACTGAACATCTTTTCATGTGTCTATGAACAATTTGTATGTCTTCTTTGGGAAAAAAATGTCTATTCTGTCTTCTGGCTATTTTTTTAACTGGATTATTTGGTTTTTGGGTGTTGAGTTTGATAAGTTCCTTATAGATTTAAGATACTAACCCTTTACCAGATGTCATTTGAAAATGTATTCTCCCATTCCAAAGGTTGCCTTTTAGTTTTGTTTGTTTCCTTCACTGTGCACAAGCTTTTTAGCTTGATGAAGTCCCAATAGCTTATTTTTGCTTTTATTTCCTTTTCCTAAGGAGACATAAGAAAGAAGTTGCTATGGCTGATGTCAAATAAATTACTACCTGTGTTCTTCTCCAGGATTTTGATGGTTTCCTGTCTCACACTTAGGTCTTTCATCCGTTTTGAATGTATTTTTGTGTATGATATAAGAAAGTGTTCCAGTTTCATTCTCCTGCATGTTGCTGTCCAGTTTTCCCAACACCATTTGTTGAAGACACTGTTTTTTTTCCCATTGGATATTCTTTCCTGCTTTGGCAAAGATTAGTGGGCAATATAGTCATAGTTTCATTTCTGGTTTTCTATTCTGTTCCTTTCGTCTATGTGTCTGGTCTTGCGCCAGTACCATATTATCTTGAAGACCACAGGTTTGTAATATACCTTGAAGTCAGGAAATGTGATGCCTCCAGCTTTGCATTGCTTTTTCAAGATTGCTTTGGTTATTCAGGGTCTTTTGTGGTTTGATACAAATTTGAGGATTGTTTATTCTAGTTCTGTGAAAAATGTTGTTGGTATTTTAATAGGGATTGAGTTAAATATCTAGATTCTTTTGGGTAGTATAGCAATTTTAATCGTATTTTTTCTTCCAGTTCATGAACATGGAATGCTTTTCGATTTCTTTGTGTCCTCTTCAATTTATTTCATAAGTGTTCTATAGTTTTCAGAGTGCAGATCTTTTACCTCTTTGGTTAGGTTTATTTCTAGGTATTTTATATTTTTTGGTGCAATTGTAAATGGGATCAGTTCCTTGATTTCTCTTTCTGTTGCTTCATTATTGGTGTATAGAAATGCAACAGATTTTTGTACATCGATTTTGTATCCTACAACTTTACTGAATTCTTGTATCAGTTCTAGCATTTTTTTGGTGGAGTCTTTTGGGTTATGTACATAAAGTATCATGTCCTCCCCTCTTGCTTTCAAAACCAAATGTTATGGGGATTTGTCTTCCCCATATGGGTTCCATGGTGTGATAATCTGTTTCTCACCCTTCTCTCCAGCACTGGCTCCCTCCCAACTATGGATAGCCATTGCCCGTTTCACTCCCTAACTACTTTTTCACTGTTTGTACTTTCCTTACTGTGACCTCTTCTGTACCTTCAGCTGTGGAGTTTGTTCTGCCAATCTTCTGGTCATTTTCTGGGTTATTTACACCAATGTGAATGTTATCTAGTTCTATCTGTGGCATAAGGTGAGCTTAGGGTCCTCCCACTCTGCCATCTTCCCCGCCTCTTGTAATGAGATTTGAATTAGTATAATGTTACCACATTAAGAATTTTATCTAATCTCGTGTGTTTTCCATGCTTAATTATTTACCATTAAAGACAAATGAAAATTATATATGAGACCTCTTTACAGGAAAACTGCAGTGTAAGAGCAAAATGTTTTTGTTAATATTTCCCAAAACTTTGTTTTCAGAATAAAATTTTCATGGAGGTGGGCAGGCCTCATGTTAACAATAGGTGAATTCATGGTCATTAAAATAATAGGTCATTTGAATTCATCTTTCAGCCGTTTTCTGCTTAAGTCTTCATATCTGTAGAGTCTGCTTTTAGACAACATGCTTGAGTTATGGAAACTTGAGCAAGGCAAAATGTCCTACAGGACATTGCTGAATGCAAAGCATCCCATCTCGAAATGGTCAAAGGCCCTAACTAAACAATGGGCTACTTACAACCAAGCACAGCTACCAAAAAAAGGTGAAGCCCATATGTTCCCACATTTCCTCACTCTGCCCTGTATCTGTGGCTCCTCATCACTACCTCATGGAAGACAGTATATAGTTTGCTGCCCTGCCCAATGTTCCCTTGCCGTGTATTCAGTAATAATTTTTGTTCTGCCTTGGGTGAATTCTTTCACCATCAGTGCTGTGTGTCCCCACCTAAACGAAACACACCACAATATCTTTTTGGAAGCCTAGTTTCTTTTGACATCATGATATTGGGTCAGCTTTTGAGCATGAGGACTAAATTACTAAAGTTCTGGAGCTAGTTTTTCTAGTAAATCTGAAACTTATTAGCCAATTTTCATTCTGCATTGTAGACTGATCAAAGGAGCTATTTTAATATGACACTGAATTTCAAATTAGGAAAATAATTTAGGTCATTTAGTATAACTATAGGCATAGGTGAATTCATGGTTTTATAAGGAATCTTTTTATAAGGAATCTATGCTGCTCTCAGTGTGACCTTCTAGCACTATAGTGGATAATTCAAAGGCTGCATTTTTTTTTTTTAGAGAAAAAAGGAAAGGACTTAAAAGTCATTTAGTCTAACTAGACTTGGATGCATATATTCCTTTTACAATATCCCTTCCTGTCCCCCAAATGGTTGCTTTTTCTCTGTTTGACCCAAATGTTTGAAAATAGGGCCTTGGAACAGGGCTTTGGAATGCTAGATACTGTGTTGGACAACATTGGCAATGATTAAAGTGCTTTGGGATCTATTATTATCTTTGAAATTCTTTTTTGTGGAGTCCAATCTTATAAATAACCAGAAAGCATTTGACCAGACAACCCCCACTATTTTTATGGCTAAAGCTTTCTTTCTTTTATAGAAATGCAAAACAAAACAAAACAATTAAACTGGAATAATTTTTTATTTACCTGACAGAAATGGCTGTTCGCACCAAGCCAGGCAACAAAGAGCTATTTTTAATAGTGTAATACTTTATTCTTAATTTAAAAAGCAAAATATTCTCTCCAAAAAGAGAATAATAACTTGGTAATCTTAAATATTATCTCTAAATTTGTTTATATTTAGTTTTTACTCTGCTAAATTATAAACTGTGGCACATTGAAATTTTCAAGAGTTTATTTGAGCACACATCCCTTTAAATTAGTGCCAAAACAGTTGAAATTGATTCACAGCACTCCACCAACAGGAGCTAAGGAAGAGGCTTTTAAAGGAAAGACACAGGGCGCCTGGGTGGCTCAGATGGTTAAGCGTCTGCCTTTGGCTCAGGTCGTGATCCCAGGGTCCTGGGATCGAGTCCCGCATTGGGCTCCCTGCTCAGTGGGGAGCCTGCTTCTCCCTCTGCTTCTCCCTCTGCTTCTCTCTCTCTCTCTCTCTCTGTCTCTCATGAATAAATAAATAAAATCTTTAAAAAAATAAAAAAAATAAAGGAAAGACACAGTAGGAAAGCAGGAATATTATTTCATGACTATAGGTTAAGCAGTTGCCTTATTTGAGAAAGTTTAGTTTTCTGTTTGTGATTGGTTGTTATTTGGTTTCATTTTCTTGGATGGATTCAAGTGCATTGTCTCTGATTTAGGTTTTGGATTGTTTACAGGCGTTACTTAACCATTAGAGCCACCCTAGACTTTGACAATTCAAATAGTTCAGGAACGGTTTAAAATGAAAAACAGTGGGAGGAAGGCAAAATGGCAGAGAAGTAGGGGACCCCGTTTAAACTGGTCCCCTGAATTTAGCTGGATATGTATCAAACCATTTTGAACACCCATGAAATCAACCTGAGATGTAAGAATATATATCTGGATCTCTACAGGCAGAAAAGTGGTTGCTTTTTGCAAGGTAGGAAGGGCAGAGTCATGAATATGCAGGGAGATATTGGAAGATAAACAGAGGAGGAGGGAGCCACCATATGCTGGCACCTAGAACATGATATAACATCGAAGTGCAAAATCAGAACCCTTAGAAATCTGTTCTAGTAAGAGACTTCCCTCCCTGAAGGGGGCTTTGGTAATGAAAAGGCAGAATTCTAGGTAGGGAATTGTGGTCTCAGGATATGAGAGACCACAGAGCAAAAGGAGTTTCCTGACGTGGTAGAGGGCCTGAGCACTGGAGCCAGGAAACAAGTTATAGTCAGTGAGCCCAGGAAGGGAATCTCAACTAGGACCCCAGAAACCACGAACCAGGTGGGTGGATAACCACTCTCCTTGAACAGCCTGAAAAAACCTGGAAGTAGCGCCCATGACAGGGCAAAAACTTACAGAGCAGTAGTGGTGGGGAAAGGGCTTTAGGGCTGAACTGAGTGTGATTCTGGTGTCTTGGGCGCATGCATGGGAGCCCACAGTCACACGGTTTTAAAAGCACAAAGGGCAGAAATAATCCCGGGCCCCTAAAAACACTTCTGAGGATAGCTATGGGTGCACACCATGGGAAGCTGCTGTTTTTAGCAGTGCAAGCAGAAGTGGAGACTGTTTGTCCTGCAGAGTTTATTAAAGAGGGCAGACTGCAAATTTTTTGCTCTGGGCAAGAGGTTAGGCTGTAGCCATTTTTGATCTGATCCCCTGAAGAGGCACAGAAAGGCCCCAGCGTACAAAAGACACTTAGAAGTCCAGTTTCTACTGAGCCCATCCCCCACACAGAGGGTGGGGCATCTCTGCACAAATAAGATTACTTGAGAAACAGAGCAGGAGAGCCCTCCCCCAGAAGACAGGTTGGAAGAACAGATGGATGACAATCCTTTGGATCCTATAAGACTGTAAAATCCCAACACAGGGGGGGAAATGTATATTGAGCTCCAGGTGTGGCCTCACAACTTGTTTATTTTTCAGATATAATTTTCCTTTCCTTTTCTTTCTTTCTTTTTGTTTTTTTTTCCCTTTCTCACGCCATTTTCCCCTGCTGTATTCTTCTTTATACCTTCTCATTTCAACTAGACGTCTATTATACTAACTTTTTTTCATAGGCGCTTTTTAACTTGTATTTTTACACGCCTATATTTTTTATAGATATATGCTTTATTTTAGCCCATTTTTCACTCTACTCAGTTTTACCTTTTTATATATACAAGTTTTACTTTCTTAGTAATTTTGGGATATAGTGTCCTCTAACACACAGAACATACACCCAGGAACAATTGAAACACCCTATGTTGTCCACACTGAGATTACAGCCCTGCTTTCCGTCCCCCCATTTTTAAAATTTTCAATCCTCTTTATATATAAATTTTTTACGTTTTTTCAATTTTGAAATTTTATTCCTGTGTTAAATTTTGTCTTTTTTTTCCAGTAGTGGCACATGACCACTCCAGATATTTCTTTTTTTTTAAGATTTTATTTATTTGACAGAGAGAGAAACAGCGAGAGAGGGAACACAAGCAGGGGGAGGGGGAGTGGGAGAGGGAGAAGCAGGCTTCCCATTGAGCAGGGAGCCTGATGTGGGGCTCGATCCCAGGACCCTGGGATTATGACCTGAGCTGAAGGCAGATGCTTAAGGACTGAGCCACCCAGGCACCCCCACTCCAGATATTTCTAGGGTGCATCGAGCTTGGGTTGTGGTTGATAGTTTGTATTCTGTACATTTGTTCAACCATCCATCGACAGAATGAATAAGAAGAGGAATTCACAACAAAGGAAAGAAACAGAAAAATTGTCTTCTGTCACAAAACTAATGGATATGGATATTAGCATGATGCCAGAGACAGACTTCAGGACAGCAATCATGAAGTCAATAGTTAGGCTTGAAAAAAGCATTAGTGACAATATGTAATCAGGACAAACTTAAAAATGCTATGAATGAGATGCAGTCTAACCTGGATACTATAACAGCCAGGGTAAATGAAGCAGAAAACAAATTAGTGACGTAGAAGTTAAGCAGATAGGAAGGAAGCTGAAGTAGATAGGGATAGGCAGCTAATGGCACATGAGATTAGATTTAGAAAGATCAGTGATGCCATGAAACAATCCAATGTGAGAATTATTGGAATCCCTGAGGGGGTGGGGAGAGAGAGAGGACTAGAAGGTATATTTGAGCAAATAATAGCTGAGAACTTCTCTAATCTGGAGAAGGAAAAAAGCATTCGAGTTCAAGAAGCAGAGAGGACCCCTTCCAAAATCAATAAAAATAGATCAACACCCCAATATGTAATAATGAAGCTTGCAAACTGTAGAGCCAATGAAGATATCCTGAGAGCAGCTAAGGGGAAGAGATTTCTTATGTACAGAGGGAGGAACATCAGAATAACATCAGACCTGTCCACAGAGACCTGGTAAGCCAGAAAGGGCTGGCAGGACATATTTAGGGTACTAAGTGAAAAGAACATGCAGCCAAGAATACTTTACCCCATACGACTGTCATTCAGAAAGGCTGAAAAGATAAAGCTCTTTCAGGACAGGCAGAAACTGAAAGAATATGTGACCACCAAGCAAGCCCTGTAAGAAATATTAAGGGGGATTTTGTAAACCAAGAGAAACCCCAAGAGTCACATACACCAGCAAGAAACAGAAAACCTACAGAAACAGGGACTTTACAAGCAATACTGAATTCATATCGTTCAATAGTTACTCTCAACATGAATGGGCTGAATGCTCCCATCAAGAGACACAGGGTTTCAGACTGGATAAAAAAGGAGGACCCATCTATATGCTCTCTATAAGAGACTCATTTTAAACCTAAAGACGCCTCCAGATTGGAGGTAAGGGGATGGAGAACCATTTACCATGCCAATGGACCTCAAAAGAAAGCTGGGGTAACAATTATCAGACAAATTAGATTTTAAACCAAAGACTATTGTAGGAGATGTAGAGGGACACTACATCATACTTAAAGGGTCTATCAAACAAGATGATCTAACAAAATAAATATCCATGCCTCCAACATGGGAGCAACCAATTACATAAACCAATTAATAAACAAAATAAAGAAATATATGGATAGTAATACATTAATTGTAGGAGACCTCAATACTCCACTCATAGCAATGGACAGATCATCTAAGCAGAAGATCAAAAAAGAAACAAAAACTTTGAATGAGACATTGGAACAGATGGACTTCATAGATATATACAGAACGTTCCATCCTAAAACAACAGAATACACATTCTTCTCAAATGCACATGGAACTTTCTCTAGAATAGACAACAGACTGGGTCACAAATCAGGTCTCAACTGATACCAAAGGATTGAGACTATGCCCTGCATATTTTCAGACCACAGTGCTGTGAAACTGGAACTCAACCACAAGAAGAAATTTAGACAGAACTCAAGCACTTGGAATTTAAAGTACATCTTGCTAAAGAATTATTGGGTCAACCAGGAAATTAAAGAAGAACTTAAACAATTCATGGAAACTAATGAGAATGAAAACACATTGGCCAAAACCTATGGGATATTGCAAAGGTAGTCTTAAGAGGGAAATACATAGCCATCCAAGCCTCTCTCATAAAATTAGAAAAATCCCAAATGCACCAGCTAACCTTACACCTAAAGAACTGGAGAAAGAACACCAAATAAGGCCTAAACCAAGCAGGAGAAGAGAAATGATAATGATTAGAGCAGAGACCAATGGAATAGAAACCAGACAAACAGTCAAACAGATCAAGGAAACTAGAAGGTGGTTTTTGAAAAAATTAATAAGATCAATAAAACACTGGCCAGACTTATCAAAAAAAAAAAAAAGGAAAGGTAAAATCATGAATGAAGGGCAGAGATCATGATTACTGCCAAGGAAATAGAAACAATTATTAGAAATTATTACCAGCAACTATATGCCAAAAAATTAAGCAGTCTTAAAGAAATTAATGCATTCCTGGAAACTTACAAACTACCAAGACTGAAACAGCAAGAAATAGACAATTTGAATAGGCCAATAATCAGCAAGGAATTTGAAGCAGAATCAAAAACTTCCCAATAAACAAGATTCCAGGACCAGATGGCTTCCCAGGGGAACTGTAACCAAACATTTAAAGAATAAATAATACCTATTCTAGTGAAGCTGCTTCAAAAAATAGAAAAAGAAGGAAAACTTCTAAACTCGTTCTACAAGGCCAGCATTACCCAGATCCCCAAACCAGACAAAGACCCCATTGAAAGGGAGAATTATATACCAATATCCCTATGTATATGGATGCCAAAATACTCAACAACATTCTAGCCAATAAGAATCAACAATACATTAAAAGGATTATTTACCACAACCAGGTAGGATTTATTCCTGGAATGCAAGAGTGGTTCAACATTCACAGATCAATCAATGTGATAGAGCACATCAATAAAAGAAAGACAAGAACCAGATGACCCTCTCAATCGATGCAGAGAAAGTATTTGACAAAGTACAACATCCATTCCTGATTAAAACACTTCAAAGTACAGGGATAGAGGGAACATACTTCAATATTATAAAAGCAATCTATGAAATGCCCACAGTGAATATCATTCTTAATGGGGAAAAACTGAGAGCTTTTCCCTTAAGGTCAGGAACATGACAAGGATGCCCACTCTCAGCACTATTGTTCAACATAGTACTAGAAGTCCTAGCAACAGCAATCAGACAACAAAAAGAAATAAACGGCATTCAAACCAGCAAAAAAAGAAGTCAAGTTCTTTCCTTTGCAGATGATGAGATACTTTATGCAGAAGCCCAAAAGGCTCCACCCTCAAGTTATGAGAACTCATACAGCAATTCAACAATGTGGCAGGATAAAAAAAATCAATGCACAGAAGTCAGTTGCATTCCTATACACTAACAATGTAACTGAAGAAAAAGATATTAAGGAATTAATTCCATTTACAATAGCTCCAAAAATCATGAGATACGTAGGGATAAACCTAATGAAAAAGGTAAAAGATCTGTACTCTAGAAACTACAGAACACTTATGAAAGAAATTGAGGAAGATGCAAAGGAATGGAAAAACATTCCATGCTCATGGATTGGAAGAATAAATACTGTTTAAATATCTATGCCACCCAGAGAAATCTACACATTCGCCAGTGCAATCCCAATCAAAATACCATTGACATTTTTCACAGAGCTGGAACAAACAATCCTAAAATGTGTGTGGAACCAGAAAAGACCCCAAATCGCCAGGGGAATGTTGAAAAAGAAAATCAAAGTTGGGGGCATCATGTTGCCTGATTTCAAGCTATATTACAAAGCAGTGATCACCAAGACAGCATGGTACTGGCACAAAAACAGACATATAGACCAGTGGAACAGAATAGAGCGCCCAGATATGGACCCTCAACTCTATGGTCAAATAATCTTTGACAAAGGAAGAAAAAAATATGCAATGGGAAAAAAAAAACAGTCTCTTCAATAAATGCTGCTGGGTAAATTGGACAGCCATATGCAGAAAAATGAAACTGCACCATTCCCTTACACCATACACAAGGATAAATTCAAAATGGATGAAAGACCTCAATGTGAGACAGTAATCCATCAAAATCCTGGAGCAGAACATAGATAGTAACCTCTTCGACATTAGCCACAGTGACTGCTTTAAAAAGACATCTCTAAGGGCAAGGGAAACAAAAGCAAAAATGAACTATTGGGACTTCATGAAAATAAAAAGCTTCTGCACAGTAAATGATACACTCAACAAAACTAAAAAACCTACGGAATGGGAGAAGATATTTGCAAATGGCATTACAGATAAAGGGCTAGTATCTAAGACCTGTAAAGAACTTCTCAAACTCAACACCCAAAAACAAACAATCCAGTCAGGAAATGGGCAGAAGACATGAACAGACACTTCTCCAAAGAAGACATACATATAAATGACCAAAAGTTACCTGAAAAAATGGTCCACATCACTTGCCATCAGGGAAATACAAGTCAAAACCACAATGAAATACCACATTACACCAGTTAGAATGGCCAGAATTAACAAGACAGGGAACAACAAATGTTGGTGAGGACATGGAGAAAGGGGAACCCTCTTGCACTGTTGGTGAGAATGCAAGCTGGTACAGCCACTCTGGGAAACATTATGTAGCCTCCTCAAGAAGTTAAAGATAAGGCTACCCATGACCCAGAAATTGCACTACTGGGTATTTACCTCAAAGATAAAGTTGTAGTGAAAAGAAGGGGCACATGAACCCCAATGTTCATAGAAGCAATGTCCACAATAGTCAAACTGTGGAAGGAGCTGAGATGTCCTTCAACAGATGAATGGATAAAGAAAATATGGTTCATATATACAATGGAATATTATTCAGCCATCAGAAAGGATGAATACCTGCCATTTTCGTCGGCATGGAACTAACTGGAGGGTATTATGCTAGGTGAAATAAGTCAAGCAGAGAAAGACAATTATCATATAGTTTCACTCATATGTGGAACATAAGGAATAGTGCAGAGGACAATAGGGGAAGGGAGGGAAAACTGAATGGGAAGAAATCAGAGAGTGAAAGAAACCATGAGAGATATGCATGGTTCCATATGCAATGGAAAAAAAAAGCCTCTTCAATAAATGCTGCTGGGTAAATTGGAGAGCCATATGCAGAAAAATGAAACTGCACCATTCTCTTATACCATACCCAAGGATAAACTCAAAATGGATGAAAGACCTCAATGTGAGACAGTAATCCATCAAAATCCTACAGCAGAACATAGATAGTAACCTCTTCGACATTAGCCACAGTGACCGCTTTAAAAAGACGTCTCTAAGGGCAAGGGAAACTGAAGGTTGTGGATAGGGAGGTAGGTGGGGGGATGGGATAACTGGGTGATGGTCATTAAGGAGGGCATGTGATAAGTTGAGCACTGGGTGTTATACACAACTACTGAATCTTTGAACACTACATGATAAACTTATATGCTAGCTAACTGAATATAATAATAAAAAAAATCTTACAAATAAAAATACCTTATGATGCAATAATTACACTACTGGGTATTGGCCCAAAGAAAATGAGAACACTAATTAGAAAAGATAGTTGCACCCCTATGTTTATTTCAGCATTATTTACAATAACCAAGATATGGAAACAACCTAAGTGTCTATCAATAGACAAATGGATAATGAAGATGGTATATATATATATATATATATATATATATATATATATATATATATAAAATAGACACATACATATACAATGGAATATTATTCAGCATTAAAAAAGAATGGGATTGTGTCATTTGTGACAACATGGATGGACCTAGAAGCTATAACGCTAGGTGAAATAAGCCAGTTACAGAAAGACAAATACCATATGATATCATTCATATATGGAACCTAAAAACAAACAAGAAAACCAAAAAAAACAAACACACATACACAAACACACACACACACACACACACAAAAACCAACAACAAAAAAAGTAGAATCAGACATATAAATAAAAACAAACTGATGGTTGCATAGGGCAGGGGGTGGGAGGATGAGCAAAATGGGTGAAGGGGAGTGGGAGATATAGGCTTCCAGTTATGGAATAAATGATTCATAGGAATAAAAGACATACTGTATATAAAGGAAATATATAGTCAATGATATTGTAATAGCATTGTATGGTGACAGATGGTACCTACATTTGTGGTAAGCATATCATAATATATAGATTTTTGAATCACTATGCTGTATACCTGAAACTAATGTAACATTCTATGTCAACTATCCTCAAATAAAAAAATTAGCCCAGTGATGGGTATTAAGTAGGGAATGTATTGCATGGAACACTGGGTGTTATATACAAACAATGAATCATAGAACAGTACATCAAAAACTAATGATGTACTGTATGGTGACTAACAAAACACATAATAAAAAAATTAAGTTATAAAAAAAAATAAATAAAATGAGGAGGGGAAAAGATGGCAGAGAAGTAAGGGACCCTATTCCAACCAGGTTGTCCCCGGATTTGAGCTGGATATCTACCAGACCACTCTGAACACCCACGAAATCAGCCTGAGATTTAAGAAGATAGATCTGGATCTCTACAAACAGAATATCACAGGTGGTTCATTTCGAGGTACAAAGCAGGGAGCCGTGACTCTGCAGACAGATATTGGAGGATAAATAGAAGGAACAGGGAGCCGAGCCGTCGGGATCCTACACCACCGGTGAGTGATAGTCTCCTGGACTGGGGATGGGACACAGACTTGCAGACCCATAGCAATGGGAAAAGGACTTTAGAGCAATCCCCCAGACTGAAACCAGAGTGGTGGGGCTGTGCATGTGAACTGGAGGCGGCTGGCGATTTTAGAGGCACAAAGGGCAGAGATGTGTCCCCACCTGGAGGTGAGGACTGGGAGCAATGCTGAGGGGCGCACAACCTAGGATCTGCAGTTTATAGCAGCACAGACAGAAACAGAGACAGTGTGGCCTGGAGAGCTAACTGAAGAACAGACTGCGACCTCTCTGCTCTGAGGCAGAGGGTTGGAAATGATCTTTTCTGCTCTGACTCTTGGAAGAGATACAGAAAGCTGCCAGGGAAAGCGGCCAGAAAACAAAAGTCCCCCAAAACCGGTTTTCACTGAGCCCATCCCCCACCAGAGGGAGCGTGGCAACTCTGCCCAAACAGGGTTGCCTGAGTAAGAGTGCAGCAAGCCCCTCCCCCAGAAGACAGGCTGGGAAAACAAGAGGCCAGCAACCCTAAGGTCCCAAGAAAACAGGTGCATCTTGCTTGGGTTGTGGTCAGTAATTTGAACTCTACATTCCCTCAACAGAATAGGAAACATTCAGAGAATATGATTTATGCCACAGATTTGCAAATGATACAAATATAACCAAGATGTCAGAGATGGAATTCAGGGTAGCAATTGGGAAGAAAATAGCTAGAATGGAGAAATCAATTAATGACAAGGTAGAGACTCTAAGGGCAGAAGTGAAAGCTGAATTGGCAGAACTTAAAAATGCTATCAATGAGATCCAATCTACTCTAAGATAATCTAACAGCTAGAGTAAGCAAGGCAAAAGAATGAATTAGTGATCTAGAAGACCAATTAATACAGAAGAAGGGAAAAGAGGAGGTCAGGGAAAAATAACTCAGAATCCATGAAAATAGAATCAGAGAAATAAGTGACACCACAAAACGTTCCAATGTCAGAATCATTGGGATCCCTGACGGGGTGGAGAGAGAGAGAGGGAGAGAGAGAGAGAGGACTAGAAGATATATTTGAGCAAATCATAGCTGAGAAGTTCCCTAATCTGGGGAATGAAACAAATATTCATGCCCTAGAGGCAGAGAGGACCCCTCCCAGGATCAAGGAAAACAGACCAACACCCTGGCATGTAATAGTAAAACTCGCAAATCTTAGAACCAAGGAAACCATCTTAAGGGAAGTCGGGGGAAGAGATTCCTTAGATTCAGAGGGATGAACATCAGAATAACGTCAGACCTATCCACAGAGACCTAGCAAGCCAGAAAGGGCCCGCAAGACATATTCAGTGTACTAAATGAGAACATGCAGCCAAGAATACTTTATCCAGCAAGGCTCTCATTTAGAATGGATGTAGAAATACAGACAAGACTGGCAGAAACTGAAAGAATATGTGACCACTAAGTCAGCCCTGCAAGAAATATTAAGGGGAGGTTCTAAAAAAGAGAAAGACCTCAAGAGTGATATAGAACAGAAATTTACAGGGACAATCTATAAAAACAACGTCTTCACAGGCAACATGATGACAATTAATTCATATCTTTCAATAGTCACTCTCAATGTGAATGGCCTAAATGCTCCCATAAAATGGCATGGGGTTGCAGATTGGATAAAAAGACAGGACCCATCCATATGCTGTCTAGAAGAGACTCATTTTGAACCTAAAGATACATCCAGACTGAAAGTAAAGGGATCGAGATTTATCTTCCATGCCACCAATGGACCTCAAAAGGAAGCTGGGGTAGCAATTCTTACATCAGACAAATTAGATTTTAAGCTAAAGACTGTAGTTAGAGACACAGGACACTATATCATTCTTAAAGTGTCTATCCAACAAGAAGATCTAACAATTGTAAATATCTACACCCCCAACATGGGAGCAGCCTTCTACATAAGCCAACTGTTCACCAAAATAGAGAGTCATATTGATAACAATGCGTTAATTGTAGGAGACCACAATAGTCCACCCTCAGCAACAGACAGATCATCTAAGCAGAAAATCAACAAAGAAACAAGAGCTTTGAATGACACACTGGACCAGATGGACCTCATAATACATACAGAACATTCCACTCTCAAAAAACAGAACACTCATTCTTTTCAAACGCACAGAGAACTTTCTCCAGAATAGGCCACATACTGGGTTACAAATCAGGTCTCAACTGATACCAAAAGACTGAGATTATTCCCTGCATATTCTCAGATCATAATGCTTTAAAACTGGAACTCAATCACAAGAAAAATTTGGCAGAAATTCAACCACGTGGAAGCTAAAGACCACTCTGCTCAAGAATGTATAGGTCAACCAGGAAATCAAAGGAGAACGTAAACAATACATGGAAACCAATGAGAACAAAAACACATTGGTCCAAAACCTATGGGATACTATAAAGGCAGTCCTAAGGGGAAAATACATAGCCATCCAAGCTTCACTCAAAAAAATAGAAAAATCCCAAATTCACCAACTAACTTTACACGTTAAAGACTTGAGAAAAAACAACAAATGATGTCTAAGCCACTCTTTAGAAGAGAAATAATGAAGATTAGAGCACAGATCATGAATTAGAAACCAGAAACACTGTAGATCAGATCAACGAAACTAGAAGCTGGTTCTTTGAAAGAATTAATAAGATCAATAAACCACTGGGCAGATGTATACAAAAAAAGAGAGAAAGGACCCAAATTAATAAAATTTTGAATGAAAGGGGAGAGATTACGACTAACACCAAGGAAATAGAAACAATTATTAGAAATTATTATCAACAACTATGTGCCAATAAATTGAGCAACCTGAAAGAAATGGATGCCTTCCTGGAAACCTACAAACTCCCAAGACTGAAACAGGAAGAAATTGACAACTTAATTAGGCCAATAACCAGTAATGAGATTAAAGCAGTGATCAAAAACCTCCTAAAAAACAAGAGTCCAAGGCCTGATGGATTCCCTGGGGAATTCTACCAAACATTCAAAGAAGAAATAATACCTATTCTCCTGAAGCTGTTTCAAAAATAAAAACAGAAGGAAACCTCTCAGACTCATTGTATGAGGCCAGCATTACCTTAATCCCCAAACCAGGCAAAGACCCCATCAAAAAGGAGAATTTCAGACTGATATCCCTGATGAATACGGATGCCAAAATTCTCAACAAAATCGTAGCTAATAGGATCCAACAGTACATTAAAAGGATCATCCACCATGACCAAGTGGGATTTATCCCTGGGATGCAAGGGTAGTTCAACATTGACAAATCAATCAATGTGACAGACACATTAATAAGAGGAGAGAGAAGAACCATATGGTACTCTCAATTGATGCAGAAAAAACATTTGACAAAATACAGCATCCTTTCCTGATTAAAACTCTTCAGAGTATAGGGATAGAGGGAACATTCCTCAAGTTCATAAAATCCATCTATGAAAAACCCACAGGGAATATCATCCCCAATGGGGAAAAGCTGAGAGCCTTTCCCTTAAGATCAGCAACATGACAAGGATGCCCACTCTCACCAGTATTGTTCAACATAGTACTAGAAGTCCTACCAACAGCAATCAGACAACAAAAAGAAATAAAAGTACTCACTCAAATTGGCACAGAAGTCAAACTCTCTCTCTTTGCAGATGTCATGATACTTTATGTGGAAAACCCAAAAGACTCCATGCCCAAATTACTAGAACTCATACAGCAATTCAGTAATGTGGCAGGATAAAAATCAATGCACAGAAATCAGTTGCTTTCTTATACACTAACAATGCAACTGTAGAAAGAAAAATTAGAGAAAGGATTCCATTTACAATAGCACCATAAACTCTAAGATACCTCGGAATAAATCTAACCAAAGAGGGAAAGGATCTATACTCTAGGAACTATAGAACACTCATGAAAGAAATTGAAGACACAAAAAGATGGAAAAACATTCCATGCTCATGGATTGGAAGAATAAACATTGTTAAAATCTCTATGCTACCCAGAGCAATCTATACCTTCAATGCCATCCCGATCAAGATTCCAATGACGTTTTCCTACGTGCTAAGAAAAACAATCCTAAAATTTGTATGGAATCAGAAAAGACCCCGAATTGCCAAGGAAATGTTGAAAAACAAAAACAAAGCTGGGGGCATCATGTTGCCTGATTTCAAGCTATATCACAAAGCAGTGCTCACCAAGAGAGCACGGTCCTGGCACAAAAACAGACACATAGACCAATGGAATAGAATAGAGAGCCCAGATATGGACCCTCAACTCTATGGTCAAATAATCTTCGACAAAGCAGGAAAAAATATGCAATGGAAAAAATAAATGGTGCTGGGAAAATTGGACAGCTGTAAACAGAAGAATGAAACTCGAACTTTCCCTAACACCATACACAAAGATAAACTCAAAATGGATGAAAGACCTCAATGTGAGACTGGAATCCATCAAAATCCTAGAGGAGAACATAGGCAGTAACCTCTTTGACATCAGGCATAGCAACTTCTTTCAAGATACATCTCCAAAGGCTAGTGAAACAAAAGCCAAAATGAACTTTTGGGACTTTATCAAGATAAAAAGCCTCTGCACAGCAAAGGAAACAGTCAAGGAAACAAAGAGGCAACCCAGAGAATGGAAGAAGATATTTGCAAATGACACTACAGATAAAGGGCTGGTATCCAAGATCTATATAGATCTTCTCAAACTCAACACTCAAAAAACAAATAATCAAGTCAAAAAATGGGCAAAAGACATAAACAGACACTTCTCCAAAGAAGACATGCAAATGGCTAAGAGACACATGAAAAAATGTTCATCATCATTAGCCATCAGGGAAATTCAAATCAAAACAACATTGAGATACCATGTTACACCAGTTAGAATGACAAAAATTGACAAGGCAAAAAACAACAAATGCTGGAGAGGTTGTGGAGAAAAGGGAACCCTCTTACACTGTTGGTGGGAATGCAAGTTGGTACAGTCACTTTGGAAAGCAGTGTAGAGTTGCCTCAAAAAATTAAAAATAGAGCTACCCTAAGACCCAGCAATTGCACTACTGTGTATTTACCCCAAATACACAGATGTAGTAAAAAGAAGGGCCATATGCACCCCAAAGTTCATAGCAGCAATGTCTGCAATAGCCAAACTGTGGAAAGAGCTGAGATGCCCTTCAACAGATGAATGGATAAAGAAGATGTGGTCCATATATACTAGGGGATATTACTTAGCCATCAGAAAGGATGAATACCCAACTTTCACATCAACATGGACGGGACTGGAAGAGATTATGCTATGTGAAATAAGTGAAGCAGAGAAAGTCAATTATCATATGGTTTCACTTATTTGTGGAACATAAGGAATAGCATGGAGGACAATAGGAGAAGGAAGGAAAAATGAAAGGAGGGGGAATCGGTGGGAGAGATGAGCCATGAGAGATTATGGACTCTGAGAATCAAACTGAGGGTCTTAGAGGGGAGGGGCGTGGGCGGATTTGTTAGCCTGGTGATGGGTATTAAGGAGGGCATGTACTGCATGGAGCACTGGGTGTTATACGAAAACAACGGATCGTGGATCACTACATCAAAAACTAATGATGTATTGTATGGTGACTAACATAGCATAATAATTTAAAATTAGAATAAATAAATAAATAAATAAATAAATAAATAAATGAAATGAAAAACAGGAATTTTTCACCCTACACTTCCCCATTCTTTTTCCTATTCTTCAGGTATAATCACATTTTTCCTATCTTTTTATTTTACCTTTTTAATAGTTTTATTTAAGTATTTAATACATGGACATGGTAACTCATACTACAATACAAAAGAATATGAAAAACCTCTCCCTGCTTGCCAACGTATCACCATTTTTCCTTAAACTAATACCAGTTTCTGCAGTATCCTTCTAGAAAAATTGTAACCATATACAATAAACAAATATATATTTATGTTTTTTACATAAATAAGAGTATACACATTTTATTATAAATCTTGCTTTTTTATGCTAAATATATCTTCAAACACAGTCCATATGAGCTCATATAGATCTCCCTTCCTCTTTCTAGTGGCATGATATCTTTCTATGGACCATTTTTTGTTGTTCTAGTTGATGGCATTTAGATTTTCCTCCCTTCTTTTGTTTTGAACAACCATGATGCAGTAAATATTATCATAAATTTATCTTTGCTTCCATTTGTATTTCTTGTAGGCTAAATTCTTATAAATGGAATTGCTGAATAAAATGCATTTAAAAATTACAGGTATTAGGTGCCTGGGTGGCTCCAGTCGATTGAGTGTCTGCCTTCAGCTCAGGTCATGATCCCAGGGTCCTTGGATCGAATCCCACATCGGACTCCCTGCTCCGTGGGGAGCCTGCTTCTCCCTATGCCTCTCTCTCTCATTCTGTCTCTCATGAATAAATAAATAAAACCTTTAAAAATAAATAAAATAAAAATAAAAATTACGGGTATTGTCATATATCACTCCAAACTGTTTCTATAGGTTTCAACCATCACTGCTAATACATAAGTTCCAGAGGCAGCCACTTTTTTTAGTTTTTCTTTTTTAATTAAGAGCATTATTCATCTATTACATGTTCTCTTCTCTGTTGTAGTTTATTTCCAACCAGCCACCTGTTTCTAATTTTTTATCTCATTTAGTATTGCTTATTGTTTTTAAAATTCAGAAGGAAGCAACAGAAATTATTAAAAGCATATAAAACAAAACCTATGAGGAAAAGCTATGAGTACTGGGATAATTAATCTACAGGATTTTCAAATTCATGAGGAATTATTAGTTGAAATTAATTGAATATTAGATAGTGTCTACTATTTCTCATCTGAGAAAAACTGAGGACAAAAAGATATGTAGTAGTATAATTATGAAAAAGCTCATAAGAATTTTAAAATATTGGAATGGAATATGAAAATAAAAACAGGATGGACATTGACAGGATCAATCAGGTCCTTCTTATATTGGAAGGATAGGGATAATGTTTCGTGTTATAGATTCCTAAATTTGGCTGCCAGTCACTTGAAAGGCCTATAGTCAAGAGCATAGTTCTCCATTTCTTTTTGTCATTTTCAACTTTTTTCATAAGTGTTCCATAGATTTAAGACAACAGATCTTTTACCTCTCTGGGTAGGCTTATGGTTTTTGGTGCAATTATAAATAAGATCAATTCTTTGATTTCATTTTCTGCTACTCCATTATTGGTGCATAGAAATGCAACAGATTTCTCTACATTGATTTTATATCTTGAGATTTTGCTGAATTTCTATATCAGTTCTAACAATTTTTTGGTGGAGTCTTTTGGGTTTTCTACATAGAGTATCATGTCATCTGTGAAAAGTGAAAGTTTGACTTCTTCCTTACTGATTTGGATGCCTTTTATTTCTTTTTGTTGTCTGACTGCTGAGGCTAAGACTTCCCAGGACTATGTTAAAAACAATGTTGAGAGTGGACATCCCTGTCTTGTTCCTGACTGTAGAGAAAAAGCTCTGTTTTTCTCCATCGAGGGTAATATCAGTTTTGGGTCTTTTTGTATATGGCCTTTATGATGCTGAGGTATGTTCCCTCTATCCCTACTTTGTTGAGGATTTTTATCAAGAAAGGATGCTGTATTTTGTCAAATGTTTTTTCTGCATCTAATGAGAGGATCATATGGTTCTTATCCTTTTCTTTTATTAATGTGGTGTATCACATTGATTGATTTACAAATATTGAACCAACCCTTCAGCCCAGATAGAGTGTATTGTGTGTATTGTGCTGAGTTAAATAAGTCAGAGAAAGACAAATACCATATTATTTTACTCATATGTGGAATTTAAGAAACAAAACAGATGAACATAGTGGAAGGTGGAAAAAAAGGAGGCAAACCAAAAGACTCTTAAGTATAGAGAACAAACTGAGTGTTGATGGAGGGAGGTGGGTGGGCTATGTGCTATATAGGTGATGAGTATTAAGGAGATAACTTGTGATGAGCCCTGGCTGGTATATGTAAGTGATGAATCACTAAATTCTACTCCTGAAATGAATATTTAAAAAAAACTATGTCAACTAACTAGAATTTAAATAAAATCTTGAAATGAAAAAAAGAAGAGTTTTGATTTGAAAGGAATTTGAGTTTGATTCAGAAGCCTGGCCACCTAGGGAGAAGGTTGGACTCTGTTCAACGGCCAACTGTGAGGTTTCTGTTAGGCCCAGGGTTTGTTTGTTTTTTTTTTTTAAAGGAGTTTAGGGCAGTTGATCAGTAAAGGGAGAACACTGGTCTCTAAAATTTCTGGATTTTGTGCAGACTCAATAGTGGGAGCTACAGATGTTATCTCAGTGTTCAGGTGGGGATCTGGTTCCTTAGTGCCTGAGGGTTGTGCAAGGGGATCTGGTTTGTGTTTCATGATGTTTAAATGCACTTTGTTCCTTCTAGAAAAGAATGTGTGATCTATAGGTATACAAAGAAAGATTAATCAAACACATGGGTGTTTGCGACAGTTTAAAGACTACGAGGTTGGTCAGAAGGCTTGAGGCAGTTTCATTAGGAGGAGTGAAGAGTGATATTGGATAGCCTTTGAAGTTTTATTTACCCTTATAATTCTTTTATATACTTTACCTAAATGTAGTTCTGGCACTTACTAATTAGGTGATTTGGGACAAGTTATTTAACTTCTCTAAACCTAAATTTCCTTGTCTTAAAAAATGAGTGTAATAAAATCTCACAGGTTATTGTGACCATTAAATGAGCAAATATATGTACAAAGAGAGCAAAGAGCCAAACATATAAAATGTATTCAGCAATTTGTAGCTGCTGTTGTTATTTAGATTTACCCCTTTATTCTCTATTAACCTCTGCACCCAAGTTGTTTTTCAAATCAAGAAAGAACTTCCTAACACTTAGAGGTATTCAACATGGAAGTAGCCTACCTAGCCAAAGAGTAAGCTCTTTGTCATCGAGAGGAAGAAGTCAAAGGTGATCCTTACATTGAGTCGATAGTGTGAATGTTCATCATCATTAGCCATCAGGGAAACACAGGATCCTGGGGTCCTGGGATCGAATCCTGTGTCAGGCTCCTCGCTCAATGGGGAACCTGCTTCTCCCTCTGCCTGCCTCTCCCCCTCCTTGTGCTCTGTCTCTGTCTCTCTCTCTCTGACAAATAAATAAATAAAATCTTTAAAAATAAAAAGGTTCACATATAAAAATTAAAGACATAAGAAGCACTTAAAGCAAAAGACTGTAAAACTGATGTAACTCTTACTACTTCCCTCTATCCTCCTTTACCTGAGTACTCACAGTCTACCAATCTTTATATGAAGACAATACAAGATTGTAAACAAAAGCGATCGAATTTACTGGCCTTACAACTGTAACAGCTCCAAGGCCAAAAACCTAAGATAACACCTGGGCCTCCTCCATTGCAGTCTCTTAGAGGTCCATCATTAAAACACTGGACCAGAAATAATTTGCAATCAGTTGGGACACTGAAAAAGAGATGGCCTGAAATGTTTTGTCAAATCCTTCCACACAACTTGAAGTCCCCTATATCTACCATCAAAAGAGGGCCCCCTCATGGGCTTCTTCCAGTGTTGGCATAACTCCTACGGATTTTCCAGGAAAAGGAAACTGCTACTAGTTATTCCCTTAAATAGCGAATGGGAATCTAAAAGTAAAATTAATGAAAAACCTTGCCAAATTCTGGTAGATACCAGGGATACACTCAATACTTCAAACCACACTTTCCCTGGAGCCTTTAGATAAGATCCTGGGAAAATGCAGTAACCAGTGAAGGGTGAAGATTCTTACCAGAGTCAGCTCTCCCAAATCTCTCTCTGTAGTATTCAATTGAGAAAGGCAAAATTTATCTTTTGAATCTTATTTGGGGATGTTTTTGTATGTCTTTGGGGTTGTTTAATACTGCCAGGAATATTTACTCTTTGTCCCAGCTGAGAACTTACAGAGTGATTGAAAAGAACTTTTTAAAAAAATTAGTTCTACAGTGAAAAGTTTGTCAAATTGGAAACTGATAGAGCCTGATATAAACATTTTTTAGAGCTGTTCCCCAAACTAAAATGAAACTATATGCCCAGAGGAAAAGAAAAGCATTCCAAAAACAGTTTTAAATCTAGTACATAGGAATTTTTTGATTTCCAACTTAGTTGAAAATCTTCCTGATATAAAGAAGCAAATTGAAAATAATGTATTTGGATGCTTGGTTCAGCCCTTCAGGTTGCAACCCAATTCTTTGAGAATTTTGTTTAAAGTTGTCTTTGTCTTACAAATTGAGAGTATACAAGAACAGAAAAAGTCTACTTATCCTTTTTACCAATTTCAAACCTCCCCTATTCATTTAAGAAGGTCTGTGATAAATTTTTTTATTAACATATAATGTGTTATTTGTTTCAGGGGTACAGGTCTGTGATTCATCAGTCTTACACAATTCACAGTACTCACCAGAGCGTATACCCTTCCCAATGTCCATCACCCAGCCATCCCATCCCTCCCAACCCCCTCCCCTCCAGTAACCCTCAGTTTGTTTCCTGAGATTAAGAGTCTTTTATGGTTTGTCTCCCTCTCTGGTTTCATCTTGTTTCATTTTCCCCTCCCTTCCCTTATGATCCTCTTTCTTGTTTCTCAAATTCCTCATATCAGTGAGATCATATGATACATGTCTTTCTCTGATTGACTTATTTCATTTGGCATAATACCCTCTAGTTCCCTCCACATCATTGCAAATTGCAAGATTTCATTTTTGATGGCTGCATAATATTCCATTGTGTGTGTGTGTGTGTGTGTGTGTGTGTGTGTGTGTGTGTGTGTGTGTGTATCACATCTTCATTATCCATTCATCTGTTGATGGACATCTAGGCTCTTTCCATAGTTTGGGTATTGTGGACATTGCTGCAATAAATATTGGGGTGCATGTGCCCCTTTGGATCACTACATTTGTATCTATGAGGTAAATCCCCAGTAGTGCAATTCCTGGGTCATAGGGTAGCTTTATTTTCAAGTTTTTGAGGAACCTCCATATTGTTTTCCAGAGTGGCTGCACCAGCTTGCATTCCCACCAATGGTGTACAAGGGTTCCCCTTTCTCCACATCCTTGCCAACATCTGTCATTTCCTGACTTGTTCATTTTAGCCATTCTGACTGGTGTGAGGTAGTATCTCATTGTGGTTTTGATTTGTATTTCCCTGATGCCAAGTGATATGGGGCACGTTTTCAGGTGTCTGTTGGCCATTTGGATGTCTTCTTTGCAGAAATGTCTGTTCATATCTTCTGCCCATTTCTTGATTGGATTATTTGTTCCTTGGGTGTTGAGTTTGATAAGTTCTTTATAAATTTTGGATATTAGCCCTTTATCTGTAGTGTCATTTGCAAATATCTTCTCCCATTCTGTCAGTTGTCTTTTGGTTTTGTTGACTGTTTCCTTTGCTGTGCAAAAGTTTTTTTTATCTTGAAGTCCCAATAGTTCATTTTTGCCCTTGCTTCCCTTGTCTTTGGCAATGTGTCTAGGAAGAAATTGCCGCGGCTGAGGTCGAAGAGGTTGTTGCCTGTGTTCTGGTCAAGATTTTGATGGATTGCTGTCTCATAATTAGGTCTTTCATCCATTTTGAGTCTGTTTTTGTGTGTGCTTTAAGGAAATGGTCCAGTTTCATTCTTCTGCATGTGGCTGTCCAATTTTCCCAACACCTTTTGTTGAAGAGACTGTCTTTTTTCCATTGGACATTCGTTTCTGCTTTGTCGAAATTGAGTTGACCATAGAGTTGAGAGTCTATTTCCGGGCTCTCTATTCTGTTCCATTGATCTATGTGGTCTGATAGTACCATACTATCTTGATGATTACTGCTTTATAATAGCGCTTTAAGTCCAGAATTGCGATGCCACCAGCTTTGCTTTTCTTTTTCAACATTCCTCTGGCTATTTGGGGTCTTTTCTGGTTCCATACAAATTTTAGGATTATTTCTTCCATTTCTTTGAAAAAAGTGGATGGTATTTTCATAGAGATTGCATTAAATGTGTAGATTGCTCTAGGTAGCATAGACATTTTCACAGTTGTTCTTCCAATCCATGAGTGTGGAATGTTTTTCCATTTCTTTGTGTCTTCCTCAATTTCTTTCATGAGTATTCTATAGTTTACTGAGTACAGATTCTTTGCCTCTTAGGTTAGATTTATTCCTAGGTATTTTATGGTTTTTGGGTGCAATTGTAAATGGGAACAACTCCCTAATTTCTCTTTCTTCTGTCTTGTTGTTGGTGTACAGAAATGCAACTGATTTTTGTACATTGATTTTATATCCTGCCACTTTACCAAATTCCTGTATGAATTCTAGCAGTTTTGGGGTGGAGTATTTGGGTTATACACATAAAGTATCATATCATCTGCAAAAAGTGAGTTTCACTTCTTCTTTGCTGATTCAGATGCCTTTTCTTTCTTTTTGTTGTCTGATTGCTGAGGCTAGGACTTCTAGTACTATGTTGAATAGTGGTGGTGATAGTGGACATACCTGCCATGTTCCTGACATTAGGGGGAAAGCTTTCAGTTTTTCCCCATTGAGAATGATATTCACTGTGGGTTTTTCATAGATGGCTTTTATGATATTGAGGTATGTACCCTCTATCCCTACACTGAATGATTTTAATCAAGAAAGGATGCTGTATGTTGTCAAATGTTTTTTCTGCATCTATTGAGAGGATCATATGGCTCTTGTTCTTTCTTTTATTAATGTATTGTATCACATTGATTGATTTGCAGATGTTGAACCAACCTTGCAGCCCAGGAATACATCCCACTGGTCATGGTGAATAATCCTTTTAATGTACTGTTGGATTCTATTGGCTAGTATTCTGGTGAGAATTTTGACATCCATGTTCATCAGGGATATTGGTCTGTAGTTCTCCTTCTTGATGGGGTCTTTGTCTAATTAGACAAAGGGATCAAGGGCCTCATAAATGAGTTTGGAAGTTTTCCTGCCATTTCTATTTTCTGGAACTTTTTCAGAAGACTAGGTATTAATTCTTCTTTAAATGTTTGGTAGAATTCCCCTGGGAAGCCAGCTTGCCCTGCGCTCTTGTTTGTTTGGAGATTTTTGATTACTGATTTAATTTCCTTTCTGCTTATGTGTCTGTTCAGATTTTCTATTCCCTCCTGGTTCAGTTTTAGTAGTTTGTACATCTGTAGGGAAGCATCCATTTTTCTGGATTGTCTAATTTGTTGGAATATAGTTGCTCATAATATGTTCTTTTTTTAAGATTTATTTATTTATTTGAGAGAGCGAGAATGAGAGAGAGAGAGAGTACATGAGAGGGGGTAGGGTCAGAGGGAGAAGCAGGCTCCTTGTTGAGCAGGGAGCCTGATGTGGGACTCGATCCCGGGACTCCGGGATCATGACCTGAGGTGAAGGCAGTCGCTTAACCAACTGAGCCACCCAGGCGCCCTCATAATATGTTCTTATAATTGTTTGTATTTCTTTGGTGTTGGTTGTGATCTCTCCTCTTTCACTCATGATATAATTTATTTGAGTCCTTTCTCTTTTCTTTTTGATAAGTCTGTCCAGTGGTTTATCAATCTTATTAATTCTTTCATAGAATCAGCTTCTAGTTTCATTGATCTGCTCTACTGTATTTCTGGTTTCTAATTCATTGATGTCTGCTCTAATCTTAATTATTTATCTTCTAATGCGTGGGTTAGGCTTTATTTGTTGTTCTTTCTCCAGTTCTTTAAGGTGTGAAGTTAATTTGTGTATTTGGGATTTTTCTATTTTTTTTTAGTGAGATTTGGATGTTTATGTATTTCTCCCTTAGGACCACCTTTGCAGGATCCCATAGGTTTAGGACCAATATGTTTTTGTTCTCATTGGTTTCCGTGAATTCTTTCAGTTCTTCTTTGATTTTCTGGTTGACCCAAACATTCTTAAGCAGGATGGTCTTTAGCTTCCAAGTGTCTGAATTTCTTCCAAATTTTTTATTGTGAAAAAATTCCAGTTTCAAAGCATTGTGGTTTCAGAATATGCAGGGAATAATCAATCTTTTGAGGGTCCATTTCTGGGCTCAGAGCAATATTTTCTGATTATAACTGAGGAATCTGACTGAGTCCCTGTGACTCTGATATAGGTTGTGCCACAGGGTCCCTTATAATTTGGGGTCAGAACAATGTTGACATCAGGAAGGGTAGGGTGTTTGAAGGAACTCAAAGGATTCTTTGTGTGTAGGCACAGCCAATTTTGGGGAGGGAACTTGCCTTATTTTGGGGCAAGGGGAGATTAAGTTAGACATCGCACTCCCAGATACCTCTCATTTCCAGTTGAAATGTAGAACTTTAGTTTTCCTTAAAGCCATTCCCATCCTCTTGTTTTTTTTTTTTTTGTAGCTAATTTGGTTCTCATTTAGAGGTAATATAGTTAGCATCACACAACCGGTACCCAGTATTGGTGGCAAGTTCCCTGTGGGATCCCGTGCTATGTCAGAGCAATATGTGTCTGATAGCCAAAAAGAAAGTTTCCCCTTCTGCCTCTGAGTGCTTGGTTCTTTTCCTGCTGTTTTAAATGCTATGATTGGTAGCCAGCTTGTCTCCCTCCCTTGGCTGACAGAGCTGCCTTCATTCTAAAGAGCAGACAGTTCACACATGTGCAGCATGCTCCAGGATCTATTCATGTAGAAAGATCTCTTTCAAGGAATACTGCTCCAATGACCATTTCCAAGCACATCATCAGCTAGGAAAACCAACCTGCTAAACCTAAATCACTTCTGTTTTTTTTCCCCACAGATGGAAAGGCAGGAGAGACATCCAAATCGAGAAGTTTTCCCTCTCTTTATGAAGGAAGAATGAAGGCCTCTTGCTTATTTGGCTGCCAGGTGTAGCCAGTGGAGATTTCCTATTGCCCAAACCAACAGGTGTTTCTTATTCCTGAGACTGCCGGCTTACTAAGAGATTTTGCTGGACACTTTATTCTCAACATTATTTTTTATATTTTTTAATTTTATTATGTTATGTTAATCACCATACATTACACATTCATTTTTGATATAGTGTTCCATGATTCATTGTTTGCATATAACACCCAGTGCTCCATTCAGTACATGCCCTCTTTAATACCCATCACCAGGCTAACCCATCCCCCCACTCCCCTCCCCACTGAACCCTCAGTTTGTTTCTCAGAGTCCATAGTCTCTCATGGTTCATCTCCCCCTCCGATTCCCCCCCTTCATTTTTCCCTTCCTACTATCTTCTTTTTCTTTTTTTAACATATAATGTATTATTTGTTTCAGAGGTACAGGTCTGTGATTCAACAGTCTTACACAAGTCACAGCGCTCACCAGAGCACATACCCTCCCCAATGTCTATCACCCAGCCACCCCCTCCCTCCCACCCCCGCCACTCTGGCAACCCTGTTTGTTTCCTGAGATTAAGAATTCCTCATATCAGTGAGATCATGATACTTGTCTTTCTCTGATTGACTTATTTCGCTCAGCACAATACCCTCCAGTTCTATCCACGTTGTTGCAAATGACAAGATTTCATTCCTTTTGATGGTTGCATAATATTCCATTGTGTGTGTGTGTGTGTGTGTGTGTGTGTGTGTGTGTGTGTGTGTGTATACCACATCTTCTTTATCCATTCATCTGTTGATGGACATCTTGGTTCTTTCCATTGTTTGGCTATTGTGGACATTGCTGCTATAAACATTGGGGTGCACATACCCCTTTCAACATTATTTTATTCTTGACTCCAAGGAAGTCCTCATTACCTCTGTGTCTATTTATATTCCTTTGAATTTTTTTCAAACTAGGATCTCCAGAATGAAGGATTCACAATCAGCCAGGGGAGGGAGGCGCCCTGGCTACCCTTCCACCGATTTACCCAAGGCAGCCACAGAAAAAGCTCAGGGACAAGAGGCCAACTGTGTTTTTTTGTGGCGGGGGGAGGAATAAGAGACACTAATTTACTTCACACAGGATCAGAACTCACCAGTAATCCCTTGGTGCTGTCTGTGAGTAAAAGCACCTTCCAGTCTGAATGTGAACCAAGACCTAGATAGAAAATCAGCAAGAGTATGGGAATGTTTATAAGCAAGGCCAATAATCTACATCTAAAATGGGAATGTGATAAATCTATAAAGAGATGTCTAATTTTTCACTTACCCAAGAAATAGAGGCTAGCACCTTCTAAAATCCTCTGGCCAAGCCTACATACACACACATTCACTGCTTGAATCTTAAAATGCTTTAAGTTTCCTCCTGTGAGCATAGTTCTAAAACTAAATTTCAAGGGGGACCTGTGGCCCACCCTTCCCCACAATCACAAGGAATCTTCCACAATTCCCAGTTTAAAGAAGAGGATATTACTCTGAGACACTGGATCTGCATGGCCACAGAGTGAACCTAGACAGAAAAAGAGCAAGAGGATGGAAATGGATATATGGTGGGCCAAATGTGTTTATTAGAGGTGAGATGAGACATAATGTTTGATTGAGGTAACTAAAACAACCTCCTAGCAACCCAATTCTCTTTGCCAGGAATGAGAAACAACTCTGGGCTTGGGTAAAGGAAAACCTCCATTACCTACACCTGGGCACCCTGTCAGCAAGAACTCTATTCTTTCTTCAGAAGGAAAGGGAAATCTGGTGTTAGCTTTTTTAAATTGCCCTTCCCATGACTGGATAGAGGCTTCAGCAATTCAGGTTCTAGTACTTGGGACTCCCAGATGATATTCAAGGTTTTGGATGCAAGCCTTGGTGCAATATTCCTTGAAAGCGCACTTCCTGAACTCATCAGATCATCCAGCATGCAGCATATTGGTGAACTTTCTGTTCTTCAGAAGGAGGGCACTTCAAGCTCAAGGAGAGGACAGCCACCTTTTCTTTGGGATATCAGACATGGTTGCTCTTACTTAGCACAGGACTGAATTAGGAACTTACAACCAATCCTTGGGTGCTGGCTATGTGTGTAAAATACCCACCCCCCTGTATGTAAATGAACCCTAAATAAAAAATCAGCAAGGGGATGGCAATAGTTTCAAGGAGGGCCAAAAATCTACAATAAAATTAGGAATAGGATGAATCTGTGAATGAAATGTGTAACTTCATTTACTTTTACCAAAACATGAGGCCAGTTCCTTCTAAAAACCTCAGACCAAGCCTATACACAAACATTATCTGCTGGTCACCTTCAAATATCTTTGGCTTTCTGAAGTCAACATAGTTCCGAAAGCCTGGTGAGAGAACTTGGGACAAGTCAGGGAGACTCACAAGCAAATCTCAAATGATCTCAGTCAAAGACTTGGAAGAACTCACTCAAATCTCCTGGGATCTCAGGCCAGTCTGTGAGAAACAGAGTCTACCTTAATGTGACCTCAGTCCAATTCTTGGGAAGACTCATCCAAATCTCATGAGCTTTCAGGTCCAGGCAGCGAGAACCAGGCTCAAAACTTGTGTGATCTCAGTCTGAATCTCCAGAGAACAAACGACATCTCATGAGATCTCGGGCCAACTCAGCAAGATCCAGGGGCAAATCCGTCATGATTTTCATCTGAATCTCAGGAGAACTCATCCAAATCTCATGAGATCTTGGGCCAAGGCAACGAGATTGAGGGGCAAACTCCCATGATCACAGTCTAAATCTTAGGAGAACTGATCCAAATCTCAAGATATCTCAGGCCCTGTCTGCAAAATCCAGGATCAAATGTCTCAGGATATCTGTCCAAATCTTGGTAGAACTATCCAAATCTCCTGAGATTTCAGGACTAGTCAGTGAGAACCAGGGGCACACCTTATGTGACCTCAGTCTGAATCTTGCTAACACTCTCCAAATCTTGTGAGATCTATGGCCCACTCAGCAAGAACCTGGGGCCAATCTCTCTGGATCTAAGTCCAAATCTCAAAAGAACTCAACAAAATCTCCTGAAATCTCTCTTTTTTTAAGATTTTATTTTTTTATTCATGGGAGACACACAAAGAGAGGCAGAGGCAAAGGGAGAAGCAGGTTCCCTGCAAGGCAGGGAGCCTGATGTGGAAATCGATCCCAGGACCCTGGGTCTTGAAATCTCTGACCCAGTCAGTGAGAGGCAGGGACGAATCTCACAAGATGTAAGTTCAAGTCTCAGGAAAACTCATCCAAACTTCAAGAGATCTTGGACCCAGTCAAAGAGATTCGTGGTCAAATCTCAAGTGATCTCACTCCAAGACTCAGAAGAACTCACTCAAAATCTCCCTGCAATCGCAGGCCATTCTATGAGAGACAGGGTTAAACTTCACATGACCTCATTCCAAATTTAGGGAGAACTCATTGAAATCTCCTGAGATCTTGGACCCAGTCAGCGAGATCCAGGGGCAAATCTCATGTGATCTAAGTCCAATTCTATGGAGAACTCATCCACGTCTCCAGAGATGTTGGGCCCAATAACCCAGTTCAAGGGGCACATCCTGTGTGATCAGGCAAAATCTTTGAAGAACTCTCCAAATCTTGTGAGATCTCAGGTCCAGACTGGACGAAATACGGTCATATCTCACATGATCTCAGTCCAAACCTCGGGAGAACAAACCACATCCCTTGAGAACTCTAGCTAACTCAGTGGAATGCAAGGATCAATCTCATGTGATCTAAATCCAAATCTCACAAGAACTCTACAAAATCTCTTGAGATCGTGGGCCCAGTCAGTGAGAAAAAGGGCAAATCTCACATGTTCTTAGTCCAAATCCTAGAAGACTCATCCAAACGTGAAGAGAACTTGGAACCAATCAGGGAGATTCATGGGCAAATCTCGAGTGATCTCAGTCCATGACTCAGAAGAACTCACTCAAATCTCCTGGGATCTGAGGCCATTCAGTGAGAAACAGTGTCAAACTTCCTGTGACCTATGTCCCGATCTCGGAAGAACTGATCGAAATCTCATGAGATCTAAGGCCCTGTCTGGGAGATTCAGGTCACATAACTTGAGATATCTGTCCAAATCTCAGTAGAACTATTCAAATCACCTGAGATTTCAGGACTACTGAAGGAGATCCAGGGGCACATCTCGTGATCTCAGTCAGAATCTCGCTAGCAATCTCCAAATCTTGTGAGAACTTTCATCCATTCCACGAATTCCAAGGGCAAATCTCCCATGATCTCAGTCCAAATCTCAAGAATTCATCCAAAGATCGAGATATCTAGGGCCCAGTCAGAGATATTCATGTGCAAATGTTGAGTGATCTCAGTCCAAGACTCTGAAGAACTCACTCAAATTCCCTGGGATCTAAAGGAATTCTCTTGGGAACAGAGTCCAACTATATGTGACCTCAGTCCAAATCTCAGGAGGAATCATTCAAATCTCAAGTGATATCCCTCCCCATCAGCAAAATCCAAGAAGCAAATTGCAAGTGATCTAATATCAATTTTGGGGAGAACTCATCCAAATCTCATGAGTTCTCGGGTCCATAAAGCAAAAACCAGGGTCAAAACTCTTGAGCATTTATCCAAATTTCGGTAGAACAAACCACATCTCATGAAATCTCAGTCCCAAGTTGCAAATCTAGGGGAAAATTTCTCATGATTTTAGTCTAAATCTTGGGAGATCTCATGCAAATCTCATGAGATCTTTGGCAGAGTCAGCAAAATTTAGGGGCAAATCTAGAATGATCTCAGTCCAAATCTCAGGAGACCTCATTCAAATGTCGGGAGATCTCAGGACTAGTCAGGGAGATTTACAGGCAAATTTTGAGTGATCTCAGTCAAAGACTCAGAGGAACATACTCAAGTGTCTTGGGATCTCAGACCATTCTGTCAGAAACAAGGTCAACATTCATGTGACCTCAGTCCAAATCTCAGGAGAGGTCATCCAAATCTCATCAGATCTCAGGCCCAGTCAGCAAGATCCTGGGGCAAATCTTATGTGATCTAAATCCACATCTCTGGAGAAATCTCCAAATCACGTGAGATCTCAGGTCCAGACAGCGAGAACAAGGGTCAAAACTCACTTGTTTTCAGTCCAAATCTTAGGAGAAGAAACCACATCTTGTCAGATCTCAGGCCCACTCAGCAAGAGCCAGGAACAAATATTGCAAGATCATAGTCCAAATCTCAGGAGAACACATCCAAATGTCGAGAAATCTCAGCCCCTATAAGGGAGATTTGCGAGCAAATCTCGAGTGATCTCCATCCAAGGATGACAAGAACTACTCAACTGACCTGGGCCCTCCCGCCATTCTGTGAGAAACAGGGTCAAACCTCATGGGACCTCAGTCCAAATCTCGGGAGAACTCATCCAAAAATCTTAGTTCTCGGGCCCAGTCAGTGAGATCCAGGAAGCAAATCTCGTGTAAACTCCATCTACATCTCTAAAGAAGTCTCCAAATCTCGTGAAATCTCAGGTCCAGACAGCGAGAACAAGGGTGAAAACTTGATTGATCTCAGCAAGAATCTCGGCGGAGAAAACCACATCTCCCGAGACCTCAGGCCCACTCAGTGAGAACCAGGGGCAAATCTCTCGTGATTTGAGTCAAAATCTCAGGAGAACTTATCCAAATCTCATCAGAAATCAGGCAGAGTCACGAGATCCAGGGAGACATTTCACAGATCTCATTCCAAATCTCGAGGGAACTGATGCAAATCTCATGAGACCTCAGGCCTTTTCTGTGAAATTCAGGGTCAAATGATTCAAGATAATTGCCCAATTCTCGGTAGAGCTAACGAATCTCCTGAGATTTCAAGATGAGTCAGACAGATCCAGGAGGACATTTCACATCATATCAATCTACATCCTGCTAGAATTCTGCAAATCAGGTGAGTTCACTGGCCAACTCAAACTTCTGGGATCTAAGGCCAAATGTCTCCAGAACTCATCAAAATCTCTTGAGATGTCTGGCTCAGTCAGACTGAGGGCAGAAACTCACAAGACAGAGATCCAGGGGACAATTCTCATGTGATCTAAATCCCATTTTCAGGAGTACCACTGCAAATCCACAGAGTGCCAGGTCCAGACAGTAAGACCTGACTTAAAAACCTGCATACTTTAAGACCAAATCTTGGGAGAACAAAACACATCTCATGACAACTCAGGCGCCATCTGCAAGATCCAGGGGAAAACCTCTGATGATCTTAATTTAATTCTCGGGAGACCTCATCCAAATCGCAGGAAACCTCAGGACCAGGTAATGAGAACGAGGGACAAATCAAGTGGGATCTCAATCCAATTCTTGGCACACATGATTCAACTCGAATAAGATCTCAGGCCTTATCTGAGAGATGAAGGTCACATGGCTCAGGATACCTGTCCAAATCTTGGTAGAATTATCCAAATCCCATGAGATGTCAGGAAAAGTCAGCAAGACCAAAAGGCACATGTCATGTGATCTCAGTCGGAAACTCAATCGCAAACTCCAAAACTTGTGATATCTCTGAAACACTCTTCTAATCCCGAGCCATCTGTGCCATTTCTAAATTCAAATTTCGCCAAAGCTCCTCAAACCATTTTGAGACCTCGGGTCCATTCAGGGAGATCTGGGGGCAAATTTCAGCTGATCTCAGTCCAAATCTCGGGAGGTCTCCTCCAAAGGTTGAGGGTTCTCGGGCCCTTTCAGGGAGATTCACAGGCAAATCTCCAGTGATCTCAGATTGGAGGAACTGACTCAAATCCTTCGGGATCTAAGGCCAAGGCAACTCTGTAAGAAATAGAGTCCAACTTCACCAAATCTCAGTCCAAATCTCGGGAGGACTCATCCAAATCTCGGTCGATCTTGGGTACCATCAGTGAGAAACAGGGGCAAATCTCCTGAGGTCACAATCAAATTTTCAGGAGAACTCATCGAAGTCTCATGAGTTCACACGTCCAGACAGCAAGAACCAGGGTCCAAACTGGCATGCTTTCAGGAGAGTATCAGAAAATTAACCACATTTTATCAAACCTTGGGACCCCTCAGTGGCTTCAAGGGGCAATTCACAGGTGACCTGAATCCAATATTCAGAACACATCGAAATTTCTTGGGACCTCAGGCCCAGTAAGCGAGATTCAAGAGACAATCCTTAGGGGATTGAAATCCAATTTTCATTAAAAAGCAAACAAATCCCTGAGAACTCAGGGCCAGTCAGGATTATCGGGCGGAAAAACTCATGGGATCGCAGTCCAAATTTTGGAAGCCCTGCTACATATCTCAAGATATCTCAGGCCCTGCTGGCGAGTTCCAGGACACACGTGTCAGCATATCTGTCCAAATCTCGGTAGAACCATCGAAATGTCCTGAGAAGTCAGGAATAATCCGCGAGATCCAGAGGCACCTGTCTCGTGCATCTTAGGCCGAATCTTGTGAGGAATCTCCAAATCTTCTGAAATCTCTCATCTGTTCGGCCCATTGCAGGGGCCGAGGTAGCCAGATCGAAGTCCACATATCACCAGAACTCATCAAAATCTCTTTAGACCTAGGGCCCAGTCACTGAGTAGCAGGGCAAACCTCGCCTGATCTCAGTCCAAACCTCAGGAGAACACATTCAATGTTTGAGCACTGTCAGGGCCAGTCAGGGAGATTCAGGGTCAAATCTCGCGTGTTCTCAGTCCAAGCCTCAGAAGAATTTACTCAAAACTCATGGGATCTCAGGCCACTCTGAAAGAAACAACATCTGACTTAAGGGAGCTCCGTCCAAATCTCGAGAGGGTTCATGCAATCTTGTGTGATCCCAGGCCGTCATCGAGATCCAGGGCACAATTCTCATAGATCTCAATCCCACTTTCAGGAGTACCCCTGCAAATCCAGAGTGCTCAGGTCCAGACAGCATGACCTGGGTTCAAAACCCGCGTGCTTTCAGGCCAAATCTTAGGGGAACAAACCACATCTCATGACAACTCAGGCCTCCTTTGCAAGATCCGGGGGCAAATTTCTCATGATTTTAGTTTAAATCTCAGGAGAGCTCCTCCAAATCTCATGAAGCCTTGGGGCCAGGCAGCCAGATGGAAGGGAAATCAAGTGGGATCCCAGTCCAAATCTTGGGACACCTGGTCCAAATCAAATGAGATCTCAGGTCTTGCCTGGGAGATGAAGGTCGCATGGCTCAGGATACTTGTCCACGTCTCGTAGAACTATCTGAATCCCCTGAGATCTCAGGAAAAGTCACCGAGACAGGGGCTCATGTCACGAGACTTAACTCAGAATCTCACTCGCAATTTCCTAACTTTGTGAGATCTCTGGACCATTCTTCTGCAACCCGTGGCCATCTGCGCCGTTTCTAAATTCAAATCTTGCCAGAATTCCTCAAACCCACTTGAGAGCTCGGGGCCATTCCCTGAGAACCAGGGGCAAATCTCAGCTAATCTCAATCCAAATCTCAGGAGCTGTCCTCCAAAGGTTGAGGGCTCTCAGGCCCTTTCAGAGAGATTCACAGTCAAATCTCCACTGAGATCAGAGGAATTGACTCAAACCCTACAGGATCTCAGGCCAAGGCCACTCTGTTAGAAACCAGGTCCACCTTCACCAAATTTCAGTCAAATCTCGGGAGGACTCATCCAAATCTCGATCGATCTCGGGGACCGTCAGTGAGATCCAGGGGCAAATATCTTGAGAGCTCAATCAAATTTTCACAAGAACTCATCCAAGTCTCATGAGTTCTCACTTCCAGACAGCAAAAACCAGGGTGCAAACCGGCGTACTTTCATGCGAATCTCGGAGAACAAACCCCAACGTGGCAACCCTTGGGACCCCTCAGTGGCATCCAGGGGCAATTGGCAGGTGACCTGAATCCAATATTCAGGAGAACTCATAGAAATCTCGTGGGACCTCAGACCCAGTAAGCGAGATCCAACGCCAAATCTCATGGGACCACAGCGGAAATCTCGGAAGACCTGATCCAAATCCCGTGAAATCTCAGGCACGGTGTGCCAGTCCTAGACAAAAATCTCGTGGTATCTGTCCAAATGTCAACATAACTATGCCAAACTCCTGATATGTCAGGAGCACTCAGCGAGAACCAGGGGCCAGTGTCCCATGGTCTCAGTCTGAATCTCGCTCGCCATCTCTGAATCTTGGGAGAGCTCTAGTCCATTCTGAGTATTCCAGGGACCAATCTCCCAGGATCTAATTCCAAATCTAGCATAAACTCGTCAAAATGTCTTGAGCTTTGGGCCCGGGTTGGGCAATCCGGGTGCAAATCTGGTATGATCTCAGTCCAAATCCAGGAGAACTCACCCAAATGTCAAGAGACCCCAGGCCCTACCAGGGAGTTTCATGGGCATATCTCACGTGATCACAGTCCAAGCCTCAGAAGAACTCACTCAAATCTACCGGAATCACAAGCCATTCTGTAGGAAATAGCATCTAAGTTCATCTGACTTCAGTCCAAATCTCGGGAACACTCATGCAAATCTCGGGGGATCCCTGGCCCAGTCAGCGAGATCCAGTAGGCAATCCTTAGGGGATTGAAATCCAATTCTCATTAGAACGAAACCAAATCCCTGAGACCTCAGGCACAGTCAGAGGTATCGAGGAGAAAAAAACATGGGATCCCAGTACAAACTTTGGAAGCCCTGATCCACATCTCCTGAGACCTCAGGCCCTGGCTGTGAGTTCTATTTACACAAGTGTCAGCGTATCTGTCCAAATCTCGGTAGAACCATCGAAATGTTCTGAGATGTCAGGAATCATCCACGAAATCCAGAGGTATCTGTCTCGTGGATCTCAGTCCAAATCTGGGGAGGAATATCCAAATCTTGTGAAATCTCTCGACTGTTCCACCCATTGCAGGGTCCCGGGTCACCAGATCGAAGTCCACATCTCACCAGAACTCATCAAAATCTCTTGAGACCTTGGGCCCAGTCAGTGAGTCCAGGGCAAATCTCGCCTGATCTCAGTCCAAACCTCAAGAGAACACATCCAATGTTCGAGCACTGTTGGGCCGAGTCCATGAGATTCAGGGTCAAGTTCTCAGTCCAAGCCTCGGAAGAACTCACTCAAAACTCCTGGGATCTCGGGCCACGCTGGGAGAAACAGCATCTGACTTCATGGGAGCTCCGTCCAAATCTCGGGAGGGCGCATGCAAATCTCGTGTGATCCCAGGCCCAGTCATCGAGATCCAGGGGAGCAATTCTCTTGTGATCTCCATCCCAATTTCAGGAATAACCCTGCAAATCCAGAGTGCTGAGGTCCAGACAGCATGACCCGGGTTCAAAACCCGCATGCTTTCAGGCCAAATCTTAGGGGAAAAAACCACATCTCATGGCAACAAAGCCTTTCTCTGCAAGATCCGGTGACAAAACTCTCATGATTTCAGTCTAAATCTTGGGAGGGTGCCTCCAAATCACATGAAACCTCGGGGTCAGGCAAACAGATCGAAGGGCAAATCAAGTGGATCCCAGTCCATATCTTGGGACACCTGGTCCAAATCAAATGAGATCTCAGGCCTTGTCTGGGAGATGAAGATCGCATAGCTCATGATACCTGTCCACATCTCGGTTGAACTATCCGAATCCCCTGAGATCTCAGGAAAATCAGCGAGACCCAATGGCACATGTCATGTGACCTCAGTCGGCATCTCGCTCACAATCTCCAAACCTTGGGAGATCTCTGGACCATTCTTCTACATCCTGTGGCCCTCTGCGCTGTTTCTAAGTTCAAATCTCGCCAGAACTCCTCAAAGCCGCTTGAGATCTCGGGGCCATTCTGTGAGATCCAGGGGCAAATCTCAGCTGATCTCAGTCCAAACCTCGGGTGGTCTCCTCTAAAGTTTGAGGGTTCTTGGGCTCTTTCAGGGAGATTCACCGGCAAGTCTGCAGTCATCTCATATTGGAGGAACTGACTCTAAACCTTCCGGATCTCAGGCCAAGGCTACTCTCCTAGAAACAGGGTCCAACTTCACCAAATCTCAGTCAAATTTCGGGAGGACTCATCCAAATCTCGGTCTAGCTTGGGTACCATCAATGAGATCCAGGGGCAAATCTCCTGAGATCTCAATCATATTTTCCGGAGACCTCATCCAAGTCTCATGAGTTCTCACTTCCAGACAGCAAGAACCAGGGTCCAAACCGGCGAGCTTTCATGCGAATCTTGGAGGAAAAAACCCCATCTCGTCAAACCTCGGGACCCATCAGTGGCTTCCAGGGGCAATTCGCAGGTGATTTGAATCCCATTTTCAGGAGAATTCATTGAAATCCCGTGGGACGTACAGCCCGGTAAGTGAGATCCAGCACCATATCTCGTGGGACCCCAGTCCAAACCTCGGAAGACCTGATCCAAATCCCGCGAGATCTCAGGCCCGGTGTGCCCGCCCAGACAAACGTCTCGGGATATCTATCCAAACCTCAGCTCCTGAAATGTCAGGAGCACTTGGCGAGATCCAGGGGCACATGTCCCACGGTCTCAGCCTGAATCTTGCTCACCATCTCTGAATCTTGGGAGAGCTCTGGTCCATTCCGAGAATTCCAGGGGCCAATCTCGCAGGATCTAATTCCAAATCTAGCGGGAACTCGTGAAAATCTCTTGAGCTTTTGGGCCCAGGTTTGGCGATCCGGGTGCAAATCCAGTGTGATCGCAGTCCAAATCCAGAAGAACTCATCCAGATGTCAAGAGACCCCTGGCCCTGTCAGGGAGTTTCATGGGCATATCTCACGTGATCACAGTCCAAGCCTGGGAAGAAGGCACTCCAATCTCCCGGGATCACAGGCCATTCTGTGAGAAACAGCATCCAAGTCCATCTGACTTCAGTCCAAATCTCGGGAACGCTCATGCAAATCTCGGGGGATCCCTGGCCCAGTCAGCGAGATCCAGGAGGCAATCCTCACAGGATTGAAATGCAATTTTCATTAGGATGCAGCCAAATCCCTGAGATCTTGGGCCCAGTCAGGGGTATCGACTGGCAAATCTCATGGGATCGCAGTCCAAACTTTGGAAGCCCTGATCCACTTCTCCTGAGATCTCAGGCCCTGCCTGTGAGTTCCAGGACACACGTGTCAGCATATCTGTCCAAATCTTGGTAGAACCATTGAAATGTACTGAGATGTCAGGAATCATCCATGAGATTCGGAGGCACCTGTCTCCTGGATCTCAGTCCGAATCTCACGAGGAATCTCCAAATCTTGTGAAATCTCTCATCAGTTCGGCCCATTGCAGGGGCCGAGGTCACCGGATTGAAGTCCACATCTCACCAGAACTCATCAAAATCTCCTGAGACCTTGGGCCCAGTCAGTGAGTCGCAGGGAAAATCTCGCTGATCTCAGTCCAAACCTAAGGAGAATTCATCCAATGTTTGAGCACGGTCGGGCCCAGTCAGGGAGATTCAGGGTCAAATCTCGCGTGTTCTCAGTCCAAGCCTCGGAAGAACTCACTCAAAACTCCTGGAATCTCAGGCAAGTCTGGAGAAACAGCATCTGACTTGTTGGGAGCCCCATCCAAATCTCAGGAGGGCTCATGCAAATCTCGCGTGATTCCAGACCCAATCATCGAGATCGAGGACGCAATTCTCATGTGATCTCAACCCCAATTTCAGGAGGACCCCTGCAAATCCAGAGTGCTCACGTCCAGACAGCAAGACCTGGGTTCAAAACCCGTGTGCTTTCAGGCCAATTCTTAGGGGAACAAACCACATCTTATGACAACTCAGGCCTCCTCTGCAAGATCCAGGAACAAACCTCTCACAATTTTAGTCTAAATATCGGGAGAGCTCCTGCAAATCATACGAAACCTTGGGGCCAGTCAGCCTGATCGAAGGGCAAATCAAGTGGATCCCAGTCCATATCTTGGGACACCTGGTCCAAATCGAATGAGATCTCAGGCCTTGTCTGGGAGATGAAGGTCGCATAGCCAGTGATACCTGTCCACATCTCGGTAGAACTATCCAAATCCCCTGAGTTCTCAGGAAAATCAGCGAGACCCAATGGCACATGTCATGTGACCTCAGTCAGCATCTCGCTCGCAATCTCCAAACCTTGGGAGATCTGCAGACCATTCTTCTACATCCCGTGGCCATCTGTGCTGTTTCTAAGTTCAAATCTCGCCAGAACTCCTCAAACCTCTTGAGATCTCGGGGCCTCTCTGTGAGATCCAGGGACAAATCTCAGCTAATCTCAGTCCAAACCTTGGGTGGTCTCCTCTAAAGGTTGAGGGTTCTCGGGCCCTTTCAGGGAGATTCACAGGCAAGTCTACAGTCATCTCAGATTGGAGGAACTGACTCTAACCCTTTGGGATCTCAGGCCAAGGCCACTCTGCTAGAAACAGGGTCCAACTTCACCAAAGCTCAGTCAAATCTCGGGAGAACTCATCCAAATCTCGGTCGACCTCGGGTACCGTCAGTGAGATCCAGGGGCAAATCTCCTGAGATCTCAATCATATTTTCCGCAGAACTCATCCAAGTCTCAAGGTGAGACAGTAATCCATCAAAATCCTAGAGGATAACACAAGCAGTAATATCTTCGATCTTGGCCTCAGCAACTTCTTGCAAGACAAGGCAAGGGAAACAGAAGCAAAAAAATAACTGTTGGACTTCACGATACTTGTCAGCAGGGAAATACAAGTCCAAACCACAACGAGATACCACCTTACTCCAGTTAGAAGGGTCAAAACTAACAAGACAGGAAAACAAATGTTGGCGAGGATGTGGAGAAAGGGGAAACCTCTTAAACTTTCGATTGGGAATGCAAGATGGGAAACGGTATGGAGGTTCCTCAAGACATTCAAAATAAAGCTATCCTATGACCCAGAAGTTGCACTATGGGTACTTACCCCCAAATACTGAGATAGTGAAAAAAGAGGCAGCTGCACCCCAATGTTCACAGAAGCAATGTCCACAATAGCCAAACCGTGGAAGAGCCAAGAGGTGTTTCCAAAAGATGAATAGATAAAAAAGATGTGGTCCGTTTATACAATGGAATATTACTCAACCATCAGAAAGAATGAACACCTACCATTTACATTGACATGGATAGATCTGGAAGGGATTATGATATGTTAATCAATTCAAGCAGAAAATTATATGGTTTCACTGTAAGGAATAGGGCAGAGGACAAGAGGGGAAGGGAGGGAGAAGTGAACGGGAAGAAATCAGAAAGAGAGACTAACGTTGAGAGATTTTTGACTCCGAGAAACAAACTGAAGGTTGAGGATAGGGAGGCTGGTGGGGGGGTGGGGGATGGGGTAAGTGGGTGATGGGCATTAAGGAGACCATGTGATATGATGATCACAGGTCGTTATACATAACTAATGATTCATTGAACATTATATCAAAAACTGAATTTAAATAAAAAAAAGAAAGTTGTGTTCTCCAAAGGCTTCTTTCTCAGAATTATTTATATGGAACTTTCCTTATGCTTTCAGACATGCTTTTGAAAATGCTTCTATCTTCATGAAATAAGATGGTACTGTAGCCACATTCCTAGACATTTTTCTTCCATAGTGTTAGGTATATGACATATTTCCTAAGCTTCCTCATATACATTTGAAAGGGTTTCTATCTTCATGAATGAAGACGATAGGTAAAGGGTTTTTATACAAAGTTGTGTTTCTCTGTGTTAAGTATATGGCATCTATCTTATATTATCAAACATCCATTTCTATATGCTTCTCTCTTCATGAAAGAAGATTTTAGTTGAAAATGAAGAAGTAGGTGAAAGATGCTTCCCACACAGACTTGTTTCTCTAAGTGACACTTTCCTTAATACTGCCTCAAAATCTTTTGAAAACACTTGTCATCGTGAAAGAAAATTACTTGCAAGATGTTTTCTCCCCAGTCTCATTTCAGTGTATTAGATCTGTGGCACTCTCATTATCCTAACACAAATACTTTTGTACACGCATCTATGTCCATCAAAAAAAGATATTAGTTGAATGTCGCTATGTATTACTGTGGTATTACTTGGAGTTAAGTATATGGCATTTTCCTTATCCTTCCACACAGAGAATTGAATATGCTCTAGACTCCATGAAAGAAGAGGTTCGTTGATGAATGATTTCTGCACAGACTTGTTTCACCACTTCAAGTGTATAGCACTTTCCTCACATAAATCTGAAAAAGGTTCTATCTCCATCGAAACAGATCTGAGTGGAATGGTGTTTTCTATTCTCTGTTCTTTCTTAGAGATAAGTATATGGCACTGTCTTTATGCTTCCACCCATATATTTGAAAACACTTCCATCCTCATGAAAGAAGTTATTTGCCAGATGCTTTCTACACACACTTATGTTTAGGTATTATGTATATGACACTTTCCTCATGTTTCCACAAATACATTTGGAAGAGTTTTTATCTCCATGAAGATATTAGTTGAAAGACGGTTTCTACACAATCTTTTTTCACAGTACTTTCCTTGTGCTTCCACATATATACGTGAATACACTCCTATCTCCATGACACAAGATGTTGGTTGATAGATGGTTTCTACAGAGTTGACCCACTGGGTTAAATATCTGGCACTTTCCTTATGCTTCCTCAAATACATTTGAAAATGCTTTTATCTCTATTTGAAGAAGATGTCCGATTAATGTTGCTATATTTTCTGTAGGCTACCACACATACTTTTAAAAAATGCTTATATATTCAACAATAAAATAGTTGGACATGCTTTCTACACAGACTTGTTTCTCAGAGTTCAGTATAAGGCACTTTCTTTAGGCATCAACACATATATTTGAAAACTTCTAATTTCATGAAACAAGATATTAGTAGGGTGGCACCCTGCCAAGGCCTGGGATCTGTGGAGCAGGGTGCATGAGTGAGGCCACAACTGCTTGTAGTCACAAAGACAAAAAGTGCCATGTCGTTTGCCGGTCCCTGGGGCTCCCCCTGGGAGGATTGCAGTGGGGGTGAACTGTGGAAGTCTGCGGAGTTTGGTGCACACAGACATGGAGTTTGTTTGACTTGAAGGGTTTATTGAAGAGGGGGAAAAACGATCTTACAGTTCTGGGCTGGAGATCTGCGCATGGCAAGTTTTGCTCTGACCCTCTGAAGAGGCGCAGAAAGCCACCGAGAATCAAAAGCCACACAGAGGACCAGCTTCCACTGAGCCCAGCCCCCTGGCAAGGAGTGGGGCAACTCAACCCTGGCAAAGACACCTGAGAAGTAGCAGAGCAGGCCCCTTCCTCAGGAGACAGACTGGAAGAACAGGTGAATGAAAAGCTTATGGATCCCACAAGACTGTAAAATTCCAACCCCAGGGGAATAGTGTATATTGAGCTCCAGGTGTTTCCTCATGACTTGTTTAGTCTTTAGTCTAAAATTTTCCATCTTTTTTTTTTACCTGTTTCCCATTTCAACTAAACTCTTATTTTACCAACTTATGTTAAGTCACTTTTTAACATTTACATTTTCACATCTACATTTTATAGATATAAGCTTCATTTTAGTCTTTTTTTCACTCTATTCAATTTTATTTTAACGTATTTCTTATGTTTTCTTTGCAATTTTGGAATGTACTGTCTTCTAACACAGAGACTAAAATTCAATTGGGAACAAGTGGATCACCCTGCTTTGTCCACTCTGTGAGCTAAGTCTCTATTCTCCCCCATTTCTTTGCTGTATTGTTTCATTTTAGTTTGTTTTTTTCCTGTGGTAGCTGCCGAACACTTCTGGTTTTCTCTATGGTGCATTTTGCCTGAGCCGCTGTTGATATTTTTGGGATCTGTTTATTCGCTCACCCATCCATCCCAGGACAAAATGACTAGAAGAACGAATTCACAACAAAGGGAAGAACCAGAAGCTACATTCTCTGCCACAGAGCTAATCGATATGGACATAAGATGTCAGAGATGGAATTCAGGATAGCAATTCTAATCTTTTTTTTATGTTAATCACCATACATTACATCATTAGTTCTTGATGTAGTATTCCATGATTCATTGTTTGTGCATAACACCCAGTGATCCACGCAGAATGTGCCCTCTTTAATACCCATCACCAGGCTAACCCATCCCCCCAACCCCTTCCCCTCTAGAACCCTCAGTTTGTTTTTCAGAGTCCAACGACTCTCATGGTTCTTCTCCCCCTCCGACTTACTCCCCTTCATTCTTCCCCTCCTGCTATCTTCTTCTTTTTCTTTTTTCTAAACATATGTTGCATTATTTGTTTCAGAAGTGCAGATCTGTGATTCAACAGTCTTGCACAATTCACAGTGCTCACCATAGCACATACCCTACCCAATGTCTATCACCCAGCCACCCAGCCCTCCCACCCCCCATCACTCCAACAACACTCAGTTGTTTCCTGAGATTAAGAATTGCTCATATCAGTGAGGTCATATGATACATGTCTTTCTCTGATTGACTTATTTCACTCAGCATAATACCCTCCAGTTCCACCCATGTCGTTGCAAATGGCAAGATCTCATTCCTTTTGATGGCTGCATAATATTCCATTGTGTATATATACCACTTCTTCTTTATCCATTCATCTGTCGATGGACACCTTGGCTCTTTCCACAGTTTGGCTATTGTGGACATTGCTGCTATAAACATTGGGGTGCACGTACCCCTTCGGATCTCTACATTTGTATCTTTGGGGTAAATACCCAGTAGTGCAATTGCTGGATCGTATGGTACCTCTATTTTCAACTGTTTGAGGAACCTCCATACTGTTTTCCAGAGTGGTTGCACCAGCTTGCATTCCCACCAACAGTGTAGGAGGGTTCCCCTTTCTCCACGTCCCCGCCAACATCTGTCGTTTCCTGACTTGTCAATTTTAGCCATTCTGACTGGTGTGAGGTGGTATCTCATCAAGGTTTTGATTTGGATTTCCCTGATGCCAAGCGATGTTGAGCACTTTTTCATGTGTCTGTTAGCCATTTGGATGTCTTCTTTGGAAAAATGTCTGTTCATGTCTTCTGCCCATTTCTTGATTGGATTATTTGTTCTTTCGGTGTTAAGTTTGATAAGTTCTTTATAGATTTTGGATACTAGCCCCTTATCTGATATGTCATTTGCAAATATTTTCTCCCATTCTGTCGGTTGTCTTTTGGTTTTGTGGACTGTTTCTTTTGCTGTGCAAAAGCTTTTTATCTTGATGAAATCCCAATAGTTCATTTTTGCCCTTGCTCCCCTTGCCTTTGGTGATGTTTCTAGGAAGAAGTTGCTGTGGCTGAGGTCGAAGAGGTTGCTACCTGTGTTCTCCTTTAGGATTTTGATGGACTCCTGTCTCACGTTTAGGTCTTTCAAAAATTTGGAGTCTATTTTCGTGTGTGGTGTAAGGAAATGGTCCAGTTTCATTCTTCTGCATGTGGCTGCCCAATTTGCCCAACACCATTTGTTGAAGAGACTGTCTTTTTTCCATTGGACATTCTTTCCTGCTTTGTCAAAGATGAGTTGACCATAGAGTTGAGGGTCCATTTCTGGGCTCTTGATTCTGTTCCATTGATCTATGTGTCTGTTTTTGTGCCAGTACCATACTGTCTTGATGATGACAGCTTTGTAATAGAGCTGGAAGTCCGGAATTGTGATGCCATCAGCTTTGCTTTTCTTTTTCAATATTCCTCTGGCTATTCGGGATCTCTTCTGGTTCCATACAAATTTTAGGATTATTTGTTCCATTTCTTTGAAAAAAGTGGATGGTATTTTGATGGGGATTGCATTGTATGTGTAAATTGCTCTAGGTAGCATTGACATCCTCACAATGTTTGTTCTTCCAATCCATGAGCATGGAAAGTTTTTCCATTTCTTTGTGTCTTCTTCAATTTCTTTCATGAGTATTTTATAGTTTTCTGAGTACAGATCCCTTGCCTCTTTGGTTAAATTTATTCCTAGGTATCTTATGGTTTTGGTGCAATTGTAAATGGGATCGACTCCTTGATTTGTCTCTCTTCTGTCTTGTTGATGGTGTATAGGAATGCCACTGATTTCTGTGCATTGATTTTATATCCTGCTACTTTACTGAAATCCTGTATGAGTTCTAGCAGTTTTGGGTTGGAGTCCTTTGGGTTTTCCACATACAATAACATCTCATCTGCAAAGAGTGAGAGTTTGACTTCCTCTTTGCCGATTTGGATGTCTTTGGTTTCTTTTTGTTGTCTGATTGCTGTGGCTAGGACTTCTAATACTATGTTGAATAGCAGTGGTGAGAGTGGACATCCCTGCCGCGTTCCTGACCTTAGGGGAAAAGCTCTCAGCTTTTCCCCATTGAGAATGATATTCGCTGTAGGTTTTTCATAGATGGCTTTTATGATGTTGAGGTATGTACCCTCTATCCCTATGCTCTGAAGAGTTTTGATCAAGAAAGGATGCGGTACTTTGTCAAATGCTTTCTCTGCATCTATTGAGAGGATCATATGATTCTTGTTCTTTCTTTTGTTAATGTATTGTATCACGTTGATTGATTTGCGGATGTTGAACCAGCCTTGCAGCCCAGGGATAAATCCCACTTGGTCATGGTGAATAATCCTTTTAATGTACTGTTGGATCCTATTGGCTAGGATTTTGGTGAGAATTTTTACATCCATGTTCATCAAGGATATTGGCCTGTAATTCTCCTTTTTGATGGGGTCTTTGCCTGGTTTTGGGATCAAGGTAATGGTGGCCTCATAAAATGAGTTTGGAAGTTTTCCTTCCATTTCTATTTTTTGGAACAGTTTCAGGAGAATAGGTATTAATTCTTCTTAAAATGTCTGATAGAATTGCCCTGGGAAGCCATCTGGCCCTGGGCTTTTGTTTGTTGGGAGACTTTTGATGACTGCTTCAATTTCCTTAGTGGTTGTAGGTCTATTCAGGTTTTCTATTTCTTCCTGGTTCAATTTTGGTAGTTGATACATCTCTAGGAATGCACCCATTTCTTCCAGGTTATCTAATTTGCTGGCATAGAGTTGCTAATAATATGTTCTTATAATTGTTTGTATTTCTTTGGTGTTGGTTGTGATCTCTCCTCTTTCATTCATGATTTTGTTGATTTGCATCATTTCTCTTTTCTTTTGGATAAGTCTGGCCAGGGGTTTATCAATCTTGTTAATTCTTTCAAAGAAGCAGCTCCTAGTTTCGTTGATCTGTTCTACTGTTCTTTTGGTTTCTATTTCATTGATTTCTGCTCTGATCTTTATTATTTCTCTTCTCCTGCTGGGTTTAGGTTTTATTTGTTGTTCTTTCTCCAGCTCCTTTACGTGTATGGTTAGGTTGTGTATTTGAGACCTTTCTTGTTTCTTGAGAAAGGCTTGTATTGCTATATACGTTCCTCTCAGGACTGCCTTTGCTGTATCCCAAAGATTTTGAACAGTTGTGTTTTCATTTTCATTGGTTTCCATGAATTTTTTAAATTCTTCTTTAATTTCCTGGTTGACCCATTCATTCTTTAGTAGGATGCTCTTTAGCCTCCATGTATTTGAGTTCTTTCCGACTTTCCTCTTCTGATTGAGTTTTAGTTTCAAAGCATTGTGGTCTGAAAACATGCAGGGAATAATCCCAATCTTTTGGTACTGGTTGAGACCTGATTTGTGACCTAGGATGTGATCAATTCTAGAGAATGTTCCATGGGCACTAGAGAAGAATGTGTATTCTGTTGCTTTGGGATTGAATGTTCTGAATATATCTGTGAAGTCCATTTGGTCCAGTGTGTCATTTAAAGTCTTTATTTCTTTGTTGATCTTTTGCTTAGATGATCTGTCCATTTCAGTCAGGGGGATGTTTAAGTCCCCCACTATTATTGTATTGTTGTCAATGTGTTTCTTCGCTTTTGTTATTAATTGCCTTATATAACTGGCTGCTCCCATGTTAGGGGCATAGATATTTACAATTGTTAGATCTTCTTGTTGGATAGACTCTTTAAGTAGGATATAGCGTCCTTCCTCATCTCTTATTACAGTCTTTGTTTTAAAATCTAATTTGTCTGACATAATGATTGCCACCCCAGCTTTCTTTTGGTGTCCATTAGCATGGTAAATGGTTTTCCACCCCCTCACTTTCAATGTGGGGGTGTCTTTGGGTCTAAAATGAGTCTCTTGCAGACAGCATATCAATGGGTCTTGTTTTTTAATCCAATCTGATAGCCTGTGTCTTTTGATTGGAGCATTTAGCCCATTTACATTCAGGGTAACTATTGAAAGATATGAATTTAGTGCCATTGTATTGCCTGTAAGGTGACTGTTACTGTATATTTTCTGTATTCCTTTCTGGTCTATGCTGCTTTAAGCTCTCTCTTTGCTTAGAGGACCCCTTTCAATATTTCTTGTAGGGCTGGTTTTGTGTTTGCAAATTCCTTTAGTTTTTGTTTGTCCTGAAAGCTTTTTATCTCTCCTTCAATTTTCAATGACAGTCTAGCTGGATATAGTATTCTTGGCTGCATATATTTCTCATTTAGTGCTCTGAAGATATCATGCCAGTCCTTTCTGGCCTGCCAGGTCTCTGTGGATAGGTCTGTTGCCAATCTAATGTTTCTGCCATTATAGGTTACATATCTCCTCTCCCGAGCTGCTTTCAAGATTTTCTCTTTGTGTCTGAGACTCGTAAGTTTTACTATTAGATGTCGGGGTGTTGACCTATTTTTATTGATTTTGAGAGGCGTTCTCTGTGCCTCCTGGATTTTGATGCCTGTTTCCTTCCCCACATTAGGGGAGTTCTCTGCTATAATGTGCTCCAGTATACCTTCTGCCCCTCTCTCTCTTTCTTCTTCTGGGATCCCAGGTATTCTAATGTTGTTTTGTTATGGTAGTGCTTATCTCTCGAATTCTACCCTCGTGAACCAGTAGTTGTTTATCTCTCTTTTTCGCAGGTTCTTTATTTTCCATCATTCGGTCTTCTATATCACTGATTCTCTCTTCTGCCTCATTTATCCTAGCAGTTAGTGCCCGCATTTTTGATTGCACCCCATTAATAGCCTTTTTGATTTCGACTTGGTTAGATTTTAGTTCTTTTATTTCTCCAGAGTTTCTCTAATAACTTCCACCCTTTTTTCAAGCCCAGCTAGTAACTTTTAAGTCATGATTCTGAACTCTAGGTTCAACATCATACTATGTCCGTATTGAGTAGGTCCCTGGCAGACGGTACTATCTCTTGTTCTTTTTGCTGAGGTGATTTTTTTCGTCTTGTCATTTTGTCCAGAGGAGAATAGATGAAGGAGAGAACAAAATGCTAACAGGTTAACAACGTCCCCAGCAAATATACTCTAAACAAATCAGAAAAGACCTGAAACCAGGGGAAAAGAAAGGGAAATAAAGAAAAAAAAAGAGAAAAAGAGAAAAAAAACAAAAAGAAAAAGATAAAAATAAAAACAGAACAAAAAAAAAAACCAGAATATGATCAAGCATAGATCAGTGCCACACACTAGATTTTGGGCGTATTTTGGTTTGTTAGAAAAAAGTGCCTCCTAAAATTTTAAAGGTAGAAAGACTTATATATGTACAAAATAAGGGTTGATACAATGAAGGGGTGGAAGATGATTGTAAAGATGAAAATTATAAAAGATTTCATAAAAGGGATTGATAGGATAAGAAGTTGTTTAAAAAAGAAAGAAGATTGAAAAAAAAAGAAAAAGGAAAACGAAAGAAAAAAAAGGTATAGAATATGATCAGGCAGGAGACTAGAACAAAGCCATACACTAGTGATTTAGGGTATATTTTGATCTGTTAGAAGAAACTGTATCTCAAAATTTTAAAGAGAGAACAACATATATATATGTCAAAAATAAAGGTAACTACTATGAAGGGATAAAATGTGACTCTAAAAATGAAAAATAAAAAATATTTTTTTTTTAAAAAGGGGATTGATAAGATGTTCGTTGAAAAGGGGGAAAAGAAAAATTAAAAAAAACAGTTAAAAAATTAACTTTGAAAAACTAATGAATCATGGTAAAAAAAAAAAAAAAGCCATGAATTCTATGTGCAGTATTCCCCTAGCGCTGGAGTTCTCCTGTTCTCCTTGATCGGTATACTTGGTCTTGGCTTGCTGGCTGTTACTGCTGATCTTCTAGGGGAGGGGCCTGTTGCCTTGGTTCCCAAATGTCTTTGCCAGAGGCGGAATTGCCCCACCCTTGTTGGTCCGGGCTAAGCAAGCTGCTTGGGTTTGCTCTCAGGAGCTTTTGTTTCCTGCAAACTCTGCTACAGCTTTGGAGGGCCAGGGTGAAAATGGTGGCCTCCCAATCTCCACTCGGAGGAGCTGAGAACTCGGGGCCCTGCTCCTCAGTGCGCCCCAGAGTAAAGCAATCACTCCTGTCTCCCTGGTCTCCGGCCGCACTGCATGCTCACCAGGCCTGTGAACAAGTGTTTCTATCTCTGGCACTCTACCCTGTGTGGAGTCTCCAAACCCAGCGGATCCCTGTGGTGTGCTTCTGTGCTGTTCCTCCCGGGGGAGGGAGGGGAGTGTCCCCAGATCTCCCACTTGTTGGGTCCCTGCTGGAGGAGCAGTGGCCTGACTGGGCTGCAGATCACAGTTTATGGCAACCCCGAGCTGAGAGACCACGCCTCAGCTCCGTCTCTGCAGCCGGCTTCCCCGCTCTGATACCTGGGAGCTCTGCTGCACTCAGGCACCCCCGGTCTTTCTGTGACCCCAAGGGTCCTGAGACCACAGTGTCCCGTGAGGGTTCCACCCCCTGCTTAGTCACTGGAGCAACGTCCCTCAGAGGAGCCAGCTTCTAAAAGTTCCGATTTTGTGCTCTGTGGCTCTATCACTTGCCAGAAGCGGCCGACGGAGACCCCCTCCCCCGCCGTCTATCCTCCCGAATATCACCTCGGATTCACTTCTCCGCACGTCCTACCTTCCAGTAAGTGGTCGCTTCTCTGTTCAGAGAGTTGTTGCTACTCTCTTCTTCGGTCTCCTGTTGAGTTCATAGGTGTTCAGAATGATTTGATCCTTATTCAGCTGAATTTATTCCCCCCTTGAATTTGTATGGAATCAGAAAAGACCCTGAATTGCCAAGGATATGTTGAAAAAGAAAAACAAAGCTAAGGGCGTCACGTTGCCCGATTTCAAGCTATATTGCAAAGCAGTTATCACCGAGACAACAAGGTCCTGGCACAAAAGCAGACATATAGACTAATGGAATGGAATAGAGAGCCAGATATGGACCCTCAACTGTATGGTCAAATAATCTTTGACAAAGCAAGAAAAAAATATGTAACCGAAAAAAGACAGTCTCTTCAATAAATGTTGCTGGTCAGGTTGGACAGCCACATACAGAAGAATGAAACTCGACCATTCTCTAACACCATACACAAAGATGAACTCAAAATGGATGAAAGACCTCAATGTGAGACAGGAATCCATCAAAATCCTGAGGAGAATATAGGTAGTAACCTCTTCTTCAATGTTGTCCACAGCGACTTCTTTCAAGATACAGCTCCAAAGGCCATGGAAACAAAAGCAAAAATGAACTTTTGGGACTTCATCAAGATAAAAAGCTTCTGCACAGCAAAAGAAACAGTCATTAAAACAAAAAGGCAACCCACAGAATGGGAGAAGATAGTTGCAAATGACACTACGAACAAAGGGCTGATATTCAGTATCTATAAAGAACTTCTCAAACTAAACACCCAAAAAAAAATCAAATCAGAAAACAGGCTGAAGACATGAACAGACACTTTTCTTTTCTTTTTTTTTTTTTTTTTAAGATTTTATTTATTATTTGAGAGAATGAGAATGAGAGAGAGAGAGAGAACACATGAGAGGTGGAAAGGTCAGAGGGAGAAGCAGACTCCCCGCTGAGCAGGGAGCCCGATGCGGGACTCGATCCAGGGACTCCAGGATCATGACCTGAGCCGAAGGCAGTCGCTTAACCAACTGAGCCACCCAGGCGCCCTGAACAGACACTTTTCAAAAGAAGACACATAAATGGCTAATAGACACATGAAAAAATGTTCATCATCATTAGCCATTAGGGAAATTCAAATCAAAACCTCAGTTAGATACCACCTTAGGCCAGTTAGAATAGCAACAGTTGACAAGGCAGGAAACAACAAGTGTTGGAGGGGTTGTGGAGAAAAGGGACCCCTCTTACACTGTTGGTGGGAATGCAAGTTGGTATAGCCACTTTGGAAAACCGCGTGGAATTTCCTCAAAAAAATTAAAAATAGAGCTACTCCAATGACCCAGCACTTGTACTACTATTTACCCCAAAGACACAGAGGTAGTGAAATGAAGGACCATATGCACCCCAATATTCATAGCAGCAATGTCCACAATAGCCAAACTGTGGAAAGAGCCAAGATGCCCTTCAACGGACGCATGGATAAAGAAGATGTGGTCCATATATACAATGGAATATTACACAGCCATCAGAAAGGATGAATACCCAACTTTTGCATCAACGTGGAAAAGACTGGGGTAGATTACACTAAGTGAAATAAGTCACGTAGAGAGAGTCATTTATCATATGATTTCACTTATTTGTGGAACATAAGGAATAGCATGGAGGACATTAGGAGAAGGACGGGAATATTGAAGGGGGGAAATCAGAGGGGAGAGATAAACCATGAGCGAGTATAGGATTTGGGGAAATAAACTGAGGGTTTAAGAGGGGAAGGGCTTGGGAGGATGGGTTAGCCCGGTCATGGGTATTAAGGAGGGCAATTAGTGTAGGGAATACTGAGTTTGTTGTAGGACAACCATGAATCATGGAACACTACATCAAAAACTAGTGGTGTACTGTAAGGTGACTAACATAACATAATAACATTAAAAAATAAATAAATAAAACAATAGCCTAGCCAGTAGTATCCAACCATAAAACGTTATTCACTACCAGTTGTGATTTATTCCTGGGATGTTAGTTGGAGAAACACTCACAAATCAATCAACGTGTTTGGTCACATTAACAAAAGAAGAAACAAGAAACATAAGATCTTCTCAACTGATGCAGGAATAGCATTTGACAAAATACAGCATCTTTCCTTATAAGTCTTTAAAATATAGGGAGTGGGGGAACATACCTCAATATCATAAAAGCCATTTATGAAAACCCTACAGCGAATATCATTCTCAAAGGGAAAAGCAAAAAACAAAAAACAAAAAACAAAAAAGCTTTTCCCTTAAGGTCAGGGACACGACAGAGATGCCCACTCTCACCAAAATTGTTCAATATTGTAGTAGAAGTCTTAGCAATCAGACAACAAAAAAGAAATAAAAGTCATTCAAATTGGCAAAGAAGTCAAACTCTCTCTCTTCACAGAGGACGTGATACTTTATGTGGAAAACCCAAAAGACTCCACCCCTAATTTATTAGAACTCACCCAGCAATTCAGTAACATGGCAAGATACAAAATCGATACACAGAAATCAGTTGGATTTCCTTACAGTATTAACGTGATTCAAGAAAGAGAAAGTAAGGAATCGATTCCATTTACAATGCACCAGAAACCATGAGCTACGTAGGAAGAAACCTAACCAAAGTAGAGGATCAATACTCTAGAAACTACAGAACCCTTATAAAAGAAATGGAGGAAGACACAAAGAGATGGAAAAACATTGCATACTCATGGATTGGAAGAACACACATTGCTAACAGGGAGGTGCTGTCCAGAGTAAAGTACACATGCAATGCAATCCCTATCAAAATATCGTCGATGAATTCACAGAGGTGGAACAATCTACCCTAAAATTTGTGTGGAACCACAAACACCCCGAATCCCCAGGGGAATGTTGAAAAAGAGAAACAAAGCTGGGGACATGACAATTCCTGACTTAAGCTATATTACAAAGATGTGATCATCAAGACACCATGGTAGTGGCACAAAAGCAAACATACGGATAGATAAATGGAACAGAATAGAAAACCCGGAAACGAACCCCCAACTCTATGGTTAACCAAACTTCGACAAAGTAGGAAAGAATATCCAATGGAAAAAAGACAGTATAATCAATAAATGGTGTTGGGAAAATCGGACAACCACATGCAGAAGAATGGAATTGGGCAATTCTCTTTCACATTACACGAAGATAAAATGAATGGAAGACCTCAAGGTGAGACAGTAACCATCAAAATCCTAGAGGATAACACAACCAGTAAAGACTGTGATCTTGGCCTCAGCAACTTCTGGAGGAAGCTGGAGGAATTTTACATTGTTCATGTATGAGAGACCGGAGAACAGGTCCCATCCGTGAAACTGAGTGAGAAACAGGGTCGTGCAGAAGGCAGCTCTCACTCACCTCTTGTTTCATGAGGCTAGTCGTGAGGCCCCATGTGTACGGGCAGGCCCAAAGCCAGCCACCACACTCGAAAAGACAACACTGTAGAGAATGCGGCCACACTTTGCATGGAAGTCTAATTACTAGCGTACTAACTCGAAGAAACAGCGGTGGAGAGGGACCGTGTTGTAGATAGCATCACTGTTCCGGGGAGGGGGCAGTGGAAGCACTTTCAGTGTGTGTGCATCAGAGCCTGGTAAACGATCCCCTAAGTCACTGGGTGAGAGAAACGGCTTCGTGCAGAGGCACCTCTCGAATCAATTCTAGTTTCGCGAAGCCAGCATTCCTCCTGCATGTGTGCGTGGAGGCTTAAGTTCCAGGCCCCACCCTCAAAGGAACAACACTGTGGAGAAACCGTGTTTAATTCACACCAATCGCTGGGTGGGAGGAAGCTGTATATTGTGTACTGTGGCTGGGAGCCCAGGAAACGGCCTCCCTACATAAATCCAAGGGAGAAAAAGGCCGGTACAGAAGACACCACTCGAATCAGCTCTCATTTCTGGGGCCAGTACCGTTGCCCCGTGCGTGCGAGCAGGTCGAAAGCCAACCACCTAACTCAAAGGAACCACACTGTAGTGAATCCGTGCTTCGGCTAACATAGCCATTGTTGAGGGTGGAAACATTTTGCTCTGTGCATGTGTGAGAGCACTACAAGTGAGTCCAACACCGTTTTCTGAGTCAGACTCAGGCCACGGCAGAAGGCAGAACATGACTCCTCACTTGTTTCATGAAGCCAGCCCTGCGGCCTGACTTTTTCAGGCAATTGTAACTGCTAGCGTACTAACTCGAAGCAGCAACAGTGTAGAGAAACCGTGCATTAGCTATCGCCGACCTCTCAGAGGGAGGAAGCCGTATACGGTGTTCCGAGGGAGAGAGCCTGGGGAACTGGTCCCATACGGCAAAGCGAGGGAGAAGCAGGCAGGTGCGCAGGGCACCTCTCGCCTCGGCTCAGCTCTTGCTACCTGAAGCTAACAATACTGCTCCACGTGTGTTTGGAACGCTCGGTGCTCAACACTAACCTGGAAGAGGCAAGCCTGCAAAGAAGCCCAGCTTCAACTCACGTCACCTCTCCACAGGGTGGCCACATTTTCAACTGTGCTTGTGTGCCAACCTGGGGAGTGGGTCCCAGCAGAATTCCAAGGGAGAAAGTAGCATGGGCCCAAGGCACCTCTCGACTCAACTCCTCCTTCATGAAGCTCGGTCCCTGCCCCCTGTGTGCATTTAGTCCTAAGTACCATCCACCTAAGTGCAAAGAAACAAAACGGTGGAGACACCGTCCCTCAGTCAGGAACGTCCTCCCTGAGCGTAAACTTCACCTGTTGTGTGTTTTTGTGGAAGCATGAAAAATGGGACCTAGACGTTACTCTGACTGAGAAACAGGCCTGTAAGGAAGGCTGCTCTCGAATCACCTCTTGTTTTAGGAGGTTAAGCACTGCTGTACCCTGTGTGCCTGGATGCCTAGGTACCCGGCCACTATCACAAAGAGTCAAAGCTGTAGAGTTACCAAACTTTAGCTAACATTGCTGTTCTTGAAGCTAGAGGAATTTGACAGTGTTCGTGTATGAGACACCGGGGAACGGGTTCCATCCGTGAAACCAAGTGAGAAACAGGATCATGCAGAAGGCAGCTCTCACTCACATCTTGTTTCATGAGGCTAGTCGTGTGGCCCCGTGTGTGCAGGCAGGTGTAAAGCAAGCCACCTCACTCGAAAGACAACATGGTAGAGAACCCGTTCTTCTGCTTCAATAGTCCTTCCTGAGAGTGGAAGCATTTTGCCATGAGCATGCGTGAGAGTACAGCAAGGGCTTCTGAAACCATATTCTGAGTGAGACTCAGGATGGGGCAGAAGGCAGAACACGACACCCCACTTGTTTCATGAAGCCAGCATTGTGGCCCGACTTTGCATGGAACTCTAATTGCTAGTGTCCTAACTCGAAGAAACAGCAGTGGAGAGGGACGGTGTTGTAGATAGCATCACTGTTCCTGGGAGGGGGAGTGGAAGAACTTTCAGTGTTTGTGCGTCAGAGCCTGGTAAAAGATCCTCAAAGTCACAGGGCGAGAGAAACGGCTTGTGCAGAGGCACCTGTCAAATCAGGTCAGGTTTCACGAAGCCAGCACTCCTGCTGCATGTGTGCGTGGAGGCCTGATTTCCATGTACCTCCCTCGAAGGAACAACACTGTGGAGAAACCGTGCCGATCCCTGGGTGGGAGGAAGCTGTATACTGTGTAGTGTGGCTAAGAGCCCTGGGAACGGCCTCCCTGCATAAACCCAAGGGAGAAAAAGGCCAGTGCAGAAGAGACCTATCGACTCAGCTCTCGTTTCTGGGGCCAGTACCGTTGCCCCGTGTATGCGTGCAGGCTGAAAGCCAACCATGTACCTTGAAGGAACCACACAGTAGAGAATCCGTGCTTCAGCTAACATAGCCATTGCTGAGGATGGAAGTCTTCTGCTGTGTGCATGGGTGAGAGCACTGCAAGGGAGTCCAACACCGTTTTCTGGTGGGACTCAGGCCGCGGCAGAAGGCAGAACACGATTCCCCACGTGTTTCAGGAAGCCAGTCCTGTGGACCCACTTCTGCAGGCAAGTCTAATTGCTAGCGTACTAACTCGAAGAAGCAACGGTGTAGAGAAACCGGGCTTTAGCTACCGCCGACGTCTCATAGGGAGGAAGCCGTATACGGTGTACCGTGGGTGACAGCCTGGCAGACGGGTCCCATTCGAAAAAGCGAGGGAGAAGCAAGCTGGCATGCAAGGCACCTCTCGGCTCGCATCGCTCTTGCTACCTGAAGCTAACACTAATGCTCCGCATGTGTTTGGAACGCACAATGCTCAGCACTGACTTGGAAGAAACAAGCTTGTAAGGAAGCCCAGCTTCCCCTCATGGCGCGCCTCCACAGGGTGGCCACATTTTCAACTGTGCTTGTGTGCCAACCTGGGGAGTGGGTCCAAGCACAATTCCAAGGAAGAAAGAAGCACTGGGCCCAAGGCACCTTTCGACTCAACTACTCTTTCACGAAGCTGGGTTGTCTCCCCCTGTATGCATTTAGTCCTAAGTGCCATCCACCTAGTGCAAAGGAACAAAAAGATAGAGACCCCGGGCCTCAGCCAAGAATGCACTTCCTGAGGGCAAACTACATGTGTTGTGTGTTTTTGTGGAAGCATGAGAAATGGGACCTAAACGTTACCCTGACTGAGAAAGAGGCCTGTAAGGAAGGCTGCTCTCAAATCACTTCTTGTTTTAGGAGGTTAGCAATGCTGTACCCTGTGTGCCTGGATGCCTAGGTAGCCGGCCACTACCATAAGGAAAGACAGCTGTAGAGTTACCGAACTTTAGCTAGCATTGCTGTTCTTGGAGCTGGATGAATTTGACAGCATTCGTGTAGGAGAGACGGTGGAACGGGTCCCATCCAGGAAACCGAGTGAGTAACAGTAGCATGCTGAAGGCAGCTCTCACCCACCTCTTGTTCCATGAGGCTAGGTGCGTGGCCCCGTGTGTGCGTGCAGGCATTAAGAAGGCCACCTCACTCGAAAAGACAACACGGTAGAGAACCAGTTCTATGCTTCAGTAGACTTTCCTGAGACTGGAGGCTTTTGGCCGTGAGCGTGTGTGAGAGCATTGCAAGGGCTTCTGAAACCATATTCTGAGTAAGACTCAGGATGGAGCAGAAGGCAGAACACGACTCCCCACTTGTTTCAGGAAGCCAGCACGGCAGCGCACTTTGCCTGAAGTCTGATGGCTAGCGGACTGACTCAAAGAAAAGGCAATGTGGAGGAACTGTGTTCTAGAGGGGATTACTGTTCCGGCCGGTGGAAGCACTTTCAGTGGGTGTGCTTGACAGCCTGGGGAACGAACCCTCAATCACTGGGCAAAAGACACGGCTTCGTGCAGAGGCAGCTCTCGAATCAGCTCTAGTTTCACGAAGCCAGCCATCCTCCTGCCTGTGTGCATGGAGACCTAAGTTCCAGGCGCCTCCCTCAAAGGCAAAACACTGTGGGGAAACCATGCTTTACCTTCCGCCTATCCCTGGGGGGGGGAGAGAGGAAGCTTTATACCGTGCACTGCAGCTAGGAGCCTGGGGAATAGCCTCCCTACGTAAACCCAAGGGAGAAAAAGTCGGTGCCAAAGACACCTCTCACCTGAGCTCTCGTTTCTATGGCTAATAACCGTTAGCCTGTGTGTGCGTGCAGGCCGAAAGGCAACCACTTCCCTCGCAGGAACCACACTGTAGAGAATCCACGCTTCAGCTACCATAGCCATTGCTGAGGTTGGAAGCCAACCTGGGGAGTGGGTCACAGCAGAATTCCTAGTGAGAAAGAAGCACTGGGCCAAAAGCACCTCTTGACTCAACTCCTCTTTCACGAAGTTGTGTCGTCTGCCCCCTGTGTGCGTTTAGTCCTAAGTGCCATCCACATAGCGCAAAGGAACAAAATGGTAGAGACACCAGGGCTCAGCCAAGAAGGCCCTTCCTGAGCGCAAACTTCATATGTTGTGTGTTTTGGTAGAAGCATGAGAAATGGGACCTAGACGTTACCCTGACTGAGAAAGAGGCCTGTAAGGAAGGCTGCTCTCGAATCGCCTCTTGTTTTAGGAGGTTAGCCCTGCTATACCCTGTGTGCGCAGAAGCCTAGGTCCCCGGCCACTACCACAAAGAATCAAAGCTGTAGAGTTACCGAACTTTAGCTAGCATTGCTGTTCTTGGAGCTGCAGCAATGGAGCTGATGCAGCTGCATCAGCCAAGAACGCCCTTCCTGAGCGCAAACTTCCTCTGATGTGTTTTTTTGTGGAAGCATGAGAAATGGGACCTAGATGTTACCCTGACTGAGAAAGAAGCCTGTAAGGAACGCTGTTCTCCACTCACCTCTTGTTTTAGGAGGTTAACACTGAAGTACCCTGTGTGACTGGATGCCTATGTATAAATCCCTACATACAGGGTTTATGTAGGAGAGATCGGGGAACGGGTCCCATCCGTGAAACCGTGTAGGAAGAGGAGCGTATAGAAGGCAGCTCTCACCCAACTCTTGTTCCATGAGGCTACTTGTGTGGCCCCGTGTGTGCATGCAGGCGTGAAGCCAGCCACCTTACTCGAAAAGACAACACGGTAGAGAACCCGTTCTAACGCTTCAGTAGCCTTTTCTGAGACTGGAGGCTTTTGGCCGTGAGCGTGCATGAGAGCACTGCAAGGGCTTCTGATACCATATTCTGTGTGAGACTCAGGATGGGGCAGAAGGCAGAACACGACTCCCCACTTGTTTCAGGAAGCCAGCACAGTGGCCCTACTTTGCTAGGAAGCTTCATGGCTAGAGTAGTGACTCCAAGAAACAGCAGTGTAGAGGGACTGTGTTTTAGAGGGCATCACTCTTCCGGGTGGTGGAAGCACTTTCAGTGGGTGTAAGTGACAGCCTGGGAAACGATCCCCTGAATCACTGGGCGAGACACAGCTTCGTGCAGAGGCAGGTCTCGAATCAGCTCTAGTTTCATGAAGCCAGCACTCCTCCTGCCTGTGTGCATGGAGACCTAAGTTCCAGGCGCCTCCCTCGAAGGCAAAACACTGTGGGGAAACCGTGCTTTAGCTCCCGCCGATCCCTGGGTGGGAGGAAGCTGTATACCATGCACTGCGGCTGGGAGCCTGGGGAATGGCCTCCCTACATAATCCCGAGGGAGAAAAAGGCTGGTGCCAAAGACACCTATCAAATCAGCTCTTGTCTCTAGGGCTAATAACCGTTGCTCATGTGTGCATGCAGGCCAAAAGGGAACCAAATACCTCGCAGGAAAAATACTCTAGAGAATCCGTGCTTCAGCTAGCAAAGATGTTACTAAGGTTGGAAGCCTTTCGCTGTGTGCAATCGTGGGAGCACTACAAGGGAGGCCAAGACCGTTTTCTGGGTGAGATTCATGATGAGGCAGAAGGCAGAACAGGAATCCCCACAGCTTTGAGGAAGCCAGCCCTGCGGCTCCACTTCTGCAGGCAAGTCTAATTACTAGCATAGTAACTTGAAGCAGCAACAGTGTAGAGAAACCGGGCTTTACCTACCACCGACGTCTCGGAGGGAGGAAGCCGTATACGATGTACTGTGGCCGAGAGCCTGGCAGACGGGTCCCATTCGAAAAAGCGAGGGAGAAGCAAGCCGGTGTGGAAGGCACCTCTCGGGTCGGCTCGGCTCTTGCTACCTGAAGCTAACACTACTGCTCCCCCTGTTTTTGGAACGCTTAGTGCTCAGCATTGACTTGGAAGAAACAAGTCTGTAAGGAAGCCCAGCTGCCCCTCAAGTCGCCTCTCCACAAGGTGGCCACATTTTCAACTGTGCTTGTGTGCCAACCTAGGGAGTGGGTACCAGCTGAATTCCTAGTGAGAAAGAAGCACTGGGCCCAAAGCATGTCTCGACTCAAGTGCTCTTTCATGAAGCTGGGTCGTCTGGCCCTCTGTGCATTTAGTCCTACGTGCCATCCACCTAGCGCAAAGGAACAAAACGGTAGAGACACCGGGCATCAGCCAAGAATGCCCTTCCTGAGCGCAAACTTCCTCTGATGTGTTTTTTGTGGAAGCATGAGAAATGGGACCTAGATGTTACCCTGACTGAGAAAGAAGCCTGTAAGGAACGCTGTTCTCCACTCATCTCTTGTTTTAGGATGTTAACACTGAGGTACCCTCTATGCCTGGATGCCTAGGTACACGGCCACTACCACAAGGAATCAAAGCTGTAGAGTTTCCTAAAGTTAGCTAGCATTAATGTTTTTGGAGTGGGGAGAATTTCACAGTATTCCTGTAGGAGAGGTTGGGGAATGGGCTGCATCCGTGAAACCGAGTGAGGAACAGGAGTGTGCCGAATGCAGCTATCACCCACCTGTTTCTCCATGAGGCTTGTTGGATGGCCCCGTGTGTTTGTACAGGCGTGAAGACAACCACCTAACTCGAAAAGAAAACACGGTAGAGAACCCATTTTTCCGCTTCAGTGGCTTTCCTGAGACTGGAGGCATTTAGCCGGGAGCATGCCTGAGAGCACTGCAATGGCTTCTGAAAACATATTCTCAGCGAGACTCATGATCGGGCAGAAGGCAAAACACGACTCCGCACCTGTTTCGGGAAGCCTCCTCGGCGGGCCCACTTTGCTGGAATTCTGATGGCTAGCGTACTGACTCGAAAACACAACAGTGTAGAGGGACCTGGTTGTAGGCTGCATCACTGTTCTGGGCGGTGGAAGAAAGTTCACTGGGTGTGTGTGAACAGCCTGGTAAACGATCCCCTCAATCCCTGGGCGAGAGACACGACTTCGTGCAGAGGCAGCTCTCGAATCAGCTCTAGTTTCACGAAGCCAGCACTCCTCCTGCCCCTGTGCGCAGAGGGCTGAATTCTAGGCGCCTCCCTGGAAGGCACAACACTGTGGAGAAACCGTGAATGAGCCCCCGCCGATCCCTGGGTCGGAGCAAGCTGTATATCGTGCCCTATGCCCGGGAGCCAGAGGAATGGCCTCCCTACGTAAACCCGAGAGAGAAAGAGGCCGGTGCGGAAGACACCTCTCAACTCATCACTAGTTTTTGGGCTAATACCGTTACCCCGTGTGTGCGTGCAGGCCGAAAGGCAACCACCAACCTCGCAGGCCTAAACGCACACGGGGCCAGACGACCTAGCTTCAGGACAGAGGCGGGGAGCTGAGAGGCGCCTTGGGCCCCTGCTTCTTTCCCCTTGGAACTCTGCTGTGACCCACTCCCGAGGAGGGCACACAAACACGGGTGAACAGGAAGCCGCACCCTGTGGAGAGGGGACAGGAGCTAGAGCTGTGCTTTGCTCCCAGGCTTCTTTCTTCCAAGGCAGGGTTGAGCACCGAGAGTTCCAGAGCCACGGGGAGCAGTGTCGAGTTAGCAGCTCCAGGTAGCAAGAGCTGAGCCGAGAGGTGCCTCCCGCAACGGCCTGTTTCTAACTCCGCTCGGGCGTATGGAACCCGTTCCCCAGGCTTTCGCGCCCGGACACCGAACACTGCTTCCTCCCGCAGGGAGGTCGGCGGTAGCTGAAGCACGGATTCTCTACACTGTGCTTGCTCCGCGTTCAAACGCTGGCCATGAGGCTTCGATGCCCAAGCCGGGCCGCGGGCCTGGCTCCATGAAACAAGTGGGGAGTCGTGTCCCGCCTTCTGCCGCCGCCTGAGTCTCACTCCGAGAATGGGTTTGGACTCGCTGGCAGCGCACGCCCGAGGCACACAGCAAAACGCTTCCACCCTCAGCAACGGCTATCCTGGCTGAAGTCAGGAAGCTCCCCAAGGTGGTTCCTCCGAGTCAGGTGCTTGTTTTGCGGCCTGCACTCACAGACGGGGCAACGGATCGAGGCCCAGAAACCAGAAGTGAGCCAAGCGGTGGGTCTTCGGCCCCGGCCTTTGTCTCGCTCGGCTGGGCCTTAGGGAGGCCGTTCCCAGAGCTCTCAGCCACAGCACACAGTATTCCGCGTCCTCTAACCCAGTGGCCGGCGGGAGCTGCAGGCACGGTATGTACACAGATTTCTGCCTTTGAAGGAGGGGCCTGGCACTCAGGGATCCCCACGCACCCATGCCGGAGGAGTGCGGGCTTCGTGACACGAGAGCTGGCGAGAGAGGCGCCTCTGTGCGAAGCCGTTTCTCTCGCCCCGTGATTTCGGGGACTCGTTTCCTAAGGCTCTCACGTAGACACACTGAAAGCGTTGCCACCCTCCAGAGCCGTGATGCTGTCTACATCACGGTTCCTCTCCACTGCTCTGAGCTAAAGTTCAGGAACTCCTCGCCCGGATTCTTCAGGCGGAGCGACCAGGGACCTAGGCCTCCAGGCAGAACCACAGGGACAGCAGTGCAAACCGCCTCCCACAAAAGATTAGTCGAGAGAGCAGCCTTCCTCACAGGCCTGTGTCTCGGTCAGAGTAACGGCTCGAACCAATGATCGTGCTTTCACCCAAACACCCCACAGGTGAAGTGGGCGCTCAGGGAGCGCCTCCTTGGATGAGGCACGGGGCCTCTGGCGCTTGGTTCCTTTGCGTTAGGTGGATGGCAGTTCGGGCTTAACGCACACAGGGCCAGACGACCTAGCTTCAGGAGGGAGGCGGGGAGCCGAGAGGTGCCTCGGGCCCCTGCTTCTTTCTCCCTTGGACTTCTGCTGGGACCCACTCCCCAGGCGGGCACACAAGCACGGGTGAACAGGAGGCCGCACCCTGTGGAGAGGGGACGGGAGCTAGAGCTGTGCTTTGCTCCCAGGCTCCTTTCGTCCAAGGCAGGGTTGAGCACCGAGAGTTCCAGAGCCACGGGGACCACTGTCGAGTTAGCAGCTCCGGGTAGCAAGATCTGAGCCGAGAGGTGCCTCCCGCAACGGCCTGTTTCTAACGCCGCTCGGGCGTATGGAACCCGTTCCCCAGGCTTTCGCGCCCCGTCACCGAACACTGCTTCCGCCCGCAGGGAGGTCGGCGGTAGCTGAAGCACGGATTTTCTACACTGTGTTTGCTCCGCGTTCGTACGCTGGCCATGAGGCTTGCATGCCCTAGCAGGGCCGCGGGCCTGGCTCCATGAAACAAGTGGGGAGTCGTATCCCGCCTTCTGCCGCCGCCTGAGTCTCACTCTGAGAATGGGTTTGGACTCACTGGCAGCGCACGCCCGCCGGCATACAGCAAAATGCTTCCACCCTCAGCAATGGCTCTCCTGGCTGAAGACAGGAAGCTCCCCCTTGTGGTTCCTACGAGTCAGTTGGTTGTTTTGCGGCCTGCACTCACACACGGGGCAACGGAACGAGGCCCAGAAACCAGAGCTGAGCCAAGCGGTGGGTCTTCGGCCCCGGCGTTTGTCTCGCTCGGCTGGGCCTTAGGGAGGCCATTCCCAGAGCTCCCAGCCACAGCACACAGTATTCCGCGTCCTCTAACCCAGTGGCCGGCGGGAGCTCCAGGCACGGTATCTGCACAGATTTCTGCCTTCGAAGGAGGGGCCTGG
>NW_027397128.1:1031480-1183320 GCF_003265705.2 Callorhinus ursinus
GCGTGAAGACAGTGCCACCTCCCTCGAAAACTCATCACGGTAGAGAATCCTTTCTAACGACTCAGTAGCCTTTCTTGAGACTGGAGGCTCTCTGCCATGAGCGTGCGTGAGAGCCCTGCAAGGGCTTCTGAAACCATATTCTGATCGAGACTCAGGATAGTGCAAAAGGCAGAACACGACTCCCCCCTTGCTTCAGGACAGCAGCACGGCGTTCCCGCTTTGCCTCGAAGTCTAATGTGTAGCCTACTGACTCGCGAAACAGCAGTGTAGAAGGACATTGGTGTAGACAGCACTATTGTTCTAGGCGTTGGACGCACTTTCTCTGGTTGCACGTGAGAGTCTCAATAACTGGGCGAGAGAAATGGCTTTGTGCAGTGACACCTCTCGAATCAGTTCTAGTTTCACAAAGTCAGTACTCCTGCTTCCTCTGTGAGTGAGGCCTAAGTTCCAGGCACCTCCCTCGAAGGCACAACACTGTAGGAAATCGTGCTTTAGCTCCCGCTGATCCTTGTGTGGAAGGAAGCTGTGTACCGTGCACTGTAGCTGGGTGCCCAGGGAACGCCCTCCCTCTGTGAATGCGAGGGAGAAAAAGGCCGGTGCCGAAGACACTTCTCGACTCAGCTCTCGTTTCTGGGACTTGTACCATTGCCCCTGTGTGCTTGCAGGCCGAATTCCACCCACCTATCTCAAAGGAACTGCACTCTAGAGAATCCGCACTTCAGCTAACATAGCCGTTGCTGAGGGTGGAAGCCTTCTGCTGTATGCTTGCCTGAGAACACTGCATTGGAGTCCAACACTGTGTTCTGGGTGAGACTCTGGACACGGCTGAAGGCAGAACCCGAGTCCCCACTTGTTTCAGGAAGCAGCCCTGCGGTCCCACTTTTGCAGGCAATTCTAATTGCTAGGGTACTAACTCGAAGCAGCAACAGTGTAGTGAAACCGTGCTTTAGCTACCGCCGACGTCTCGGAGGGTGGAAGCCGTGTACAGTGTACTGTGTTTGAGAGCCTGGTGGACGGGTCCCCTTTGTATAAGCAAGGGAGAAGCAGACCGGTGCAGAAAGCTCCATTTGGCTTGGATAAACTCTTGCTACCTGAAGCTAACACTACTGCTCCATGTGTGTTTTGAACGCTCCGTGCTCAGCACTGACTTGGAAGAAACAAGCCTGTAAGAAAGACCAGATTCCCCTCACGTCGCCTCTCCACCGGGTGGCCACATTTTAAACTGTGCTTATGTGCCCACCTGGGGAGTGGGCCCCAGCAGAATTCCAAGGGAGAAAGAAGCTCTTGGCCCATGGCACTTCTCGACTCAACTCCTCTTTCACGAAGCGTGGTCGTCTGCCCCCTGTGTGCCTTTAGTCCTAAGTGCCATCCACCTAACGTAAAGGAACAAAACGATAGAGACGCCGGGCCTCAGCTAAGAACGCCCTTCCTGAGTGCAAACTTCATGTGTTGTGTGTTTTTGTGGAAGCATGAGAAATGTGACCTAGACGTTACCCTTACTTAGAAAGAGGTCTTTAAGGAAGTCTGCTTTCGACTAACCTCTTGTTTTAGGAGTTTAAGCACTGCTGTACCTTGTGTGCCTGGATGCTTAAGTACCTGGCCACTACCACAAAGAATCAAACCTGTAGGATTACCGACCTTTAGCTAGCGTTACTGTTCTTGGAGCTGGAGGAATTAGACAGTGTTCGTGTATGAGAGACCGGGGAACGGATCGCTTCCGTGAAACCGAGTGAGGAACAGGAGGGTGCAGAAGGCAGCTCTCACCCACCTCTTTTTCCATGAGGCTAGTTGCGTGACCCCGTGTGTGCATGCAGTCGTAAAGCCAGGCACCTCACTCGAAAAAACAATATGGTAGAGAACCCGTTCTTCCGTTTAATTACACTTTCCTGAGACTGGAGGCCTTTGTCCCTGAGTGTGCGTGTGAGCACTGCAAGGTCTTCTGAAACCATATTCTGAGTGAGACTCAGGTTGGGGCAGTAGGCAGAATCCGCTTCCCCACCTGTGTCATGAAGCTAGAAATGTGGCCCCGTTTTCTAAGGAAGTCTAATTGCTAGCGTACTAACTCGAAGAAACAGCTGTGGAGAGGGACTGTGTTGTAGATAGCATCACTCTTCCGGCGGGGGGTGGGGGGTGGAAGCACTTTCAGTGGGTGTGCGTGAGAGCCTGGGAAACGATCCCCTAAGTCACGGGGCGAGAGTAACAGCTTCTGGCAGAGGCAACTCTCGATTCAGCTCTAGTTTCACGAAGCCAGCACTCCTGCCTGTGTGCGTGGATGCGTAAGTTCCAGGCACCTCCGTCGAAGGAACACACTGTGGAGAAACCGTGCTTTAGCTCCCGTCTATCCCTGTGTGGGAAGAAGCTGTATACTGTGTACTGTGGCTGAGAGCCTGGGGAACGGCCTCCCTACATAAACCCAAGGGAGATAAAGCCCGGTGCCGAAGACACCTCTCAACTCAGTTCTCATTTCTGTGGCCAGTACGGTTGCCCCATGTTTGCCTGCAGGCCAAAAGCCAACCACCTAACTCGAAGGATCCACAGTGTAGAGAATCCGTGCTTCGCCTAACATAGCTGTTGCTGAGGGTGGAAGCATCCATCTCTTTCTCCACCAAAACAGATCTGAGTGGAATTGTGTTTTCTATTCTCTGTTCTTTCTTGGAGATATGTATATCGCACTGTCCTTATGCTTCCACCCATATATTTGAAAACTTTTCCATCCTCACGAAAGAAGTTATTTGCCAGTTGCTTTCCACACACACCTATGTTTAGGTGTTATGTATATGACACTTTCCTCGTGCTTCCGCAAATACATTTGGAAAAGTTTTTATCTCCGTGAATATATTAGTTGAAAGACGGTTTCTACACAATCTTTTTTCACAGTACTTTCCTTGTGCTTCCACATATATATGTGAATACACCCCTATCTCCATGACACAAGATGTTGGTGGATGAATGGTTTCTACAGAGTTGACCCACTGGGTTAAATATCTGGCACTTTCCTTATGCTTCCTCAAATACATTTGAAAATGCTTTTATCTCTATTTGAAGAAGATGTCGGATTAATATTGCTATATTTTCTGTAGGCTACCATACATACTTTTAAAAAATGCTTATATGTTCATGAACAAAAGAGTTGGACGTGCTTTCTATACAGACTTGTTCCTCAGAGTTCAGTATAAGGCACTTTCTTTATGCATCAACACGTATATTTGAAAACTTCTAATTTCATGAAACAAGATATTAGTAGGGTGGCAACCTGCCGAGGCCTGGGATGTGTGGAGCAGGGTGCATGAGTGAGGCCACAAAGACAAAAAGTGCTGTGTCACTCGCCGGTCCCTGGGGCTCCCCCTGGGAGGATTGCAGGGGGGTGAACTGTGGAAGTCTGCAGGGTTTGGTGTACACAGATGTGGAGTTTGTTTGACTTGAAGGGTTTACTGAAGAGGGGGAACAACGATCTTACAGTTCTGGGCTGGAGATCTGGGCATGGCAAGTTTTGCTCTGACCCTCTGAAGAGGTGCAGAAAGCCACCAAGAATCAAAAGCCACACAGAGGACCAGCTTCCACTGAGCCCAGCCCCCTGGCAAGGGGTGGGGCAACTCAACCCTGGCAAAGACACCTGAGAAGCAGCAGAGCAAGCCCCTTCCTCAGGAGACAGATTGGAAGAACAGGTGAATGAAAAGCTTATGGATCCCACAAGACTTAAAATTCTAACCCCAGGGGAATAGTGTATATTGAGCTCCAGGTGTTTCCTGATGACTTGTTTAGTCTTCAGTCTAAAATTGTCCATCTTTTTTTTTTTTCACCCATTTCCCATTTCAACTAAACGCTTATCTTACCAACTTAAGGTTTTAAGTCACTTTTTAACATTTACATTTTATAGATATAGGCTTCATTCTAGTCTTTTTTCACTCTATTAATTTTGTTTTAATGTATTTGTTATGTTTTCTTGGCAATTTTGGAATGTAGTGTCTTCTAACCCAGAGACTAAAATTCAATTGGGAACAAGTGGATCACCCTGCTTTGTCCACTCTGTGAACTAAGTCTCTATTCTCCCCCATTTCTTTATTGTTTTGTTTCAATTTAGCTTTGTTTTCCTGTGGTAGCTGCCGAACACTTCTGGTTTTTTCTATGGTGCATTTTGCTTGAGCTGCCATTGCTATTTTTGGGCTCTGGTCATTCGCTCACCCATCCATCTCGGGAAAAATGACTAGAAGGAATTCACAACAAAGGGAAGAACCAGAAGCTATATTCTCTGCCACAGAGCTAATCGATATGGACATAAGATGTCAGAGATGGAATTCAGGATAGCAACTCTAATCTTAATAGCTAGGCTTGAAAAAGCATAAGTGACAGTACTGAATCTCTAAAGACTGAAATAAGAATTAATCAGGCCGAATTGAGGAAGGCCATGGATGAGACGCAGTCTAAATCTGATGTTATAGCAGCTAGGCTGAATTAGGCAGAAGACAGAATAAGCAATCTAGAGGACAGGCTGATGGAAAGAATGGAAGTTGACGAGAAGAAAAAAGACAGATAATAGCCTGTGGAGAAAAGCTTCAAGAATTTAATGAAATGCCTTGAAACGAAATGTCAGAGTTATTGATGTCCCTGAAGGAGTGTAGAGATAGGGTTAGAAGATGTATTTGAGCACATTATAGCTGAGAATTTCCCTAATCTGGAGAAGGAAACAAACATCTGTGTCCAAGAGGCAGAAAGGACCCCTCCCCAAATCAATAAAAATAGATCAGCATCCTGATCTATAACAGTGAAGTTGTCAAATCTTAGAGAAAAGGTATCCTGAGAACCGCTAGTGAGAGGAAGTTCCTTATGTATGGAGGGAGAAACATCAGGATAACATCAGACATAGTTACAGAAATCTGGCAGTTCAGAAAGGGCTGGAAAAATACATTCAGTGTTCTACATGAGAAAACATGCAGCCAAGAACACTATATCCAACAAGGCTAAAGAGATTCCAGGACAGACAGAAACTGAAAGAATTTGTGAGCACAAAAACAGCCCTGCAAGAAATATGAAGGGGGATTCTGTAAGTAAAGAGAGACCCCAAGAGTAACATAGACCACAAAGTAGTGAGAAAATCTACAGACCTAGGGACTTTACAGGCAATACAATGGCACTAAAATCCTATCCTTCAATCGCTACTCTGAATGTAAAAGGGTTAAATGTGCCAAGCAAAAGACACAGGGTAAGAGATTGGATAAAAAAGCAAGAGTCATCCATACACTGTCTACAAGAGACTCATTTCATTTACTTAGTTTTTAAAGGGTTTATTTATTTGACAGAGAGAGACACAGCAAGAGAGGGGACACAAGCAGGGGGAGTGGGAGAGGGAGAAACAAGCAAGTTTGCAGCTGAGTGGGGAGCTCGATGTGGGGCTCGAACCCAGGACCCTGGGATCATAACCTGAGCTGAAGGCAGACGCCCAACGACTGAGCCACCCAGGCGCCCCAAGAGACTCATTTTAGACCTAAAGACATTTCCAGGCTGAAGGTGAAGGAGGGAAGAACAATCTACCATGTTAATGGAACTCAAAAGAAAGCTGGGGTAGCATTCCTCCTATCAGACACATTAGATTTTAAACCAAAGACGGTAGTAACAAATGTAAAGGGACACTATATCACACTTAAAGTGTCTCTCCAACCAGGACATCTAATAACTGTAAATATCTATGCCCCCAACATGGGATTAGCCAATTATATAAACCAAATAAAAACTAAGGTAAAGAAAATTATTTATATTAATACATTAAGACTATGGGACATAAACCCCGCACTCACGGCAATGAACAGATCATCTCAGCAGAAGATCAACAGAGAAACAAGGGCTTTGAGTGACACACTGAAACAGATGGACTTTGCAGATATATACAGAATATTCCATCCTAAAACAACAGAATAGTCATTCTTCTTGAGTGCACATGGAAAAATTTCCAGGATCGATTACATACTGGGTCACAAATCAAGTCTCAACCAATACGAGAAGATTGAGATTATTCTTTGCAAATTTTCACACCACAATGCTTTGAAACTGGAACTCAATCACAAGAAGGAAATTTGGAAGGAAATCCAAGAGTTGGAGGTTAAAGTGCATCTTGTTGATGAATGAATGGTTGAAACAGAGAACTAAAGAAGAACATAAACAATTCATGAAAACTAATGAAAATGAAACCACACCTATTCAAAACCTCTGGGATACAGCAAAGGATGTCCCAAGATGGAAGAGTGCAGCAATCCAAGCTTCTCTCAAATAATTAGAAAAATCCAAAATGCACAAGACAACCTTACACCTAAAGGACCTGGAGAAAGAACAGCAAATCAAAGCTACGCCATGCAGGAGAAGAGAAACCATGAAGATTAGAGCAGAAATCAATGAAACAGAAACCAGAAGAACAGTGGAAAATATCAACAAAACTAGTAGGTTGTTCTTTGTTAGAATTAACAGGATCGATAAACCTCTGGCCAGACTCATCCAAAAGAAAAGAGAAAGGGCAGGGCCCAAATAATAAAATAATGAATGAAAGGGGAGAGATCACAACCAATAGCAAAGAAACACAGACAACTAAGAGGACATGTTACGAAGCAAGTATATGCCTGAAATTTAAACAATCTGGAAGAAACTGATGCATTCCTGGAAAATTACAAACTACCAAGACGGAAGCAGGAAGAGTTAGAAAATATGAACTGGCAAGGAAATTGAAGTGGTAAAAAAAAAAAAAAAAAAAAAAAACTCCTCAAAAAGCAAGAGTTCAGGGCCAGATGGCTTCTCAGGGGGAATTCTACCTAAAATTTAAAGAAGAAATAATACGTATGCTACTGAAGCTGTTTAAAAAATAGAAATGGAAAGGAAACTTCCAAACTCCTTCTATGATATCAGAATTACCTTAATCCCCAAACCAGAAAGAGACCCCATCGAAAAGGAGAATTACTGATGAACATGGATGCCAAAATACTCAACAGTATCCTAGCCAGGGGTTTAGAGGAAAAGATGGTGGAGGAGACGGGGACCCTATCCCACCTGGTCCCCTGAATTGACCTGGGTATCTACCAGACCACTCTGAACACACCCCAAATCAGCCTGAGATGTGGGAAGATATATCCGGATCTTTACAAACAGAATATCACAGGTGGTCGTTTTGAGGTATGAAGCGGGGAGTCGTGATTCCACAGACAGATATCAGAAGAAAAGTGGGAGGGTGGGGGGGGAGCCTCCAGGACCCTGCACCACGGGTGAGCAAAAGCCTCCCACGCTGGGGACGGGGCACAGACTCACAGACCTGTAGCAGTGGGGAAAGGATTTTAGGGCAGCCCCCCAGACTGAAACCTGGAGTGGCGGGGCCACACGTGTGAACAGGGGGCAGGTGGTGGTTATAGAAACACAAAGGGGAGGGACGAGTCTGGACCTGGAAGCTGAGGGGCGCACAACCCGGGACGCTGCAGTTTTTAGCAGCACAGACAGAAACGGAGATGGTGAGGCCCGGACAGCCCACTGAAGAACAGACTGCGATCTCTCTGTTCTGAGGCAGAGGGTTGGAAACGGTCTCTTCTGCTCTGACTCTCGGAATAGACCTGGAAAGCCACAGGGGAAAGCGGCCAGAGAACCAAAGGCCCCAAACACCCATTTTCACTGAGCCCATCCCACCCAACAGGGGACAGGGCAACTCTGACCAAACAGGGTTACCTGAGGAACAGCGTGGCAGGCACAAAAGAAGACACAAAAAGATGGAAAAGTACTCCATGCTCATGGATCAGAAGAATAAGGAAACTAATATAAAACGTCTATGCTGCCCAGAGCAATCTATACTTTCAATGTCATCCCAATCAAAATACCAATGGCATTTTTCAATGTTTCCTGAAAAAACAATCTTAAAATTTGTATGGAATCAGAAATGACCCTGAATCGCCAAGGATATGTTGAAAAAGAAAAACAAAGCCAAGGGCATCACGTTGCCCGATTTCAAGCTATATTGCAAAGCAGTTATCACTGAGACAACAAAGTACTGGCACAAAAGCAGACATATAGACCAATGGAACGGAATAGAGAGCCCAGATATGGACCCTCAACTGTATGGTCAAATAGTCTCCGACAAAGCAAGAAAAAAATATGTAACGGATAAAAGACAGTCTCTTCAATAAATGTTGCCTGTCAGGTTGGACAGCCACATACAGAAGAATGAAACTCGACCATTCTCTAACAGCATACACAAAGATAAACTCAAAATGGATGAAAGACCTCAATGTGAGACAGGAATCCATCAAAATCCTAGAGGAGAATATAGGTAGTAACCTCTTCAACGTTGGCCACAGCAACTTCTTTCAAGATACAGCTCCAAAGGCCATGGAAACAAAAGCAAAAATGAACTTTTGGGACTTCATCAAGATCAAAAGCTTCTGCACAGCAAAAGAAACAGGCAATAAAACAAAAAGGCCACACAGAATGGGAGAAGATAGTTGCAAATGGCACTATGGACGAAGGGCTGATATTCAATATCTATAAAGAATTTCTCAAACTCAACACCCCCAAAAACAATCAAATCAGAAAACAGGCTGAAGACAGGAACAGACACTTTTCAGAAGAAGACACATAAATGGCTAACAGACACATGAAAATATGTTCATCATCATCAGCCATCAGGGAAATTCAAACCAAAACCTCATTTAGATACCACCTTACGCCAGTGAGAATAGCAACAGGTGACAAGGCAGGAAACAACAAGTCTTGGAGGGGTTGTGGAGAAAGGGGACCCCTCTTACACTGTTGGTGGGAATGCAAGTTGGTATAGCCACTTTGGAAAACCACGTGGAGTTTCCTCAAAAAATTAAAAATAGAGCTACTCTAATGACCCAGCACTTGTACTACTATTTACCCAAAAAACACAGATGTAGTGAAAAGAAGGGCCATATGCACCCCAATATTCATAGCAGCAATGTCCACAATAGCCAAACTGTGGAAAGAGCCAGGATGCCCTTCAATGGACGAATGAATAAAGAAGATGTGGTCCATATATACAACGGAATATTACACAGCCATCAGAAAGGATGAATACCAAACTTTTGCATCAACGTGGAAAAGACTGGGGTAGATTACACTAAGTGAAATAAGTCACTTAGAGAGAGACATTTATCATATGGTTTCACTTATTTGTGGAACATAAGGAATAGCATGGAGGACATTAGGAGAAGGAAGGGAATATTGAAGGGGGGAAATCAGAGGGGGGAGATAAACCATGAGCAAGTATAGGATTTGGAGAAATATACTGAGGGTTTAAGAGGGGAAGGGCTTGAGAGGATGGGTTAGCCCGGTGATGGGTATTAAGGAGGGCACTTAGCATAGGGAGTACTGAGTTTGTTGTAGGACAACCATGAATCATGGAACACTACATCAAAAACTAGTGGTGTACTCTAAGGTGACTAACATAACATAATAACATTAAAAAAAATAAATAAAACAATATTCTAGCCAGTAGTATCCAACCATAAAACGTTATTCACAACCAGTTGCGAATTATTCCTGGGATGTTAGTTGGAGAAACACTCGCAAATCAATCAACATGATTAATCACATTAACAAAAGAAGAAAGAAGCAACATAAGATCTTCTCAACTGATGCAGGAGTAGCATTTGACCAAATACACCATCCTTCCTGATTACAAGTCTTTAAAATATAGGGAGTGGGGGAACATACCTCAATATCATAAAAGCCATTTATGAAAACCCTACAGCGAATATCATTCTCAAAGGGAAAAGCAAAAAACAAAAAACAGAGCTTTTCCCTTAAGGTCAGGGACACGACAGAGATGCCCACTCTCACCAAAATTGTTCAATATTGTAGTAGAAGTCTTAGCAATCAGACAACAAAAAAGAAATAAAAGTCATTCAAATTGGCAAAGAAGTCAAACTCTATGTGGAAAACCCAAAAGACTCCACCCCTAATCTATTAGAACTCACCCAGGAATTCAGCAACATCGCAAGATACAAAATCGATACACAGAAATCAGTTGGATTTCCACACAGTATTAATGTGATTCAAGAAAGAGAAAGTAAGGAATCGATTCCATTTACAATGCACCAGAAACCATGAGCTACGTAGGAAGAAACCAAAGAAGTAAAGGATCAATACTCTAGAAACTACAGAACCCTTATAAAAGAAATGGAGGAAGACACAAAGAGATGGAAAAACATTGCATACTCATGGATTGGAAGAACACACATTGCTAACAGGTAGATGCTGTCCAGAGTAAAGTACACATTCAATGCCATCCCTACCAAAATACCGTCGATGATTTCACAGAGGTGGAACAATCTACCCTAAAATTTGTGTGGAACTACAAACACCCCGAATCCCCAGGGGAATGTTGAAAAAGAGAAACAAAGCTGGGGACATCCCAATTCCTGACTTCAAGCTATATTACAAAGCTGTGATCATCAAGACACCATGGTAGTGGCACAAAAGCAGACATACATATAGATAAATGGAAGAGAATAGAAAGCCCAGAAACGAATCCCCTACTCTATGGTTAACCAATCTTGACAAAGTAGGAAAGAATATCCAATGGAAAAAAGACAGTCTCATCAATAAATGGTGTTGGGAAAATCGGACAGCCACACGCAGAAGAATGGAATTGGGCGATTCTCTTACACATTACACAAAGATAAACTTAGAATGAATGGAAGACCTTAAGGTGTGACAGTAATCCATCAAAATCCTAGAGGGTAAGACAAGCAGTAATGTCTTCGATCTTGGCCTCAGCAACTTCTTGCAAGACAAGGCAAGGGAAACAGAAGCAAAAAAAAAAAAAATAACTGTTGGACTTCATGTTACTTGTCAGCAGGGAAATACAAGGCCAAACCACAGCGAGATACCGCCTTACTCCAGTTAGAAGGGTCAAAAGTAACAAGACAGGAACAATAAATGTTGGCGAGGATGTGGAGAAAGGGGAAACCTCTTAAACTTTCAATTGGGAATGCAAGCTGGGAAACAGTATGGAGGTTCCTCAAGACATTCAAAATCAAGCTATCCTATGACCCAGAAGTTGCACTATGGGTGCTTACCCCAAAATACTGAGGTAGTGAAAAAAGAGGCAGCTGCACCCCAATGTTCACAGAAGCAATGTCCACAAGAGCCAAACCGTGGAAGAAGCCAAGAGGTGTTTCAAAAGATGAATAGATAAAAAAGATGTGGCCCGTTTATACAATGGAATATTACTCAACCATCAGAAAGAATGAACACCTACCATTTACACTGACATGGATAGAACTGGAAGGGATTATGTTATGTTAAATAATTCAAGCAGAAAATTATATGGTTTCACTGTAAGGAATAGGGCAGAGGACAAGAGGGGAAGGGAGGGAGAAGTGAACGGGAAGAAATCAGAAGGAGAGACTAACGATGAGAGATTTTTTGACTCCAAGTAACAAACTGAAGGTTGAGGATAGGGAGGCTTGGGGGGGGGGCGGGGGATGGGGTAAGTGGGTGATGGGCATTAAGGAGGCCATGTGATATGATGAGCATGGGTCGTTATACATAACTAATGATTCATTGAACATTATATCAAAAACTGAATTTAAATAAAAAAAGAAAGTTGCGTTCTCCAAAGGCTTCTTTCTCAGAATTATTTATATGGAACTTTCCTTATGCTTTCAGACACGCTTTTGAAAATGCTTCTATCTTCATGAAATAAGACGGTACTGTAACCACATTCCTAGACATTTTTCTTCCGTAGTGTTAGGTATGTGACATATTTCCTCAGCTTCCCCATGTACATTTAAAAGGGTTGTTATCTTCATGAATGAAGTTGATAGGTAAAGGGTTTTTATTTAAAGTTGTGTTTCTCTGTGTTAAGTATATGGCACCTATCTTACATTATCAAACATCCATTTCTATATGCTTCTCTCTTCATGAAAGAAGATTTTAGTTGAAAATATTTCTATACTATGTTCTTTCTTAATGTTTAGTGCCTGGCACTTTCTTTAGGCTTCCACACACATAAATTTTGAAATTCCCTCTATCTTCATGAAAGAAGAAATTTTTGAAAGAGTTTTCAACAGAGAGTTCTTTCTTAGGCACTTTCCTTACACTTACCCATAAATATTTGAGAATATTTCTATCTTTCTGAAAGAAAACGTTTGGTGAAAGACGGTGTCTATGCCGTGTTCTTTCTTAGATTAAACTATATGGTACTTTCCTTATGCTTCCACATGTATATTTGAAAATGCTTCCATCTTCATGAATGAAGATATAACTTGAAAATACTTTCCTAACACACTTGATTCTCAAAGTTAAATACATGACCCTTCCTTATTTTTTCACACATACATCTGAAAACATTTTTAACCTTCATGAAAAAAGATGGTAGAAAAATACTGGTTTTTACCAAAATACAATGTTCTTTCTTCGAGTTATGTATTGGTACAAATTTTATGCTTTTACACATAATTTGTAAATGTTTCTACCTGAATGAATGAATATGTTATTTGAATGGGAATTACTGTATAATGTTTTTCTTAGTGTGCCAATATGGCACGTAAATATTCTTTCATAAATACAGTTTAAAACATTTCTTTTTGCATAACAGAAGATAGCTGAAAGATGTTTTTTATACATTGCTTATTTTTATTTATTTATTTTTTAATTTTATTATGTTATGTTAGACACCATACAATTCATCATTGGTTTTTGATGTGATGATACACGATTCATGGTTTTCATATAACACTGAATGCTCCATGCAGCCTGTGCCCTCCTTAATACCCATCACCGGGCTGACCCATCCCTCCTCGCCCTTCCCCTCTAAAACCCTGTTTGTCTCTCAGAGTCCATAGTGTCTCATGGTTCATCTCTCCCTCCGATTTCCTCCCCTTCATTTTTCCCTTCCTTCTTCTATAGTCCTCCATGCTATTCCTTATATTCCACAAATAAGTGAAACCATATGATAATTGACTCTCTCTGCTTGACTTATTTCACGTAGCATGATCTCCTATAGTCAGTCCTATCCCTGTTGAACTAAAAGTTGGGTATTCATCTTATCTGATGGCCGAGTAATATTTCATTGTATATATGGACCACATCTTTATCCATTCATCTGTTGAAGGACATCTCGGCTCTTTCCACCATTTGGCTATTGTGAATATAGTTGCTATGAACATTGGGGTGCATATGGCCCTTCTTTTCACTATATCTGTGTTTTTGGGGTACTACTCAGTACTGTGATTGCTGGGTCATAACGTAGCTCTATTTTTAAATTTTTGAGGCACCTCCACACGGTTTTCCAAAGTGGCTGTACCAACTTGCATTCCCCCCAACAGTGTAAGAGGATTCCCCTTTCTGCCCAACCCCTCCAATATTTGTTGTTTCTTGTCCTGTCAATTTTTGCCCTTCTAACTGGTGTAAGGTGGTGTCTCAATGTGGTTTTGATTTGAATTTCCCTGATGGCTAATGATGATGAACACTTTTTCATCTGTCTCTTAGCCATTTGTATGTCTTCTTTTGACAAGTGTCTGTTCCTGACTTCTGCCCATTTTTTGACTTGATTATTTGTTTTTTGGGTGTTGATTTTGAGAAGATTTTATAGATCTTGGATACCAACCATTTATTTGTAGTGTCATTTGCAAATATCTTCTCTCATTCCATGGGTTGCCTCTTTGTTTTGTTGACTGTTTCCTTTGCTGTGCCGAAGCTTTTTATCTTGATGAACTCCCAAAAATTCATTTTTGCTTTTGTTTCACTAGCTTTGGAGAAATATCTTGAAAGAAGTTTCTGTGGCCGAGTCAAAGAGGTTACTGCCTATGTTCTCTCCTAGGATTTTGATGGATACCTTTCTCAAATTGAGGTCTTTCATCCATTTTGAGTTTATCTTTGTGTATGGTGTTAGAGAATGATTGAGTTTCATTCTTTTGCATATGGCTGTCCAATTTTCCCAGCACCAGTTATTGAAGAGACTTTCTTTTTTCCGCTGCATATTTTTCCTATTTTGTTGACGATTATTATTTTTTTCCATTCGGTACATGCCCTCTTTAATGCCCCTCACAAAGGTAACCCATCCTCCCACCCTCTTCCCCTCTAGAACCCTCAGTTTGTTTCTCAGAGTCCATAGTCTTTCATGGTTCGTCTCCCCCTCCGATTTGCCCCCCTTCATTTTTCCCTTCCTGCTATCTTTTTCTTCTTCTTCTTTTTAAACATATAATGTATTGTTGGTTTCAGAGGTACAGGTCTGTGATTCAACAGTCTTACACAATTCACAGTGCTCACCATAGCACATACCCTTCCCGAGTGTCTATCACTCAGCCACCCCATCCCTCCCACCCCCACCACTCCAGCAACTCTCAGTTTGTTTTCTAAGATTAAGAATTCCTCATATCAGTGAGGTCATATGATACATGTCTTTCTCTGATTGACTTATTTCACTCAGCAAAATACCCTCCACTTCCATCCACGTCATTGCAAATGGCAAGATCTCATTCCTTTTGATGGGTGTATTCCATCGTATTTATATACCACAACTTCTTGATCCATTCATCTGTCGATGGACTTCTTGAAACTGTCCATAATTTGGCTATTGTGGACACTCCTGCTACAAACATCGAGGTGCACATACCCCTGCTTCAGTTTCCTTAGTGGGTATAGGTGTGTTCAGGTTTTCTATTTCTTCCTGGTTCAGTCTTGGTAGTTGGTACATCTCTAGGAATCCATCCATTATTTCCAGTTTATCTAATTTGCTGGCATATAGTTGCTCATAATATGTTCTTATAATTGTTTGTATTTCCTTGGTGTTGGTTGTGATCTCTCCTCTTTCATTCATGATTTTATTTTTTTGTGTCATTTCTCTTTTCTTTTTGATAAGTCTGGCCAGGGCTTTATCGATCTTGTTAATTCTTTCAAAGAACAAGCTCCTAGTTTCGTTGATCTGTTCTAGTGTTTCTATTTCATTGATTTCTGCTCTGAGCTTTATTATTTCTCTTCTCCTGCTGGGTTTAGGCTTTATTTGCTGTTCTTTCTCCAGCTCCTTTAGGTGTAGGGTTAAGTTTTGTATTTGAGACCTTTCTTGTTTCTTGAGAAAGGTTTGTATTGCTATAGACTTTCCTCTTAGGACTGCCTTTGCTGTATCCCAAAGATTTTGAACAGTTGTGTTTTCATTTTCGTTTGTTTCCATGAATTTTTTAAATTCTTCTTTAATTTCCTGGTTGACCCATTCATTCTTTAGTAGGATGCTCTTAAGCCTCCATGTATTTGAGTTCTTTCCAACTTTCCTCTTGTGATTAAGTTCTACTTTCAAAGGGGTTGTGCTCTGAAAATACGCAGGGAATGATCCCAATCTTTTGGTACCAGCTGAGACCTGATTTGTGACCTAGGATGTGATGAATTCTGGAGAATGTTCCATGGGCACTAGAGAAGAATGTGTATTCTGTTGCTTTGGGATAGAATGTTCTGAATATATCTGTGAAGTCCAATTGGTCCAGTGTGTCATTGAAACTATTTCCTTGTTGATCATTTGCTTAGATGATCTGCCCATTTCGGTGAGGGTGGTGTTAAATTCTCCCACTATTATTGTATTGTTTTTGACGTGTTTCTTTGCATTTGTTTTTAATTGGCTGCTCCCATGTTAGGGGCATAGATATTTACAATTGTTAAATATTCTTGTAGGATAGACCCTTTAAGGAGAATATAGTGTCCTTCCTCCTCTCTTATTACAGTCTTTGGTTTAAAATCTGATTTGTCTGATATAAGGATTGCCACCCCTGCTTTCTTTTGGTGTCCATTAGCATGGTAAATGGTTTTCCACACCCTCACTTTCAATCTGGGGGTGTCTTTGGGTCTAAAATGAGTCTCTTGCAGACAGCTTATCAATGGGTCTTTTTTATCCAATCTGATACCCTGTGTCTTTTGATTGGGACATTTAGCCCATTTACATTCAGGGTAACTATTGAAAGATATGAATTTAGTGCCATTGTATTGCCTGTAAGGTGACTGTTACTGTATACTGTCTGTGTTCCTTTCTGGTCTATGTTGCTTTTAGGCTCTCTCTTTGCTTAGAGGATGGCTTTCATCATTTCTTATAGGGCTGGTGTCGTGTTTGCAAATTGCTTTAGTTTTTGTTTGTCCTGGAAGATTTTTATCTCTCCTTCTATTTTCAATGACAAACTAGCTGGATATAGTATTCTTGTCTGCATGTTTTTCTCATTTAGTACTCTGAATATATCATGCTAGTCCTTTCTGGCCTGCCACGTCTCTGTGGATAGGTCAGTTGCCAGTCTAATGATTCTACTATTGTAGGTTAGAGATCTCTTCTCCCGAGCTGCTTTCAGGTTTTTCTCTTTGTCTCTGAGACTCGTAAGTTGTTTTTATTGATTTTGAGGGAGGTTCTCTGTGCCTCCTGGATTTTGATGCCTGTTTCCTTCCCCAAATTAGGGAAGTTCTCTGCTAGAATTGCTCCAATATACCTTCTTCTCCTCTCTCATTTTCTTCTTCTGGGATCCCAATTATTCTAATATTGCTTCATCTTATGGTATCACTTATCTCTCGAATTCTGCCCTCGTGATCCAGTAGTTGTCTATCTCTCTTTTTCTCAGCTTCTTTATTTTCCATTATTTGGTCTTCTATATCACTAATTCTCTCTTCTGCCTCATTTATCCTATCTGAGCCTCCATTTTTGATTGCACCTCATTAATAACCTTTTTGATTTCGACTTGGTTAGATTTTAGTTCTTTTATTTCTCCAGAAAGGGGTTCTCTAGTATCTTCCATGTTTTTTTCAAGCCCAGGTAGTATCTTTAAAATCGTCATTCTGAACCCTAGTTCATATTGATTAGGTCCCTGGCAGTCGGTACTGCCTCTTGTTCTTTTTGTTGAGGTGATTTTTTCCGTCTTGTCATTTTGTCCAGAGCAGATTACGTGAATGAGAGAATAAAATGCTAACAAGGTAACAACAACCCCAGAAAAATATACACTAAACAAATCAGTAGAGACCGAAACACAGGGGAAAAGAAAAGGAAAGAAAGAAAAAAGTGAAAAAAAAGAAAAAGAAAAAGATAAACAAACAAAAGAACAAACAAAAAAACAGAATATGATCAAATATGATCAGGCTGGTGCATAGATCAGTGCCACACCCTAGATCTGGTGCACATTTTGGTCTGTTGGAAGAAAGTGCCTCCTAAAATTTTAAAGAAAGAAAAGCTTATGTATGTCCAAAGTAAGGGAAAATACGATGAAGGGGTGGAATATGACTGTGAAATGAAAATTATAAAAGAATTTATAAAAGGAATAGATAAGAAGTTTGTTGAAAAAAGAAGAGAAATTTTTAAAAAAGGGGAGAGATGTGATCAAGCAGGAGACCAAAACAAAGCCATACATAGAGATTTAGGGTCTATTTTTGTCTGTTGGAAGAAACTGTATCTGAAAATTCTAAAGAGAGAACAACTTTTACACACACACACACACACACACACACACCCCAAAAATTGCCACATTACTAAATTGCTGTATGAGTTCTAGTAATTTGGGGATGGAGTCTTTTGGGTTTTCACACAAAAGATCATATCATTTGTGAAAAGAGAGAGTTGGACTTCTTTGCCAATTTGAATAACTTTTATTTCTTTTTGTTATCTGATTGCTGTTGCTAGGACTTCCAGGACTATGTTGAACAATAGTGGCAAGAGTGGGCACCCTCGACGTGTTCTTGATATTAAGGGAAAGGCTTGGTCATGGTGGATGATCCTTTTACTCTATTGTTGGTTCCTATTAGCAAGGATTTTGTTGAAGATTTTGGAATCCATATTCCTCAGGGTCATCGGTCTAAAATTCTCCTTTGGATTGGGTCTTTGCCTGGTTTGGGGATTAAGGTAATGCTGGCCTCATAGATGAGTCTGGAAGCTTTCCTTCTGTTTCTATTTTTTTAAATACCTTCTGTAGAATAGGTATTATTTCTTCTTTGAATGTTTGGTAGAATTCCCCAGGGAATCCATCAGGCCCTGGACTCTTGTTTTTTGGGAGGTTTTATCACTGCTTCAATCTCGTTACTGGTTATTGGCCTATTGAAGTTGTCAATTTGTTCCTGTTTCAGTCTTGGCAGCTTATAGGTTTCCAGGAAGGCATCCGTTTCATCCAGATTGCTCAGTTTATTGGCATATAGTTGTTGATAATAATTTCTAATAATTGTTTCTATTTCCTTGGTGTTAGTCGTAATGTCTCCCCTTTCATTCATAATTTTATTAATTTGGGACATTTTTCTTTTCTTTTGGATAAGTCTGGCAAGTGGTATATCGACCTTATTAATTCTTTCAAAGAACCAACTTCTAGTTTCGTTGATCTGATCTATTGTGTTTCTGGTTTCTAATTCATTGATCTCTGCTTTAATCTTAATTAGTTTCCTTTTTAAAAATTTAATTTAATTTAATTTAATTATGTTATGTTAGTCAACATACAATACATCATTAGTTTTTGATGTGGTGATCAACGATCCTTTGTTTTTGTATAACACCCAGTGCTCCATGCAGTATGTGCCCTCCTTACTACCCATCACTGAGCTAACCCATCCCCCTCCCCCTCCCCTCTAAAACCCTGTTTATTTCTCAGAGTCCATAGTCTCTCATGGTTCAACTCTCCCTCTGACTACCCCCCTCATTTATCCCTTCCTTCTCCTAATATTCTCCATGCTAGTCCTTATGTTCCACAAATAACTGAAACCATATAATTGACTTCCTCTGCTTGACTTATTCACTTAGCATAATCTCTTCCAGTCCCATCCATGTTGATGTAAAATTTGGGTATTCATCTTTTTGATGGCTGAGTAACATTCCATTTTATATGTTGACCACATCTTTATCCATTCATCTGTTGAAGGGCATCTCGGCTCTTTCCACAATTTGGCTATTGTGGACATTGCTGCTATGGACTTTGGGGTGCATATGGCCCTTATTTTCACTACATCTGTGTCTTCAGTGTAATACCCAGGAGTGCAATTGCTGGGTCATAGGGCAGCTCTATTTTTAAATTTTTGAGGCACCTCCACACTGTTTTCCAAAGTGGCTGTACCAACTTGCATTCCCACCCACAGTGTAAGAGGGTTCCCCTTTCTCCACAACTTCTCCAAGATCTGTGGTTTCTCTCCCTATCTATTTTTGCCATTCCAACTGGTGTAACGTGGTGTCTCAATGTGGTTTTCATTTGAATTTTCCTGATGGCTAATGATGATGAAAATGTTTTCATGTGTCTGTTAGTCATTTGTATGTGTTCTTCAGAGAAGTGTCTTTTCATGTCTTCTGCCCATTTTTTGACTTGATTGTTTTTAGGGTGTTGAGTTTGAGTTCTTTATAGATCTTGGATACCAGACCTTTCTTTTTAGAGTCATTTGCAAATATCTTCTCCCATTCTGTGGGTTGCCTCTTCGTTTTTTTGACTGTTTCCTTTGTTGTCCAGAAACTTTTTATCTTGATGAAGTCCCAAAATTTCGTTTTAGCTTTTGTTTCACTTTGGAAATGTATCTTGAAAGAAGTTGCTGTGGGCGATGTCAAAGTGGTTACTGCCTATGTTCTTCTCTAGGATTTTGATGGATTCCTGTCTCACATTGAGGTCTTTCATCCATTTTTAGTTTATCTATGTGTATGGTGTTAGGGAATGGTCGAGTTTCATTCTTCTGCATGTGCCTGTCTAATTTTCCCAGCACCATTTATTGAAGAGACTGTCTTTTGTCCAATGCATATTTTTTTGCTGTTTTGTTGAAAATTATTTGACCATAGAGTTAATGGTCCATATCTGGGCTCTCTATTCTGTTCCATTGGTCTAGTTTTAGTGCCAGTACCATGCTGTCTTGGTGATCACAGCTTTCTAATATAGCTTGAAGACGGGCAACGTGATGTACCCAGCTTTGTTTTTCTTTTTCAACATTTCCTCGGTGATTCGGGGTCTTTCTGATTCCATACAAATTTTAAGATTGTTTGTTCCAGCACTTTGAGAAAAGTCACTGGAATTTTGATTGGGATGGCATTGAAGGTATAGATTGCTCTGGGTAGCATAGACATTTTAACAAGGTTTATTCTTCTGATCCATGAGCATGGAATATTTTTCTATCTTTTTGTCTCTTCTTCAATTTCTTTCAAGAATGTTCTGTAGTTCCTAGAGTAGAGATCCTTTACCTCTTTTGTTAGGTTTGTTCCGAGGTATCTTATGGTTTTTGGTTCTATTGTAAATGGAGGTGATTATTTCTCTAATTTCTCTTTCTACAGTTGCACTGTGATTGTATAGGAAAGCAACTGATTTCTGTGCATTGTTTTTGTATCCTGCCACATTCCTGAATTGCTGTATGAGTTCTAGTAATTTGGGGGTGGAGTCTTTTGGGTTTTCCACATAAAGGATAATATCATTTGTGAAAAGAGAGAGTTTGACTTCTTCTTTGTCAATTTGAATACATTTTCTTTTTGTTGTCTGATTGCTGTTGCTTGGACTTGTAGTACTATGTTGAACAATAGTGGCGAGAGTGGGCATCTTTGACGTGTTCCTGATCTTAAGGCAAAGGCTCTCAGCTTTTCCCCATTGAGGATGATATTTGCTGTGTGTTTTTCATAGATGGATTTTATGAACTTGAAGAATGTTCCCTCTATACCTATACTCTGAAGAGTTTTAATCAGGAAAGGATGTTGTACTGTGTCAAATGCTATTTCTGCATCAATTGAGAGGACCATATGGTTCCTCTCTCTCCTCTTATTAATGTGTTCTATAGCACTGATTGATTTGTGAATGTTGAACCACCCTTGAGTTCTGGGGATAAATCCCACTTGGTCGTGGTGGATGATCCTTTTAATGTATTGTTGGATTCTATTAGCTAGGATTTTGTTGAGGATTTTGGAAGCCATATTCACCCCGATATCGGTCTGAACTTTTCCTTTTCATGGGTTTTTTTTGCCTGGTTTGGGGATTAAGGTAATGCTGGCCTCATAGAATAGGTCTGAACGTTTTCCTTCTGTTTCTATTTTTTGAACCCCTTCAGTGGAATAGGTATTATTTCTTCTTTGAAAGTTTGGTAGAATTCCCCAGGGAATCCCTCAGGCCCGGAACTCTTGTTTTATGGGAGGTTTTTGATCCCCTCTTCAAACTCATTACTGTTTATTGGCCTATTCAGGTTGTCAATTTCTTCCTTTTTCAATCTTGGCAGTTTATAGTTTTCCAGGAAGGCATTGATTTCCTCCAGATTGCTCATTTTTATTAGTATATAGTTGCTGATTATAATTTCTAATAGTTGTTTCTGTTTCCTTGGTGTTAGTCATGATCTCTCCCCTTTCATTCATCATTTTATTAATTTGGTTCCTTTCTCTTTTCTTTTGGATAAGTCTGGCCAGTAGTTTTTCAATCTTATTAATTCTTTCAAAGAACCAGCTTCTAGTTTAGTTGATCTGATCCACTGTGTTTCTGGTTTCTAATTCATTGATCTCTGCTGTAATCTTAATTATTTCTCTTATAATGTATGGCTTAGGCATCGTTTGTTGGTTTTGCTCTAGTTCTTTAAGGTGTAGAGTTAGTTTGTGAAATCGGGAGTTTTCTATTTTTTTGAGTGAGGCCTGGATGGCTATGTATTTCCCCCTTAGGACCACCTTTGCAGCATTCCATAGGTTTTGGAACGATGTGTTTTCATTCCCATTGGTTTCCATAAATTTTTTTAATTCTTCTTAGATTTCATTGTTGACACTAACATTCTTAAGCAGAGTGGCCTTTAGTTTCCAAGTTTTTGAATTTCTTCCAAAACTTTCTTATGATTGAGTTTTAAAGCATTATGGTCTGAGCATATACAGGGAATAATCTCAATCTTTTGGTATTGGTTGAGACCTGATTGTGACACAGTATGTGGTCTATTCTGGAGAAAGTTCCATGTGTGCTCAAGAAGAATGAGTATTCTGTGTTTTTAGGGTGGAATGTTCTCTATATATCTATGAGGTCCATCTGGTCCAGTGTGTCATTCAAAGCTCTTGTTTCTGTGTTGATTTTTTGCTTAGATGATCTGTCTATTGCTGAGAGTGGAGTATTGAGGTCTCCTAAAATTAACGTATTGTTATCAATACGACTCTTTATTTTGGTTAACAGTTCGCTTATGTAGATGGCTGTTCCCATTTTGGGGGTGTAGATATTTACAATTGTTAGATCTTCTTGTTGGAGAGACCTTTTAATAATGATATAGTGTCCTTCTGTGTCTCTAACTACAGTCTTTAGTTTAAAATCTAATTTGTCTGATATGAGAATTGCTACCCCACCTTTCTTTTGAGGTCCACTTGCATGGAAGATGGATCTGCACCCCTTCTCTTTCAGTCTGGATGTATCTTTAGGTTCAAAATGTGTCTCTTGTAGACAACATTCTAGTGGTTATCAATAATATGGAAATTGGGGATAAGTTATCCTTGGCTGAAGTTGCTAAAGAAACTACCAACTCTTTACATACATATGAATTAGACGATGAGACTTTAGAAAAGGCTAAGACTGAAAGTAAAAAAAATTTCACGGCTTCACAATCCCGGCCGTCACCCACGGCCCCTCCGCTTTTATTGGAGGACCCCACCGAAGATGATCAACCTCCCTCCACAGTAGATTTATTCCCTCTCAAATGATCCTCTCTAGCTCTCTCACCTCTCGAAAAGGAACTTTGATGGCAAGGGGCTAATGATCTATGGCTTTCCCTATAGACCAAACACAAGCTGCTGGTCCCGTCTATGAGGGATTAGATTTAAGTGCTTTAAGGGAACTAGAGAAGGTTTGCCACTTGTATGGACCCACAGCCCGTTACAGTATAGAGATTTTGAAAGCTTGGGTAAATTCTGGGGAATGGATCCCTCATAATTGGCAAGCAGTTGTGCAGTCTTGCCTTAAACTACAGGATTTATTACAATGGAAAGTGTGGTTATTGGATGCTGCCTATATGAAAGCCCAGGCGAATCGGCTATCCCAGCCATGCATCATATTTCTTTTGAAATACTCACTGGCTCTGTCCCCTTTTCAGATATTCAAAAGCGTTTGGTGTACACTCTACCTGCAGCCGCAGTGGAAGTATCTGAAATCACCCTTGCAGCTTGGGAAAAGCTAACCTCTTCAGGGGAAGTGGGGCAAAGTTATATAAAAATTGTGCAAGGCCTTACAGAAGCATATACTGATTTTATTTCTCGGTTTGAAGGAGCTATTGGCCACCAAGTTGATAATAAACCTGCTAAAGAGCACTTGCTAAGACAGCTTGCTTTTGATAATGCTAATGATGACTGCCAAGCAGCCATTCGGCCACATAGAGAAACAGGAGGTATTCTCGATTATCTTCATCTATGTAGAAATATTGGCACTCTTACACATCAAGCTCAGATAGCTTCCCTTCAGCTCATGGCCCTACAAAAACAATAGGATATAAAATGTTATAATTGTGGAAAAATAGAACATGTCAAGAAGGAATGCCATAAAGCCCCCCAACCTAGAGTCAATTCTCCTTTTAATACCGCCCCTAACCTCTGCCCTCGTTGTGGCAAAGGCAATCATTGGGCCAAGGAATGCAAATCCAAATTTGACAGGCAAGGTAACCCACTCCCATTAAGGTTGGGAAACAGGATGAGGGGCTACCCCCGGGCCCCAAACAACAACGGAGGATTCAATATGTCACCTCTCCAGCAGCAACTTCCTGCTGCACACATAAACCCTCCATGTTATCCCTCAGTCCCGCTACCCAGGGAAGTGTCACAGTATATTTAACCACAGTAAGTCTTCACCCTGGTCTCGGGCCTCAAAAAATACCCACAGGTTATTACAGATCTTTACCAAGAGGAATTGTGAGTCTTGTGCTAAGAAAATCTAGCCCAAATCTTAAAGGAATCCAGGTGATGACTGGAGTAATAGATTCTGACTATGACAGAGAAATAATGGTGGTCGCACAGACTCGGGTTCCTTGGACATTTAAGGGAGGAGATAGAATTGCTCAGTTAATATTATTGCCCTATGTACAAATTGGTCAGTCCCAACAGATCAGACGAGGAGGATTTGGTAGTACTGATCCTCTCATGGTTAAATGGGCTTCATTATTAACTCAGACTTATTGTCCTTCTATGACTCTTAAAATTAGAGGAAGGACTTTCTCAGGTCTAGTAGATTCTCGAGCCAATATTTCAGTAATAGCCTCCCAGCATTGGCCTAATACTTGGCCCACGCAAGCAACCTCTAGTTCAGTAGAAGGAATAGGTTTTGTGACGGCAGAAGAAACTTGACAAAGTAGTGTGCCACTTAAATGTGAGGGACCAGATGGATTAGATGGAGTTATCCAGACTTTCATCTTAAATACCCCCATTTATCTTTGGGGAAGGGATCTCTTGCAACAATGGGGAGCCAAGTTAATCATCCCCCATGTCAACCAGCTAATCAAATCATGACAAAAATGGGCTATAAACCAGGATAGGGCTTAGACAGACAACATCAAGAAATCACGGAGCCTATCATTGCCCAAGGACAAACTCATAGGGCTGGACTGGGTTACCCGTTTTTCTAGGGGCCACTGAGGAAAAGAGGCCTGCCCCTATTAAAATAACATGGAAAACTTCCTCCCCAGCTTGGACTCTTCAATGGCTCCTTCTGATAGAAAAATTGTAGGGCTTAGAACAAATTATTCAAGAGCAATTGCAGGCAGGACATATAGAGCATTCGCAATCTCCTTGGAACTCTCCTGTTTTCGTTATCAGAAAGAAATCAGGTAAGTAGGGGCTCTTAATAGACCTTTGGAATGTTAACGCCATCATGGAGCCTCTGGGTGCCTTGCAGCCTGGGTTACCTACTCTTACAACCATTTCCAAACAATGGCCATTGATAATAATAGACCTTAAGGACTTTCTATACCATAGCCATTCACCCTGAGGATAAGGAGAAATTTGCCTTTTCTATTCCCAGCACTAACAATAAGGAACCAAAGAGACGATATCAATGGAAAGTTTTGCCACAAGGCATAACTAATTCTCCTACCATGTGTCAGTATTGTGTTGGCCAGGTCCTCAGACCTGTAAGAGATCATTATCCTCAATCCTATATCATTCATTATGTGGATGATATTTTGCTGGCATCACAAACTGAAACAGAATTTCAAAAGGTGTATCAAGCCACTTCCCAACATTTGACTTCCGCCAGTCTCATAATAGCCCCGGAGAAAATCCAAACTACTCTGACTTCTTATCTAGGCACTGTGGTAGATAGAACCACAGTGAAATCTCAAACAATGCAAATTCATAGGGATACCATCCTTACACTTAACGATTTTCAGAAACTCCTAGGAGTCATTAATTGGATTTGCCCTCTCCTAGGGATTCCAACTTATAAATTACAAAATTTATTTAACACTTTATAAGGTCATTCTGCTTTAGATAGTCCTCGCACTCTATCCTCAGAGGCAGAGGCTGAACTGCAGTTTGTTGAGGAGCGATTAAAAACTGCCTTGGCTTACAGGTATGATGATTCTCTCCCCCTGCTTCTTCTTATTTCCCCTACCCTTCATTCTCCGACTGGTGTCATAGCACAAGAAGAAAAACCTCTCGAATGGGTGACTTTACATACAAAAACTTCTCGAACTGTTACTCCATATCTATCTCTTGTCTCTTCACTCATTCTCCAAGGATGAAAGCATTCTATTCAAATTCTTGGTTTTGACCCAGCACTCATTGTTTTACCTATCTTTTCCACATCTTCTAAGGAAGTCCTTCCTTTCTCTACTGATCTGCAAATATCTCTTGCTGATTATCCTGGGCGCATAGGTTGCCACTATTGGTCAGGTAAAGTATGGGACTTCCTAAAGTGCACTGCCTGGGTTATAAATCACGTAGTTTATAACGCCCCAATCCCCTCAGCTCCTACATACTTAATTGATGGCTCTTCCTCCGGGCGTGCCAGAGTCTGGGGCCCTGCTATTCAGCGCTCCATAAAAACCCCTTACACTTCTGCTCAACAGGTCGAACTTGCAGCTTTATTGTTCTTATTGCAGAATGTTTGTTATTCTATAAATATCGTATCTGATTCTGCTTATGTAGTTGGCATTTTTGCGCCTTTGGAAACAGCTCCTATTTCCACAACTCATTCTATCATTAACCCTTTGCTTCAGGAATTACAATTAGAAATTCAATCTCGAACTCACCCTTCGTTCATTACTCATATCTGCTCTCATTCTAACCTCCCTGGCCCTCTTACACAGGGAAATCAGTCTGCTGATTTATTGGCTACACTTTTGAAACTCCACAAGCAGAACATGCCCATCCTCATACCAACGCCAACTGCCTTCATTCACACTATAAAATACTCTTGTGCTCTGCCAGGCAAATAGTCTCTTCCTGTCCTATTTGTCGACCTCTACATTTAATTGAGCATCTGGCGGGCATCAATCCCAGAGGCACAGCTCCTGATTGTATTTGGCACATGGACATTACTCATTTTCCCACTTTCGGACTCCTCTCATATATTCATGTCACAATAGACACCTTTTCAGGATTTCTTCATGCTACTCCTTTGGTGGCAGAAGAGGCTAGGCATGTAATTTCTCATTTGCTTGAATATTTTGCTATTATGAGGTTACTTACTTGTATCAAGACAGACAATGGCCCAGCATATACTAGCAATAAAGTACAAGAATTCCTTGCAGAAGGGCAATTACAGCATATCACAGGTATTCCTTATAATCCTCAGGGACAAGCTGTAGTGGAGAGGGTGCATGCCACCATTAAAAAACAACTCCATAAAACTATGTCTAAAAAGTAAGGGGGAATCTCCCCCTGAGACGTCATAGCACAAACCTTATTTATTTTAAATTTTTTAAATTTACCCCAAGGAGAACCATATATTAGAGTTGACAAACATTTCTTGCCAGCCTCAATCTCAACTCAGGACACAACCGTGTGGCTAAAAAATGAGGAAAATAATTGGTTGCCCAGGAATTTAATTACTCAAGGCCCTGGTTATGCTTGTGTCATTCCAGATGGATCCAATCAAGCAATTTGGATACCTCTTTGGAAAGTCCAGCCCAGGACCAGCAATAAAGACAACAAAAGAGTTCTCTCAGCTGCTTCAGGGATTGACTACCCAACCCCCTGTCCAAGAGATGGCAACACTCTCCCTGAAGAGACCTCAAAAATGAAAATTGCCCCCGACAACACCCCCAACTTGGGCGCAACTGAAGACCCTCACTCAGAGGGCGGAGCGAGTCCAGGAGACGACCAGATCTATCAAAACCCCTGAACATTTGTTCCTGGCTATGTTAGTGGTGGTGACATTCTCCACTGCGGTAGGTGAAAAACACACCTACTGGGGATATGTACCCCATCCTCCCTTATTGCGTCTAGTTGAATGGACAGAATATGGATCTACTTTTTTACAAATGACTCTACTCATCTCCCAGCACCTTGGTCCTCTGTACCCCCATATAAACCAGAAGAAGAAGGGACCCTTATGAATATCTCTTTGGGATTTGAAACATTACCCTTATGCTTAGGACAGAAAAAAAATATGTCTCCCCCTTCACCAACGAACTTGGGCCCATATCCTTCCCCTGACCAAATCATACAGAATCTTGGGAATAAAGACCGATTATCATTTAATTTTAGTGAGGTCAACACAACTAACACATTGGGAAAATCTGATGATACTGTCTGTACTTCAATCTCCTATAAACATTATGTTTTTGAGCCTATATACTGGTCCTGCTGTAGGGTTCCCATGGAAAAATCCTTCTGTTAAATAATAGAATGGTGGTAGATTGGGGCCCCCATGGGAAGTTTTTAAATAACTGTTCTGAGGATGTGAATAGCACCACATGTGGTTACATTACTAATATTAGGTGGAATCACACTGACCATGGTACTTATACCCTTCATCATACTAAAGGGTTAATGGCATGGCATGAAGGAGGACTGGCACCTCCTCAGCCTCCTTTGGTAACCAATAAAGACCATGTGGGGCTGGAAAATTGGGATCTTTGGAAGCTCCCAGCTGCACTGGCATCTTTATAGTTTTATGCAGGAAATTTCTCAGGGGCATCTCAGTCTTTGAGTAATTATTGGTTTACTTACAATTCTTCGAGATCCATACAAGCCTGTGTTCATTTACCTTATCTCATCGCAATAGGAGGAATAGAAGCTAACTATACTATGAGGAGCATAGTATACAATTATACTACACAACTCCTGGTTGTATACTCGTCTTAATCGTACCATCCCTTTTAACAGCAGTATGGATTCCATCCTTCTTCTCCAGGCCCATATGGGGGTTGGGATTCTGGTAAATCTCACAAGAAGATGGGAAGAAAACACTGTTGAAGGTCTCATGTTAAAAATGTTGAGTGAGTTACTTTCCCACGGATGACGTTTTGTAGCTACACTAGTACTTGTCATTCTGGGGCTGATTGGTATTGCCACAACAGCAGCAATAGCTGGGGTGGCCCTGCAAACGTCCTTGCAGACTTGCGACTTTGTCAAAACCTGACAAGAAAAATCACACAACCTCTGGCTCACGCAGAGCAAACTGGATAAAGAATTACAATCAAAGGTTAGCGAATTGCAAAAAGCCATAAAATGGATAGGGGATCAACTTATTGACTTACAACAGCAAGTTTTTCTTAAGTGTGATTGGAATTCCAGTCCGATCTGGACTGGATAGGGACACGGTAGGGATCGTGACTCCCTATCCCTTTAATGTTTCCAAACACACTTGGGAACAAATTAAATATCACTTACAAAACATCCGTGGTAATTTATCCCTAGACATGCAGACTCTACAACAAGAGATGTTTGAGACCTTTAAAAATGCCCTCCCAAAACTCAATATGGGCAACTAGCCTCTGATATCACTCATGTGCTGGAAGTTCTGGATCCCTGGGGATGGTGGCAGAGTATCACCCATAGTTTTAGTAGCAGCTCACTTTTTGCAATTTTAATATGTTGCCTTATATTTCTCATAGGATACTGTACCCTCTAAAAACGAGTGAATGCCCAAAACCTCCATCACAGAGTGCTTATGGCAGTGGCTGTTTTGAAAAAAGAAAGGGGGAGCTGTGGGAAACAGAACGCCACAACGACCACTGGTGCATGTTCGTTCAGACTCTGAGATCTCTGAGAAAACTCGAGATTGCAGGGTTAAAAATAACCTGAAAGGATCAGAGTGAAATGCCCTTGGGTTGTGTGTGGTCTGTTCTAAAGTACATAGCAGAAGATGTTTTGTAGATAGGAAGCCAGCTGTAAAAAGCACACTGTGCATTTCCTTCTTTGTTCTCATCTTGTGTTAAGGTCTGAGTACAATGGTGTTTACAATTAATTGATCACAGCCAGTTACAGATTTCTTTATTCCTTCTCCACTCCCACTGCTTCACTTAACTAACCCTGTGTACTTGGAAGAATGTGCCTTACTAAGCCCCTGCTGTAAATCATTAGAGATCTATATCATTGTAGAAGGTATATTAGATTATGGAAAATAAACCTCGGGACCTCAGTCTGTTTGCTTGGGGTCCCCTGTGCCTCGCTATACTGTCGTCTCTTTTTCTCAGTTCCTTCACCACCCCAGGTCCCCAACTCTCTGAGGTCGACAGTATCCTATGATTTTTGCTGTAGTTGCAAATGGGATCAATTCCTTAATTTCTCTTCCTTCAGACACATTGTTAGTATATAGAAAAGTGACTGATTTCTGTGCATTGACTTTGTATCCTGCCACGTTGCTGAATTGTTGTATGAGGTCTAGTAATTCTGAGGAGTTTTTTGGGTATGTCATCTGCGAAGAGACAGAGTTTGACTTCTTTGCAAATTCGAATGCCTTTTATTTCTTTTTGTTGTCTGATTGCTGGGGCTAGGACTTTTAGTACTATATTGAACAAGAGTGGTGAAAGTGGGCATCACTTTTGTGTTCCTAACCTTAAGGGAAAAGCTCTTAGTTTTCCCCATTGAGAATGATATTCGCTGTGGGCTTTTTACAGGTGGCTTTTATGATATGGAGGTAGGTTCCCTCTACCCCTACACTTTGAAGAGTTTTAATCAGGAAAGGATGCTGTATTTTGTCAAATGCTTTTTCTGTATCAATTGAGAGATTCTTGTCTCTTCTTTTATTAATGTGTTCTAGCATGCTGTTTGACTTGCCAATGTTGAACCACCCTTGTAGCCCAGGAGTAAAACCCTCATGGTCATGCAGAACAAACTTTTTAATATACTGTTGGATTCTATTGCCTACTAACTTGCTGAGCATTTTGCCATCCATTTTCTTCATGGATATATGACTGAAATTCTCCTTTCTGATGGGGTCTATATCTGGTTTTGGGATCAAGGTAATGCTGGCCTCATAGAACGAGTTTGGAAGTTTTCCTTCCATTTCTATTTCTTGAAACAACTTCAGGGGCACCTGGGTGGCTCAGTCAGTTAAGCTTCTGCCTTTGGCTCAGGTCATGATCCCAGGGTCCTGGGATCAAGGCCTACTTCAGGCTCCCTACTCAGGGGATCCTGCTTCTTTCTCTTCCTCTGCCTGCTGCTCCCCCTGCTTGTGCTCTCTCTCTTTCTCTCTGATAAATAAAATCTTGAAAAATAAACCAACAGCAATAGAATAGGTATTATTTCTTATTTAAATGTTTGGTAGAATTCCCCCGGAAAGACATATGGCCATGGACTCTTGTATTTTGGAAGGTGTGTGATTACTGTTTCAAATTCCTTGCTAGTTATTGTTCTGGTCAGATTTTCTCTCTTCCTGTTTCTTTCTTGGTAATTTATAACTTTCTAAGAATTCATCCATTTCTTACAGATATTTAATTTGATGGTGTATAGTTGTTCATAATATGTTCTTAAAAAATTGTATTTCCTCGGTGTTGGTCATTATCTATCCCCTTTCATTACTGATTTTATTAATTTGTGTCTTTTCTCTTTTCCTTTGGATAAGTCTGGGCAGAGGTTTACTGATCTTATTAATTCTTTCAAAGGACCAGTTTCTAGTTTCGTTGATATGTTCTACTACTCCTCTACTTACTATTTCATTGAATTCTGCTCTAATCTTTCTTGATTCTCTTCTGCTTGGTCTAGGCTTCATTTACTGTTCTTTCTCTAGGTCCTTTAGGTGTAAGGTTAGTTTGTGTATTTGGAATTTTTCTGAATTGTTTTGAGAGAGGTTTGGACTGCTATGTAATTCCTTTTTAGGAACTACTTGCTGTATCCCCTAGGTTTTTTAATTATAGTGAATTTAAATTTATTTTCAATAGGTAATTATAAGATTATTTAATTTATTTTTTATTATGTTATGTTAGTCACCATACAGTATTTCATTAGTTTTTGATGAAGTGTTCCATGATTCATTGTTTACGTATAGCACCCAGTGCTCCACGCAATATTTGCCCGCCTTAATAATACCCATCACCCAATTATCCCATCCCCCCCACCCCTCTCCCTTATAAAACCCTCAGTTTGTTTCTCGGAGTCCATACTCTCTCATGGTTGGTCTCCCCATCTGATTTTCGCCCCTTCATTTCTCCCTTCCTTCTCCTAATGTGCTTCATGCTATTCCTTATGTTCCACAAATAAATGAAACAATATGATAATTGACTTTCTCTCATTGTCTTATTTCACATAACATAATCTCCTCCAGTCCCATCCATGTTTGTGAAAAGTGGGGTAATCCTCCTTTCTGATGTCTGAATTATATTCCATTGTATATATGGACCACATCTTCTTTATCCTTTCATCTGTTGAAGGGCATCTTGGCTCTTTACACAGTTTGGCTATTGCAGACGTGCTGCTATGAACATTGGGGTGCATATGGCCTTTCTTTTCACTACATCTCTCAATAGGGTAAATACCCAGGAGTGCAAGTGCTTGGTCATAAGGCAGCTCTATTTTTAATTTTTTGAGGAACCTCCACACTATTCCAAAGTGGCTGTACCAACTTGCATTCCCACCAACAGTGCAAGAGGCTTCCCCCTTCTCCACAACCTCTCCAACATTTGTTGTTTCTTGCCTTGTCAATTTTTGCCATTCTAACTGGTGTAGTTTTGATTTGAATTTCTTTGATGGCTAACTATGATGAACATTTTTTTCATGTGTCTGTTGTCCATTTGTATGTCCTCTTTGGAGAAGTGTCTTTCATGTTTTCTGCCCATTTTTTACTTGATTATTTGTTTTTTGGGTGTTGAGTTTGAGAAGTTCCTTATAGATCTTGGATATCAGCCCTTAGTCTGTACTGTCATTTGCAAAAATCTCCCATTCTGTAGGTTGCCTCTTTGTTTTTTTTTTTTTTAAGATTTTATTTATTTATTTGACAGAGGAGACACAGTGAGAGAGGGAACACAAGCAGGGAGAGCGGGAGATGGAGAAGCTCAGCAGGGAGCCTGATATGGGGCTCGATCCCAGGACCCTGGGATCACGACCTGAGCCGAAGGCAGACGCTTAACTGACTGAGCCACCCAGGTGCCCCTGCCTCTTTGTTTTGTTGACTGTTTCCTTCATTGTGCAGAAGCTTTTTATCTTGATGAAGTCCCAAAAGTTCATTTTCAATTTTGTTTCCCTTGTCTTTGGAGATGTATCTTGAAAGAAGTTGCTGTGACTGATGTTGAAGAGGTTACTGCTTATATTCTCCTCTAGAATTTTAATGGATTCCTGTCTCACATTGAGGTCTTTCATCCATTTTGAGTTTATCTTTGTGTACGGTGTAAGAGAATGGTTTAGTTTCATTCTTCTCTATATAGCTGTCCGATATTCCCAGCACCATTTATTGAAGTGACTGCCCTTTTTCCATTGTATATATTTAGCTGCTTTGTCGAAGATTACTTGACCATAGAGTTGAGGGTCCATATCTGGACTCTATTCTGTTCCATTTTGTCTATGTGTCTATTTTTGTCCCAGTACCATGCTGTCTTGGTGATCACATCTTTGTAATATAGCTTGAAATCAGGCAATGTGATGCCCCAAGCTTTGTTTTTCCTTTTCAACACTTCATTGGTGATTTGGGGTCTTTTGTGATTCCATACAAATTTCAGGATTGTTTTTTCCATCACTTTGAAAAATGCCATTGGAATTTTGATCAGGATGGCATTGAAGGTATAGATTGCTCTGGGTAGCATAGACCTTTTAACATTTTTCTTCCAATCCATGAGCATAGAATGTTTTTCCATCTTTTTGTGTCTTCTTCAATTTCTTTCATGAGTTTTCTGTAGTTTCTAGGGTATAGATCCTTTACCTCTTTGGTTAGGATTTTCCAAGGTATCTTATGTTTTTTGGTGCTATTGTAAATGAGGCAATTATTTCTCTAATTTCTCTTTGTACAGGTACAATCTTAGTGTATAAGAAAGCAACTGATTTCTGTGCATTGGTTTTGTATCCTGGCACATTACTGAATTGCTATATGAGTTTTAGTAATTTGGGGGTAGAGTCTTTTGGGTTTTTGACATGAAATATAATATCAACTTGCATTCCCACCAACAGTGTAAGAGGTGAACCTCTCCAACATTTGTTGTTTCTTGCCCTGTCCATTTTTGCCATTCTAACTGGTGTAAGGTGGTATCTCAACGTGGTTTTGATTTGAATTTCCCTGATGGCTAATGATGATGAACATTTTTTCATGTGTCTGTTAGCCATTTGTATGTCTTCTTCAGAGAAATGTCTTTTCATATCTTCTGCCCATTTTTTGACTTGATAATTGGTTTTTTGGGTGTTGAGTTTGAGAAGTTCTTTATAGATACCAGCCCTCTTTATCTGTAGTGTCATTGGCAAATATCTTCTCCCATTCTGTGGGTTGCCTCTTCCTTTTTTTGACTGTTTCCTTTGATGCACAGAAGCTTTTTATCTTGATGAAGTCCCAAAAGTTCATTTTTGCTTTTGTTTCACTACCTTTTGGAGATGTATCTTGAAAGAAGTTGCTGTGGGTGATGTCAAAGTGGTTACTACCCATGTTCTTCTCTAGGATTTTGATGGATTCCTGTCTCACATTGCGGTCTGTCATCCATTTTGAGTTTATCTTTGTGTATGGTGTTAGAGAATGGTCGAGTTTCATTCTTCTGCATGAGCCTGTCCAATTTTCCCAGCACCATCTTTTTTCCATTGCATGTTTTTTCCTGCCTTTTCAAAGATTATTTGACCACAGAGTTGAGGGTCCATTTCTGGGCTCTCTACTCTGTTCCGTTGGTCTGTATGTCTGTTTTTGTGCCAGTGCCATGCTGTCTTGGTGATCACAGCTTTCTAATATAGCTTGAAATTGGGCAACGTGATGCCCCCAGCTTTGTTTTTCTTTTTCAACATTTCCTTGGCAATTTGGGATCTTTTCTGATTCCATACAAATTTTAGGATTGTTTGTTCTAGCACATTTAAAAATATCATTGGACCTTTGATTGGGATGGCGTTGAAGGTATAGATTGTTCTGGGTAGCATAGACATTTTAGCAATGTTTATTCTTCCGATCCATGAGCATGGAATGTTTTTCCATCTTTTTGTTTCTTCTTCCATAAATTTCATGAGTGTTCTGTAGTTCCTAGAGTATAGATCATTTACCTCTTTGGTTAGGCTTATTCCGTGGTATCTTATGGTTTTTGGTGCTATTGTAAATGGAATCCTTTCTCTAAATTCTCTTTCTACAGTTGCATTGTTAGTGTATAAGAAAGCAACTGATTTCTGTGCCTTGATTTTGTATCCTGCCACATTCCTGAGTTGCTGTATGAGTTCTACTAATTTGGGGATGCAGTCTTTTGGGTTTTCCACATAAAGTATCAAGTCCTCTGTGAAAAGAGAGATTTTTACTTCTTCTTTGTCAATTTGAATACATTTTCTTTTTGTTGTCTGATTGCTGTTGCTTGGACTTGTAGTACTATGTTGAACAATAGTGATGAGAGTGGGCATCTTTGATGTGTTCCTGATCTTAAGGGAAAGGCTCCCAGCTTTTCCCCATTGAGGATGATATTTGCTGTGTATTTTTCATAGATGGATTTTATGAACTTGAGGAATGTTCCCTCTACCCCTATACTCTGAAGAGTTTTAATCAGAAAAGGATGTTGTATTTTGTTAAATGCTTTTTCTGAATCAATTGAGAGGACCATATGGTTCTTCTCCCTCCTCTTACTAATGTGTTCTATCACATTGATTGATTCGCGAATGTTGAACCACCCTTGCATCCCGGGGATAAATCCCACTTGGTTGTGGTGAATGATCTTTTTAATGTATTGTTGAATCCTATTAGCTAGGGTTTTATTGAGGATTTTGGAATCCATATTCATCAGGGATATTGGTCTGAAATTCTCCTTTTTGATGGGGTCTTTGTCTGCATTGGAGATTAAGGTAATGCGGGCCTCGTAGAATGATTCTGGAAGTTTACCTTCTGTTTCTATTTTTTGAAACAGCTTCAGTAGAATAGGTATTATTTCTTCTTTGAGTGTTTGGTAGAATTCCCCAGGGAATCCATCAGGCCCTGGACTCTTGTTTCTTGGGAACTTTTTGATCACTGCTTCAATCTCGTTACTGGTTATTGGCTTATCAGGTTGTCACTTTCTTCCTGATTCAGTCTTGGCAGCTTATACGTTTCCAGGAAAGCATCAATTTCACCCAGATTGCTCAGTTTATTGGCATATAGTTGTTGATAATAATTTCTAATAATTGTTTCTATTCCCTTGGCGTTAGTCGTGATCTCTCCCCTTTCGTTCATAATTTTATTAATTTGGGTCCTTTCTCTTTTCTTTTGGATAAGTCTGGCCAGTGGTTTATCAGTCTTATTAATTCTTTCAAGGAAGCAGCTTCTAGTTTCTGGTTTCAAATTCATTGATCTCTGTTTTCATCTTAATTATTTCTCTTACAGTGTGTGGCTTAGGCATTGTTTGTTCTTTTTTCTCTAGTTCTTTTGGTGTTGAGTTGGTGAATTTGGGATATTTTTATTTCTTTGAGTGAGGCTTGGATGGCTATGTATTTCCCTTTTAGGACCGCCTTTGCAGCATCCCACAGGTTTTGGACTGATGTGTTTTCATTCTCATTCATTTCCATGAATTGTATAAATTCTTTTTTAATTTCCTGGTTGACCCAAACTTTCTTAAGCTGGGTCGTCTTTAGCTTTCAATATTTGGATTTCTTCCAAATTTTTCTTGTGATTGAGTTCCAGTTTTAAAGCATTATGGTATGAAAATATGCAAGGAATAATCTCAATCTTTTGGTATCGGTTTGGACTTGATTTGTGACCCAGTATGTGGTCTATGTTGGAGAAAGTTCCATGTGCATTCGAGAAGAATGAGTATTCTGTTGTTTTAGGGTGGAATGTTCTGTACGTATCTATAAGGTCCTTTTTGTCCAGTGTGTCATTCAAATCTCTTGCTTCTTTGTTGATTTTCTGCTTAGATGTTATTTCTATTGCTGAGAGTGGAGTGTTGAGGTCTCCTACAATTAACGTACTAGTATCAATATGACTCTTATTTTGGTAAACAGTTGGCTTATGTAGTTGGCTGCTCCCATGTTAGGGGCATAGATATTTACAATTGTTAGATCTTCTTGTTGGATAGGACACGAATGCTTGTTTCATTCCCCAGATTAGGAAACTGTGCAGCTACGATTTCCTCAAATATATTTTCTAGTTCCCTCTCTCTCTCTCCTCGCCCTCTCACGGACCCCAAACATTGGATGTTTCATGGCGTTAATTATTTCTCTCATTCTTTTTTCATGGATTTTAAGCTGTTTCTCCCAGGCCTCCTTGTGTTCGTTCTTTTGCATCACTTTGTCTTCTAGATCACTAATGCCTTCTTCTGCCTCGTTTACCCTAGCTGTTAGAATATCATTGATAGCTTTTTTAAGTTCTGCCTGATCAGCTCTCATTTCTGCCCTTAGAGACTCTATGTTGCCATTAATTCATTTCTCCATTCTAGCTATCATCTTCATAACTGTTTATTTCCGACATCTTGCTTATATCGATATCCATTAGGTCTGCAGGAGAGGCCATTATCTCTGGGTCTTTTCTTTGTTGGGAGTTCCTCTTCCTAGTCATTATGTTGAGTTGTGTTTGTGGGGATACACAGTAAAAAATATCAACCACAATCCAGGCAAAGTGCACCCTGCGAAAGTTTGGAGCAATCAGAAGCCTCCACCATAAAAAACCAGCCAAAATGAAACCCAAGAACAAGATTTAATAGAGTACAACAAACAAACAAAACCCTAAAACGCCTGACAAAAAAACAAACAAACAAAAGATTGGGTGCAGAGAACATGGGTATAATTCCTCTATGTGGGCAAGGTAGAGTGTTTCAGCTCTTCCTGGGTGTATTTTGTTCTCTTTGGTAAGGAGCAGTACTTCCCAGAGATACAGGGAAATTAAAACTGGTATATATATAAAGGTAGAATTGAGTAAGGAAAAAAGGACTACATTGAAGCTTTTACCTTTATATGTATAAAAAGAAAAAAAAGTGTATGTGTGTAAATGTTCAAGTTAAAAAGTTACTATAGAATATATTGAATTAAACATCTGGTTGAAATGGTAAGTAGGTAATAAAAGAGAGAGAGAAAAAAGTTGTATCTAAGAAATACACTGGCCATGAGGCAACACCAGGAGCTTAATATAGTAATTTACCCCTGGTGTTGGGGTTTTACAGTTTTATAGGTAGCCTAGGGTTGTTGTCCTCTTGTTCTTCCAGCTTGTCTTCTGGTGGAGGGGCCTGCCACATTGTTTCTCAGTCAATCCTGCTTGGGTGAAGTTGCCCTCCCCCTTTCAAGGGGCTGAGCTCCATGGAAACTGGTTTTTGGGCTTTTGTTCTCTGGCAGCTTTTGTTCTCTGGTGGCTTTTCACGCCTTTTCAAAGGGTCAGAAGAAAGGAAGATGTCTGCACCCAGAACTCCACCCCAGAGGAGAGAAGCCACAGTCTGCTCCTCTCTGAATCCTCCAGAACACACAGTCTCCTGCTTTGTAAGTGCCGCTGAAAACTGCAGCCTCCCACAGGCAGTGCACACCCCAAGCAATCACCTCAGTGGTGGACCCCAGGCCCCACTTGTCTCTGCCACCTGTGCCACCCAAACTGGGAGTGATTCCAGACTGGGCAGTCCTGGGCTGTGGCAGGATAAGTGGCCGGCCCCTGGGTCTGTGGGCACAGTTCAAAGCTGTGTCCTCCCAGGTGTGGGCAGTGGAGGTGGCTGCCCCAGTCCGCACCAGGTCCTCTCTGGTGTGGATGCAGGCTCAGGCAGCCACGGGTGGCTCTGTGGCCACCCAGTCCCAGCCTTTGCCCCTTAAGCCCCTGTGTTCTGTTTAAGCACTGTTATCAGTCCCTTCCCATCCCTCGGCCACCGATCTCCAAGCTATCACTTGTCTCTAGGTGTAGGACACTTGCACTGGGGTATTACTTTCCAAAAGCTAGCTTCTGGCAGTCCCCTCCCCTTTTTGTTTATCCTCTGACATCTGTCCAGGCAATTCTAAATCTGTCTATTGTACCTCTTGACTGATGATCCTCTGCCCCCATAGAGATCCAGACTATCATCTATCTCAGGCTGATTTCGTGGGTGTTCAGAGTGGCTTGGTAATTATCTAGCTAAATTCAGGGGACCAGTTGAAACTGAGTCCCACACTCCATCATCTTGCCTCTGAAAGACAGTTTTTATACAGTGTTCTTTCTTAGAAATAAGTATATGGCACTATCAATGCTTCCATGTATACTTTTGAAAACACTTCTAGCTTCATGTAACAAAATGTTAGTTGAAAGTTGCCATGTACACAGACATGTTTTTCACAGCCAGGTATATGGTATTTCCTTAGGCTAACACACATAGATTTGAAAATGTTTCTATCTTCATGAAAGAAGATGTTAGTTGAAAGGTGGTTTCCATACAGTTTTCTTCCTTAGAGTTATGTGTATGGCACTTTCCTTATGCATCCACAGGTACTTTTGAAAACACTTCTGTCTTCATGAAACAAGATGTTAGTTGAAAGATACAATGTACACAGACTTGATTCTCAGAGTTAAGTATATAACACTTCCCTTATGCTTTAATGCATACTTATGAAAATGCTTCTATCTTCATGAAATGATATGTTAGTTGAAAGATGGCTTATACTGGCCTCATAGAATAAGTTTGGAAGTTTGCATTTCCATTTCTATTTTTGAAAAAGCTTCAGTAGAAAAAGTATTATTTCTTCTTTAAATAGTTGGTAGAAGTCCCCTGGGAAACCATCTGGCCCTGGACTCTTGTTTTTTGGGAGGTTTTTGATTACTGCTTCAATTTCCTTGCTGGTTATTTGTTCAGATGTTCTCTCTCTTCCTGTTTCAGTCTTGGTAGTCTATAAGTTTCCAGGAATGCATCCATTTCTTCCAGATTGCCCAATTTGTTGGCATATAGTTCCTCATAATATGTTCTTAAAATAGTCTGTATTTCCTTGGTGTTGGTCGTGAGCTCTCTCTTCTCATTCAAGATTTTATAAATTTAGGTCTTTCCTCTTTTCTTCTGGATATGTCTGGCCAGAGGTTTACTGATGTTATTAATTCTTTCATGAACAAGCTTTTAGTTTCATCAATCTGTTCTACTGTTCTAGTTTCTATTTTGTTGATTTCTGCTCTAAACTTTTTTATTTCTCTTCTCCTGCTTGATTTAGGCTATAATTGCTGTTGTTTCTCCAGCTGCTTTAGGTGTAAGTTTAGCTTGTGTATTTCAGATTTTTCTAATTTTTTTAAAAAGAAAGGCAGACTGCCACGTGCAACACCTCACTTGGATGTGTCTGGAGTTTGCAAGCTTGACTACCCTACGTTCTCCTAGAAATGGACCTTGAGAGCTTGTTTGGAGGTTCTAGCAAGGGAGTGCAGCTACTCATATACCCTTGACCGAAGAACAGTCCTCCTCTATCAGGGAAGGTCGTCCTCTTCGACCGAGCACGCAGCTTCGGGAGGGACACACATGGAGCAGTGAGGGAGAAAGGGGACACCCGCCTAGCCAGCCAGATTAGCTGAATCAACCCTGGTGATCAATGGCGTGACAGATGTTGCAGCCAGATCGCCCTCATGTCCTGAGATTTTTCAATTTTTTTGAGAGAAGACTGTATTGCAATGCCTTTCCCTCTTAGGTCCACATTTGCTGTATCCCAGAGATTTGGAACCAACGTGTTTTCATTCTCATTAGTTTCAAAGAATTTTTTTTAAAGGTGATTTTATTTATTTTTTTAAAGATTTTATTTATTTATTTATTTATTTGAGAGAGAGAATGAGAGAGAGAGAGAGCACATGAGAGGGGGGAGGGTCAGAGGGAGAAGCAGACTCCTCACTGAGCAGCAGGGAGCCCGATGTGGGACTTGATCCCGGGACTCCAGGATCATGACCTGAGCCGAAGGCAGTCGCTCAACCAACTGAGCCACCCAGGCACCCTAGTTTCAAAGAATTTTTAAAATTTATCTTTAATTTATTGGAAAGCCATACAAAGACCCCATCAAAAAGGAGAATTATGAACCAATAACCCTGATGAACATGGATGGCAAAATACTCACCAAGATACCAGACAATTTGATCCAACAGTACAATAAAAAGATTATTCACCAGCAATTGGTGGGATCTACTCTGGGGATGCAAGTGTGGTTCAACATTCACAAATAATACAACATGATAAATTACATTAATAAAGGAAAATACAAAAACATATGATCCTCTCAATTGAAGCAGAAAAAGCATTTGACACAATATAGCATCTTTTCTTGATGAAAACTGTTGAAAGTAAGGGCATCTGCATGGCTCAGATCGTTCAGCATCTGCCTTCAGCTAGGTCATGATCCCAGGGTCCTGGGATAGAGCCCTGTGTTAGGCTCCCTGCTTGGTGGGGATCCTGCTTCTCCCTCTTCCTCTTCCTGATGCTCTCCATGCTTGTGCTCTCTCTCTCTTCCTCTGTTAAATGAATAAATGAAAATTCTTTAAAAAAACTGTTGAAATCATAAGGATAAAGGGAACATACCTGAATATTTAAAAAGACATCTATGAAAATCCCACAGTGAGTATCATTCTCAATGGGGAAAACCTGAGAGCTTTTCCCTTAAGGTCATGAACATGACAGGGATGCCCACTCTCACCACTCTTGTTCAACATATTACTAGAAGTTGTAACCTCAGCAATCAGACAACAAAAAGAACTACTAGACATTCAAATTGGCAAAGAAGTCAAACTCTCACTCTGCATATGATGTGATAATTTATATGGAAAACCCAAAAGACCCTACCCCAAAATTGCTAGACCTCATACAGCAATTCAGCAAAAATGCAGGATAAAAAACAATGCACAGAAATCAGTAGCATTTCTCTACACTAATGATGTGTCTAAAGGAAGAAAAATTAAGGAATCAATCCCATTTAAAATTGAACAAAAAGCCATAAGATCACTAGGAATAAACCTAACCAATGAAGTAAAGGATCTTTAATCTAGAAACTACAGAACACATATGAAAGAAATTAAGGAAGACACAAAGGGATTGAAAAACATCCCATGCTCATGGATTGGAAGAATAAATATTGTTAAAATGTCTACAATGTCCAGAGCAATCTACACATTCAATGAAATCCCTGTCAAAACACTGTCAACATTTTTCACAATGTTGGAACAAACAATCCTAAAATTTATATGGGACCAGAAAAGATCAAGAATCACCAGGGGAAAGTTGAAAATGAAAATTGAATCTGGTGGCATGACAATGCCTGACTTCAAACTATACTACAAAGCTGTGATCATCAACACAGCATGGTAGTGGCACAAAAACAGACATATATGTTCAATGTTACAGAGTAGAAAGCCCAGAAATGGACCCTCAACTTTATGATCAACTAATCTGCGACAAAGCAAGAAAGAATATCCAATGGAAAAAAGTCTCTTCAACAAATGGTGCTGGGAAATTTTGATGGCCACAGGCAGAAGAACGAGACTGGAATATTCTCTTACACATACACAAAGATAAACTCAAAATGGGATGAAAGACCTAAATGTAAGGCAGAAATCCATCAAAATCCTAGAGGAGAATGCAGACAATAACTTCTTCATCCTCAGCAGCAAATTCTTGCAAAACACTAAAGGCAAAGGAAACAAAAGCAAAAATGAACTATTGGGACATCATCAAGATAAAAACTTCTGCATGGTAAGGGAAACAGTAAAAAAAACCCTAAAAGGCAACCTTTGGAATGGGAGAAGATATTTGCTAATGATATTACAGATAAAGGGCTGGTACCAAAGATCTAGAACTTTTCAAACTCAACACCCAAAAAACAAATAATCCAGTCATGAAATTGGCAGGAGACATGAACACCTCTCCAGAGAAGACAGAGAAATGGCTAAAAGACACATGAAAATTAGTCCACATCACTTGTCATCAGGGAATTGCAAATCAAAACCACAATGAGATACCACCTGACACCAGTTAGAATGGCAAAAATTAACAAGATAGGGAACAATAAATGTTGGCGAGGATGTGGAGAAATGGGAACACTTACAATGTTTGTGGGAATGCAAGCTGGTAGAGCCACTCTGGAAAACAGTATCATGTTTCCTCAAGATGTTAAAAATAGAGCTAGATCCCATTTACTGTTGCTTCAAAAACCATAAGATCTCTAGGAATAAACCTAACCAAAGAGGTAAAGGATCTGTACTCTAAAAACTACAGAATACTTATGAAAGAAATTGAGGAAGACAGAAAGAGATGAAAAACCATTCCATGCTCATGGACTAGAAGAATAAATATTGTTACAATATCTATGCTACCCAGAGCAATCTACACATTCAATGCAATCCCTATTAAAATACCATCAACATTTTTCACAGAATTAAAACCAATAATCCTAAAATTTGTATGGACCAGAAAAGACCCCGAATAGCCAGGGAATGTTAAAAAAGAAAGCCAATGCTGGCGGCATCACAACGCCTGACTTCAATCTATATTACAAACCTGTGGGAAGGAGGCAAGATGGTGGAGGTAGGGGACTCAATTTCAACTGGTCCCCTGAATTTAGCTGGATATCTACCAAACCATTCTGAATACCCAAAAATCAGCCTGATATGTAAGAATATATATACCTTACAAGCAGAAAAGCAACTGCTTTTTGCAAGGTAGGATGTGCAGAGTCATGAATCTGCAAGGAGATATTGGAAGATAAACAGAAGGGGGAGGACCCCTGCATAAACTGGCTCCTGGAAAGTGATAAAACACTGGAGCACAAAATCGGAACCCTTAGAAATCTGCTCTAGAGAGCAACATCCCTCTCTGAAAGGGGTTGTGGAAATGAAAAGGTAGAATTCTAAGTACAACATCATGGGCTGGGGATATGAGAAGCCTCAGAACCAAAGGGGTTTCCTGGACCAAGAGAGTGCCTGAGCAGTGGAACCAGGAAACAGGTTATGGTCACTGAGCCCAAGAAGTGTCTCTCGGATTGGATTGTCATAAACCACAAGCCGGGCTGGTTGAGAATCGCTCTTCTCTTGGATAGCCTGAAAAATTAGGAACATGCACCCGTGACTGAGCAAACACTCGCAGAGTGGTAGTGGCCAAGAAAGGGCTTTAGAGCAGTGCCCAGACATGATCCAAGAGCTTCGGGTGCATGGCAAGCCAGAGGCCGGTCATGGTTTTAGAAGCATAAAGGGCAGTGATACTCCTAGGCCACTGGGACTATTCCTGAGAGAGTTGCTTTTGGTGTGCACTGCAGGAGGCTGAAGTGCTTTGCAGTGCATACAGAAATGGAGACTCTTTGTGCTGGAGGGTTTAGTGAAGAGAACAGATTGTGATTTCTCTGCTCTGGGCCAGACATTTGGGTGCAACCATTTTTGCTCTGACCCTTGGAAGAGGTGCAGAAAGCCTTCAGGAAGCAAAAGCACAGAGGTCCGGTTTCCACTAAGCCCATCCCCTGACAGGGCCAGGGTAACTCCGCTCAAGCTGGGTTACCTGAGAAACAGCACAGCAGGCCCTTCCTCCGGAAAACAGGCTGGAAGAACAAGTGAACCACAACCCTATGGATCCCATAAGACTAAAATCCCAATGCAGGGGAAAATAGTATATTGAGCTCCAGGCGTTGCCTCACAGCTTGTTTATTTTTCAGATAAAACTCTCCTTTTCTTTTTTTTTGTTTTCTTATGCTTTGTCTTTTTTCTTTTTATGTTTTTCTCATTTCTACTAAATGTTTATCATCTCGACTTATATTTCATAGTATCTTTTTAACTTGTATTTTTTCACACCTAAATTTTTTTACAGATATATACTTTATTGTAGTCCTTTTTTCACTTTTCACTTTTAGCTTTATATATATACGTTTTATTTTCCTTGTAATTTGGGGAAGTACTGTTCTCTAACACACAGACCAAAATATACTCAGGAACAACTGAAACACCCTGCTTTGTCCACACTGAGAGATTATAGCCCTCCTTCCCCTCACTTTTAAAAAAAATTTGAACTTTATAAATTTTATTCTTGTGTTCATTTTGGCTTTGTTTTTTTCTGTGGTGGCTTCTGACCACTCGGGATTTTTCTAGGGTGTATCTTGTTTGGGTCATGGTTGATATTTTGGAATCAGCTCATTCACTCAACCATCCCTCAGCAGAATGACTAGGAGGAGGAACTCTCAACAAAGAAAAGAAACAGAGACAATGTCCTCTGCCATAGAACTAATGGATATAGATATAAGCAAGATGTCACTGATAGAATTCAGGAAATGAATCACAAAGTCAATAACTAGGATTGAAATTAGTGGCACTATAGTACCAGAAATAAGATCTAATCAGGCCGAACTAAAAAATTCTATGAATGAGATGCAGTCTAAATTGGATACTCTAAAAGCCAGGATAAATGAGGCAGAAGAGAGAATTAGTGATCTAGAACATAAGCTGATGGAAAAGAAGGAAATAGAGGAAAACAGAGATAGGTTACTAATAGCACATGTAAAAGGACTGCAGAGAATAATGATGCCACGAACCTTTCTTTTTTAATTTATTTTTATTTGACACAGAGACAGAGACAGTGGGAGAGAGAGTATAAGCAGGGGGAGCAGCAGACAGGCAGAAGGAGAGGGAGAAGCAGGCTTCCCGCCAAGCAGGAGTCCGATGTGGGGCTCGATCCCAGGACCCTGGGATCATGACCTGAGCCAAAGGCAGCCGCTTAACTGACTAAGCCACTGAGGCGCCCCTCCATGAAACTTTCTAATGTCAGAATTATTGGGATCCCTGAAGGGGTGGAAAGAGAGAGAGAGGACTAGAAGATATATTTGAGCAAATCGTAGCTGAGAACTTCCCTAATCTGGGGAAGGAAACAAGCATTCATGTCTAAGAGGCAGAGAGGACCCCTCCTGAAATCAATAAAAATAGGTCAACACCCCAACATATGATAGTGAAGCTTGCAAATTTTACAGCCAAGGAAACAATCTTGAAAATAGCCAGGGAGAGGATGTTCCTAACATATGGAGGGAGGAACATCAGAATAACATCAGACCTGTCCAAAAAAACCTGGCAAGGCAGAAAGGGCTGGCAAGACATATTCAGTGTACTAAATGAAAAGAACATGCAGCCAAGAATACTTTACCCAGCAAGTCTGTCATTCAGAATGGATGGAGAGATAAAGAACTTTCAGGACAGGCAGAAAATGAAAGAATTTGTAACCACCAAGACAGCCCTGCAAGAAATATTAAGGGAAGAGAGACCCCAAGAGTCACATAGACCAGAAAGAAACAGAAAATATAGAAACAGAGACTTTCCAGGCAATACAATGACACTAAATTCATATCTTTCAACAGTTACTCTAAATGTAAAAGGCTGAATGCTCCCATCAAAAGACACAAGATGTCAGATTGGATAAAAAAGCAGGACTCATCCATATGCTGTCTACAAGAGATTCATTTTGAACCTAAAGACACCTCCAGATGGAGAGTGAGGGGATGGAGAACAATTTATCATGCCAACAGACCTCCAAAGAAAGCTGGGGTAGCAATCCATATATCAGACAAATTAGATTTTAAACCAAAGACTGTAGTAAGAGATATAAAGGGACACTATATCATACTTAGATCATGACTAACACCAGGGAAATAGAAACAATTATTAGAAATTATTACCAGCAACTATATGCCAACAAATTAAGCAATCTGGAAGAAATGGATACATTTCTGGAAACTTATGAACTACCAAGACTGAAACAGGAAGAAATGGACAACCTGAATAGACCATAACTAGTAATGAAATTGAAGTAGTAATCAACAACCTCCCAAAAAACAAGAGTCCAGGGCCAAATGGCTTCCCAGGGGAATTCTACCAAACATTTAAAGAAGAAATCATACCTATTCTACTGAAGATGTTCCAAAAAATAAAAATAGAAGGAAAACTTCCAAACTTATTCTATGAGGCCAGCATGTCTCTGATCCCCAAACCAGACAAAGACCCCATCAGAAAGGTGAATTACAGACCAACATCCCTGATGAATATGGATGCCAAAATACTCAACAAGATCTTAGCCAATAGGTTCCAACAGTAAATTAAAAAGATTATGCATCACGACCAGGTGTGATTTATTCCTGGGATGCAAGGGTGGTTCAACATTCATGAATCAGTTGATGTGATAGAGCCCATTAATAAAGGAGAAGACAAGAACCATATGATCCTCTCAATTGATGCAAAAAAAGCATTTGACAAAATACAGAATTCTTTCCTGATTAAAACTCTTCAAAGTGTGGGGATAGAGGGAATATACCTCAATATCACAGAGCTGTGGTCATCCAGACAGCATGGTACTGGCACAAAAACAAGCACATAGATCAATTGAATGGAGTAGTGAGATCAGAAATGGACCCTCAACTCTATGGTCAACTAATCTTCAACAGAGCAGGAAAGAATATGCAATGGAAAAAAAGACAGTCTCTTCAATAAATAGTGGTGGAAAAATTAGCCACACATTGAAGAATGAAACTGCATCATTCTCTTACAACATACACAACAATAAATGCAAAATGGATGAAAGACTTCAAGGTTAGACAGGAATCTATCAAAATCCTAGAGGAAAACACAGGCGGCAACCTCTTCGACCTTGGCCTCAACAAGTTCTTGCTAGACATGTCTCTAAAGGAAAGGGAAACAAAAGCAAAAATGAACTACTGGGACTTCATCAACATAAAAAGCTTTTGCACAGCAAAAGAACCAATCAGCAAAACTAAAAGGCAACCTATGGAATGAGAGAAAATATTTGCAAATGACGTTACAGATGGCTGGTATCCAAGATTTGTAAAGAACTTCTCAAACTCAACACCCAAAAAGCAAATAATCAAGAAATGAGTATAAGACATGAACAGACATTTCTCCAAAGAAGACATATAAATGGCCAATGGACACATGAAAAAATGCTCCACATCACTTGCCATCAGGGAAATACAAATCAAAACCACAATGAGATACCACCTTACACCAGTTAGAATGGCAAAAATTAGCAAGACAAGAATCAACAAATGTTGGCAAAGATGTGAAGAAGGGAACCCTCTTACATTGCTGGTGAGAATGCAAGCTGGTAGAGCCACTCTGGAAAACAGTATGGAGGTTCCTCAAGAAGTTAAAAGTAGAGCTACTTTATGACCAACGTTTGCACTACTGGGTATTTACCCCAAGGACACAGTTGTAGTGAAAAGAAGGGGCACCTGCACAACAGTGTTCATAGCAGCAATGTCCACAATAGCCAAACTGTGGAAGGAGCCAAAATGTCTCTCAACAGATGAATTGATACAGAATATGTTGTGTGTGTGTATATATATATATATATATTACTCAGCCATCAAAATGCATGAATACTTACCATTTACTTCAGTGTGTATGGACCTGGATGATATTATGTTATGTGAAATAAGTCAGTCAAAGAAAATTATCACATGGTTTCACTCATATGTGGAATATAAGAAACAGTGCAGAGGATCATAAGGGAAGAGAGGGAAACCTGAATGGGAAGAAATCAGAGGAAAACAAACCATGAGAGACTCAACTCTGGGAAACCAACTGAGGGTTGCTGATGGGGAGATGGGTTGGGGGATGAGGTATCTGGGTGATGGGCATTAAGTAGGGCACATGATGTGATGAGCACTCAGTTTTATACACAACTTTGGAATTATTGAACTCTTTTGAAATGTTGGGTAATTGAATTTAAATAAAAAATTAAATAAATAACTGAGGGGTTTAGGGGGGAAGTGGTGGGGGGATGGGTAGCCCAGTGATGGGTATTAAGGAGGGCACATATTGCATGGAGCACTCTATGTTATATGCAAACAGTGAATCATGAAACACTACATCAAAAACTAATGATGTACTATATGGTGAGTAACATAACATAATAAAATTAAATTAAATTTAAAAAGTAAATAAATTGGTTTTAAATAAAAGTTAATAGTTAACAAATATAAAAAGTATATATAAATACAATTTTTAGAAATTAATAAAAATTTAAAATAGAATTGGAAAAATTAAAAAAATAAATGAAAAAATAATAATAAAGAATGAAAGTAAAGAAAGCTAGATTCTATTTCCCCTAGAGCTGAAGCTTGCAGCACTCTATGATTAGTATACTTGGTGTGAGCCAGTTGTTTATGCTTGCCTTCTGTGGTCGGGGCCTGTTGTGTTGATTCTCAGGTAGACTTGCCTTAGCAATGAATCATGGGTCACTACATCAAAAACTAATGATGTATGGTGACTAACATAACATAATAAAATAAAATTAAAAAAAAAGAAAAAAGGGAAATGTACCTCCAAGCCCAGGGTGCTGGGTTTGGTGTAAGCAGCTCTGGCCCTCACTAGGTGGCACTGTTTCGCTCCCTGAATTCTTTCAGTGCTGATGGGCATGATGAATATAGGGTTACCCACCTGTCTAGCCCTGGAACTGAAATTTCACACCCCCACTCTTCAGTGAGCCCTCACAGAAGAGCAATTAATCACTCTTGTGTCCCTGGTCTCCACCAGAATATCATGTTCACCTTGCCTGTGTCTGATCCCATCTATCTCAGGTGTGTGAGTGAGCTCCAAAACTCCAAACTTTAGAGACTCCCAGGGCACAGATCCATGCTGCTCCCCCAGGGTAGGATCTTGTCATCAGCAAGTCCATCCCAGGCAAAGTTTGCAGGACCCCACAGCAGTTTGCAGTTCATTGCAAAACAGTTCAGAATCCTGGCACCAAGACCTGTTTCCCTTGGCCTGCCTCCCTGCCACGATTCCTGGGAACACTGCAGCCCTTTGGCACCACCCATTCTTCTTTTGACCCAGGGGATCTTCAGACCACCCTGTCACACTTGGGATTCTGCCCCAGTTTCCCACCTGAGCACCCCCAACCAGGCACATCCCCCATAGTAGCAGACTTTAAAAGTTCAGATTTTGTGCTCTCTTGCTTATAATACTTTGTGCAGCCTCCATAATCACATCCCCTCCCCGCTGCCATATCCACAGCTATATCTGCCCCAACTTCTGCACCTCTTACCTTCCAAAGAGTGGCTGCTTTTCTACTTGTAGACTTGCAGTTTTTGTTCTCTCAGACCTCCAATTGATTACTTGGGTGTTTAGAATGATTCGATAACTATCTAGCTGTGCTTGAGGGATGAGACAAGCTTAGAGTCCCTCAACTCTTCCACTATCTTAACTCCTCTCCTGGAATTCAATAATTTTTTAAGTAAAAAATCAAAGTCCTCACCCTGAGAAGTCAAACGTTATTGATAGTCGACAGTGTCTTCTGCAGGGCAGGATGGGCACTGGGAGGTAGAAGTTGCTCCCAATCTAAGCAAAATATGCATGTGAGAGGAAAAATGTGATCTAGGAGGCATTTGGGGTTAGTCATGCACCTCAGGATCAGTATGGCAAGGAATAATCTGTCTGAATCTCTTCCCTAATCATCCCACAACACTACCATAATCCTAGCAATGTTTCCAGAGGCTCCAAGAATGCGGTTTAGGGCAACTGTCTCTTACATTATCCTTCCTTCCTTCCTTAATTTAATCCCTGTTTCCCACCTACTCCAACTTTTACCACCCTGCCCCCTCCCATTTGGGATGCAGCAGTAACACCTTATGGGGAATAACTAGGAGTAGCCACACTTAAATCTGTTCCTTCTCAACCTCTGCCTGTTTTTCCTTGAGCTCACAGTCAGACTTCCCAAAGACAACTGAGGTGAGGTGGAGCTCATCTGTCTTTTCCTGACTGATTTAAACAGTGATTACAAGGAAAGCTTCAGCTACGGCTGATCAAACTCCAGGAAGGGCCAAAGCAGGTGTTTCTCCCGAGCTTATCCTCATTGCCCTAACCCTTCCTCTGTCCATGTGCCATTGCCATCCAGTTCTAACACCTACCTTTTGCCTCTCTCTTCTTTATTTATATATTTTTCAATTTATTGAAATGTAACATGCATACCATATATTTAAGTCTTTTAAAATATTGTTCAGTATATTCAATGGTGTTTAGTATAGTCACAGTTATATAACCACTACTACTATCTAATTTTAGAAAATTTTTGTTACCACATGTTAGGTACAAATTAGGAGTCATTTCCAATTCCTTCCTCCCTCCAAACCCCGTGAACCAATAATCTACTTTCTGTCTCTATGTATTTGCCTGTTCTGCACATTTCATATGAATGGAATCATACAGTGTGTGGCCTTTTGTGACTGGCTTTTTGCACTTAGCATACTATTTACAAGGTTCATCCGTATTATAGCATATATAACTTCATCCCTTTTACTGCCAAAAAATATTCCATTATACGGATATGCCACATTTGATTTATGCATTTATCAGTTGATAGATATTTGGGTTGTTTAAACTTTTTAACTATTATGAATTATTTTTGTGAGGACACATTTTCATTTCTGTGTATATACTTAAGAGTGAAATGCAAGATCACATGGTAACTTTATGTTTAACATTTTGAGAAACAGTCAGACTGCTTTCCAAAGTTGGTGCACACTTTCTAATTCTTATCTGCAGTGAATTTAGTTTTTCTAGGAATTTTTCCATTTCATTTGGTTTATCTAATTTGTTGGCATGCAGATGTTGTTCATAATATTCCCTTATAATTCTTTCTATTTCTGCAAGTTCAATAGTAATGCCTGTTCTTTTATTCCTGATTTTAGTGATTAGAATCTTTTTTTTTCCCCTTGGTCACTCACAATGTGTCAATTTTGCTGATCTTTTGAAAGAATCAATATTTGGGTTCATTAATTTTCTCCATACATTTTCTCTTCTCTATTTCATTTATATCTATTCTAGTCTTTTATATCCTTCCTTCTCTTGCTTTGGGTTTAGTGTGCTTTTCTTTTTCTATTTGTTTTAAGGTGAAAAGATAAGTTGTTGATCTCAGGCCTTTATCTCTTAATATAGGTATTACAACTATAACTTTCCTTCTAAGCACTGCTTTACTGTATCCCATGTGTTTTAGTGTGCTGTGTTTTCATTTACATTGATATTAAAGTATTTTTTCATTTTTTCTTATGATTTCTTGTTTGGTTTTTCAGAGGTGTGAAGTTATTTCTAATTAAAATCCATCGTGGTCATGAAACATACATAGTTTTATTTCAATTCTTTGAAATTATCAAGGTTCTTAAAAAAGATTTTATTTATTTATTTGACACACAGAGAGAGAGATAACAAGAGCAGGGAACATAAGCAGGGGGAGTGGGAGAGGGAGAAGCAGCCTTCCCACTGAGCAGGGAGCCCGATGTGGGGCTTGATCCCAGGACCCTGGGATCATGACCTGAGCTGAAGGCAGATGCATAATGACTGAGCCACCCAGGCACCTAGAAGTTATTGAGGCTTTTTATGGTCTAACATATGATCTATCATGATGAATGTCTCATGGGCACTTGAGAAGAAAGTGTTTTCTGCATTATTGGGTAAAGGATCCTATAGATTTCTGTAGGGCTAGTTGATTTATAGTGTTCCAGTTACTTGTTAATCTTCTGCCTACTTGCTCTATACATTAGTGAAAATGGGGTATTGAAGAATCTTTCTATTATTGTTGTATGGTCTATTTCTCCTTTCAATTCTGTTTTTGTTTCATGTATTTTGAGATTGTTCTGAGGTGCATATATGTTTACAATTGTTATCTTTTTGATGGATTGACCATTTTATCATAAAATATCCTTTTTTGTCTTGAAAAACTGCTTTTGCCTTAAAGTTTATTTTGTCTGATGAATACCAGCATCCAAGTTCCCATGTCACTGTGTGTATGTTATGTCTCTTTTCCATCATCTTTCAATTTATTAGTGTCGTTGAATCTAAAGTATGTTTCTTCCACACAGGATATCATTGGATTCTTGGATTCTGTTGTCCCTGCCGTTCATTTAGAGGTTCTAATCCATTTACATTTAATGTAACTACTGATAAAATAAGATTTACAATTGCCATTTGCTATTTGTTTTCTTTGTGCCTTTTCCTTTTTGTTCTTCTATTTCTCCATTACTGCTTTTTGGGGTGTGCTAAATATTTTCTAGTGAACAGTTTTAATTTTTTTTCTTACACTATTTTTGAGTCATTTTCTTATTGTTTCTGTGAGGATTACATTTAACAACTTAACTTTAAACAATCTAGAATGGATTAATACCCACTTCATTTCAATAGAATATTTTTCTCCAATAAAGCTCCATTTCTTCCCTTCTCCTTTGTGCTGTAACTGTCATACAGACTAATTTAAAAATTATCTGCCATCACCAGGTGTATGTGGGTGATAAATCACTGAATTTTATACCTGAAACTGGTGTTGAACTGTATGTTAAATAACTTCAATTTAGATAAAAACTTGAAAAAATTATCTGCCATGAACAGAGTTTTATAACAATTGCCTTATGTAGTTGTCTCTTACATCTGCCATAAACAAGTTTTATAACTATTGCTTTATGTAGTTGTCTTTTACATCATTTGGAGAAGGAAAAGTTTACAAATAAAAATACATTTTACTGTCTTTTATATATACCTATGTAATTACCTTTATTAGTGTTCTTTATTTTTTCATGCGGATTTGTATTACTTTCTGTGTCTACTTATCTCAACCTATAGAATTTCCTTTAGTATTTTTGTAGGGAAGATCTGATAAAGACAAATTCTCTTAATTTTTTTTTCATCTGGGAAGTCTTAATTTCTCCTTTGTTTTGAAGGATATTTTGTCTGGACATAGAATTCTTGGTTGACATATATTTTCTTTTAGCACTTGGAATATGTAATCCCACTGCCTTCTGCTTTCAATTGTTTCTCATAAAAGTCAGCTGCTAATTTTATAGGGATCCCTTGTATATCACAAGTTCTTTTTTTTTCTTGCTGTTTTCAAGATGCTCTCTTTTTCTTTATCTTTTGACGGTTTTAATATGATTTGCCTCACTCTGGATTCCTTGGAGTTTATCCTACTTGGTGTTTGTTGTCTTTCTTAGTTTTACAGATTGTTTTTCATCAAATTTGGGAAGTCTTTGGTCATTTTTAATCAACTATTCTTTCTGTCCTATTCTTTGCTTCTGAGTCTTCCCCTTATAAGCATATTTGTATGTTCGATGATGTCCTGCAAGTTTCTGAGGCTCTATTCACTTTTCTTCAGTCTTTCTTCTTGTTTCTCAGACTGAGTAATTTCAATTGACTTATATATTGGTTTCCTATGGCTGTTGTAACAAGTTACCACAAATTTTGTGACTTAATTACAAAAATTTACTGTTTAACAGCTTTGGCCAAAAACTGAAATAAGGGTGTCATCGGTGCCATTCTCCTTCTAGAGGTTCTAAGGGAACACCCATTTCTTGTCCTTTCCAGCTTCTGGTGGCTGCCAAGCACTCCTTGGCTTCAGACTGTAGCACTGCAATCTCTGCTTCCATCTTCACATCTTCTGTGTGTGTATGTGTGTGTTTGTGTGTGGTTGTGTGTGTGTATGTGCAATCTCCCTCTAAAATCTCTCTTATAAGGACATTGCAATGGCATTTAGAGCTCAACAGGATATTCTAATCTCAAGATCCTAAACTTAATCACATCTGCAAAGACTCATTTTCCAAATAATGTAACAGTTACAGGTTCCAGGGATTAGAACATGGACACATCTTTGGGAGCCATTATTAACAATCCACACCTATCTTCAAGTTCACTGATTCATTTCTCTGTCAGCTCAAAGCTGTTATTGGTTGAGTTTTGCATTTTGGTTATTGCACTTTTCAACTCAAGAAAATATATTTTGCACCTTAAAATTTTTCAGTCTCCTTATTGATATTCTTTATTTGGTGAAACATTGTTCACATAATTTCCTTAATAATTCCTTTAGGTAGGGCTTCCTGTAGTATTCTGAACATATATCTTATTTAAAGTCTTTTTCTATTAAACCCAGTATCAGAGAATTGTCCTCAGGGACAATTTCTATTAACTTCTTTTTCCCCCTATGTATGGGCTATATTTTCTTTGCCTTTATCACTTTTTTGTTGTTGTTGAAAACTGAACATTTTGCATGATATAATATGGCAACTCTAGATATCAGAATCCTTTCACCCCTCAGGATTTGTTGCTTTTGCTGTTTTGCTGTCATTATTATTGATGTTATAATTGTTCTTTGTTTAGTGAGTTTCCTTGACTAATTCTGTACAGTTTGTATTCACAGTTATATGAAGGCACTGTAGTTTCTGCTCAGTTAGCTTAGTGGTCAGCTAAGGATTGAACAGAGATTTCCTTAAATTCTCTGAACCAGTAAGCTTGTCAGCCTTTACTGTGGGCCTCTTTGTGTGCCTTGGGGCACACCTTCAATGTTCTGGCAAACAAGTGACAACACAGTCTTAGCCTTCACTTCCTGCTTATGCAGAGCCTCAAGGACAGCCAAGGGTGACAGCTTATGGTCTCTTCTTTCCTGGACACACATACAGGCCTGCACATGTACATGTCCTTCTAAATGCCTAGGAATATATTGGAGTTTTTCAAAGTCCACTATAGGCATCTCATTACACAAATTTTCTTATTTTGGCCAACCTTTTATTTGACCTAACTAGTATCACTGCCTCAGGCATCAGCAATATTAAAAAAAGTGCCAGTGATTGATTTGAACAAATGCCTTGGGGATAGAATTTTGCCTACTGAGCAGAGGTTCTGAGTCAGGTAAAATAATGGCAAGCTCTATGAATGGTGATTTTCTAAGGAAAATCCTGACATGTAAAATGACAACTTTCTGAGGATGGGCCTTATTGAGGAATTCCAGACTCACTCTACTAAACTGCTTGCTTTCATAGCTACCATGTTTGTGATGCTGCTAGTTTTCAAGGCTACCAAGGAGAACATGACTGTGTGCTCTGGAAAGGGTATAGTCTGATCAAATGATTTCAAAAGACTTGTTTCTTTTTACCTTTTTTAAAAAGTAGGCTCCACGCCCAACATGGAGTCCAACCCAGGGCTCAAACTCATGACACTGAGATCAAGACCTGAGCTGAAATCAAGAGTTTGATGCTTAACCAACTGAGCCATCCAGATGCCCCTCAAAAGATTTGTTTCTTAAAGAACTTCAATCCAGGGTGCCTGGGTGGCTCGGTCAGTTAGTGTCTGCCTTCAGCTCAGGTCATGATCCCAGGATCCTGGGATCGAGTCCTGCATCAGGCTCTCTGCTCAGCAGGGAATCTGCTTCTCCCTCTGTCCCTCCCCCCAACATGTGCTTGTTCTCACTCTCTCAAAAATAAATAAATAAAATCATAAAAAAAAACTTTAATCCACAGAGGTGTTGGCAGAACATCACCAAAGATTATGGGAACAGCAAGGTCATAATTAACTTATCCACTTTCTCAAATATGGTGAGCTACCTGGGATATTCCATCAAGATCAGACATGCACCAAACTGCACCAAAGAAGGGATCAGAGCTCCACAGAGTATCTCTACATACAGGAGACTTGTCCAAGCAGGGCTTACAGAAACGGAATTTCCCACTGAAAATACAACCTAATCTCTTTCCCTTTCACCAAATCCACTCACCAGTGTATGATGACCTTGAGTTAAGTGTGCAGTGTGTGTGTGTGTATCTCTGTGTATCTGTGAGCAAAATTTTCAGATGAAATTATCATTGGGTAAGTATGAAATTACGTTTCCATAGGAAATTCAGCCTGCACTCTGTTGCTATTTGGCAAAATAAAAGATAATATTTAACTTTCCTTTGGCACAAGTGGGTGATGTGATAGCCAGTAGCAGTAGAAGCTGTTTTCAGCCAAGGAAGTCTGCTACATAGAAGAGGTTGCTGATGGATTCTATATAGATTCAGAGGGCAGAACAAGAAGGACTCATAACAAACTCAGAAAAAGCTACCAGAATATTTCAGTTCATCTTAAGAATATAGCTTCTGAGGAGTTAAGATGGCAGAGGTGTAGTTGACCCTAATTTTGTCTGGTCCCTGGAATTCAGCTAGATATTTATTAAATTCTGAACATCTGCAAAATCAATTGGAGATCTGAGAAAAGAATTGTTACAATTCTACAAATAGGAAAATGACCACTTTTTACAAGGTAGGAAGTGCAGAGATGTGAATCCGAGGTAATATTCAGAAGATAAACCATGGAGGGAAAGAAGCCTGCTTAAGGAGGATACAAGAAAGTATTATAAGCAGCAGAGTGCAAAATCAGAACTTTTAGAAGTCTGCTGCAGTTGGGGATGTCCCTGGCATAAAGGTGCTCAGGTGGCAAAGTGGGCCAGAATCCCATGTGGGACAGCATGGCCTCAGGATCCCTGCGGTCACAAAAAGAATGGGGAAGCCTGAGTGCAGCAGAATTCCCAGGCATCGGATTGGGGAAACCAGTTGAAAAGATCCAGTCTAAGTCTAGGCTTTCTGCCCGCTATTGCCATAAACTGCAAACTGCTGCACAGTCACACAACCACTCTCCCAGCAGGGGCCCAGCCAAAGGCAGAAGTATGGTGAGGATGCCTTCCATTCCTGGGAAGGAATGAAATGGGTTCAGGCCAAAGGAGTCTGAAAAGTTTGGAGGCTGGAAACTGGGTTGTGTGCCTGAGATAAAAATGCTCAGTCACAGGTGGTTTTTTTTTTTAAGATTTTATTTATTTGTGAGATAATTTTTTTGACAGCTTTGATTCATGTTTAATGAAAAATAAGTTACATGAATAGAAATGGACATAAAACAAAGAGATCTACTTGGGGAAATATGGTGATAGGTGGAACAAGGGAAAAATCATTTTATTCCTGAATTTATTCATATATTCCTATTCGTTATTACTGATCCAAAATATCTCCTTAAATCCAAAACAAAGTCATAGTTTTAGTTTTACTGCTGTTTACATGGGAACTCACCAAAGTAATGTCCAAACAATACTTTTCCATGCCCCCCATACCCCCAGAACACACACAAGCAAAGGCAGAGATGTTTACTGGCTGGTAACATGGCGTGAAAGAAATGCAGCCTTATCAGCTTTTTATTACAACAGCAAGTTGGCACTGGCATGATGGAAACTTGGGAGACAAGAGTGATTGCTTTTCTGTGAGAGCTCACTGAAGAGTGAGGGGAGTGAAATTTCAGCTCCTGGGCTAGAGATCGAGATGTTGCCTTGTCACCACCCCTCCCAACAGTGTTGAAAACTTTCAGAGAGCAAAACAGCACCACACAGTGCAATCTGGAGACACTTACACTGAGCCTGGCCCTCTGGCAAGGGAGGGGCAATTCTACCCTGGCAAAAACACCTGAGATTCAGTGCAACAAGTCCCTCGCCCAGGGACAATTCACTAGCATCAACTTTACTGATCATAAGAACTGCAAAACTTCAGCACTTGGGAAAAAAGTATATAGCATTTGAAGTTTTTATTATTATTATTATTATTATTATTATTATTATTATTATGCAGTAGTCTCTCAGTTTTTTTTTCAGCTATTTCTCAATTCTTAATTCTTTAAAATTTTTATCCTTATATGTTATATATATACTTTTTTATTTTTGGTTTCCATTCATTCTATTTTAATGTATTGTTGTACATATATTTCTTTCTTTCCTATTTTGGAATCCAGTCTCTTTTAACAAACAGAGCAAAATACACCCAGGATCTAGTTTGTTGTTTTGTTCTGTTTTACTTCTTGTTTGACTTTTAAAAATTTTGTTTTCTTTTGGTTTGTTTTGTTTCTAATTTTCTGTTGTTATTTTTGTCTTTTTTCTCTCCTTCATCTATTCATTTCTGGACATAATGATGAGATGGAAAAACTTACCAAAAAAAAAAGAAAGAAAGAACAGGAAGCAGTACTCACTGCCAGGGATTTAATCAACATGGATAGAAGATGTCTGAATTAGAATTAAAAAAAAAAGATTATAAGGATACTAGCTGGGCTTGAAAACACATAGAAGACACTGGAGAATCCCTTATGTAGGAAGAAAATAACTAAAATCTAATCAGGCCAAAATTAATAATGCTTTTACTGAAATGCAATCACAAATGAAGGCCCTAATAGCAAGGAGAAGAAAGACAGAAGAGAGAGTCACTGATATAGAAGATAATATGATGGAAAATAAAGAAGTTGTAAAGAACAGAGAAAGACAACTAATGGATCATGAAGGGAGACTTCAAGAACTCAGCAATTCCATAAAGCAAATAATAGGGGTCCCAGAAGATGAAGAGTGAGAGAGAGGGACAGAAGGTTTATTTGAACAATTTATAGGTGAGAAGTTCCCTAATCTAGAGAAGGAAACAGGCATTCAAGTGCAGCAGGCACAGAAAACCTCCCTCAAAATAAATAAAAATAAATCGACATCTCAATACATAGTAAGATCTGAACAGACCCATAACAAGCAAGGGAATTGAAGCAGTAATTAAAAACCTACCAAAGGGACACCTGGGTGACTCAGATGGTTAAGCGTGACTTTATCTTAGTGAAAATCCTAAAAGCATCTTGGGACAAGAGGTCTTAAACCTACAAGTATAGAACATGACACTGGCAACAGACCTGTACATAGAGGCACGGCAGGCCAGAAAGGACTGGCATGATATATTCAACATAATAAATGAGAAACATATGTAGCTAAGAAGACTTTATTCAGCAAGGCTGTCATTCAAAATAGGAGAGATTAAGAGTTTCCAGAACAAACAAAAACTAAAGGAATTTATGAACAATAAACCACCTCTCAAGAAATATTACAGGGAGCCAAGAGAGAGAGAGCCCCAAAGTAACAAAGACCAGAAAAGAAAAGACAAAATGTAAACGAAGAGCAACTTTACAGGTAACACAACGGAAATAAATTTGTATCAGTCAATAATCAGTCTGAATGTAAATGGACTAAATTCTCCAATCAAAAGATATAGGGTATTGGGATGCCTGGGTGGCTCAGTCAGTCAGGCCATGATCCTAGGGTCCTGGTTCGAGTCCCGCATTGGGCTCCCTGTTTGGTGGGAAGCCTACTTCTCCCTCTTCTCCCTGCTCGTGCTCTCTCTCACTATCTCTGTCTGTCTCTCTCTCAAATAAATAATAAATAAAATCTTTAAAAATATATAAAAATAGTAAATAAATAAATAAATAAATAAATAAATAATAAAGATATAGGTGTATCAGACTGGATAAAAAAATAAGACTAATCTATATGCTATCTAGAAGATACTCATTATAGACAAAAAGACACCACCAGATTGAAAATGAGTGTGTGGAGAACCATTAAAAGTGCTAATGGACCTCAAAAGAAAGTTAAGGTAGCAATCCTCATATCACACAAATTAGATTTTAAACCAAAGACTGTGGTATGGGATGAAGAGGGACTCTATATCATACTTAAAGGTCTATCCAACAAGAAGATCAAACAATTATACATATTTATGGTCCTAACATGGGAGCAGCCAATTATATCAACAAATTAATAAGAAAATTAAAGAAACACATTGATAAAAATACAATATTAGCAGGGGACTTGAACACCCCACTCAGAGCAATGGACAGATCATCTAAGCAAAAGATCAACAAAGAAACAAGGGATTTGAATGACATACTGGACCAGATGGACTTCACAGATATATACAGAGCATTTGATCCTAAAGCAACAGGATACACATTCTTCTCGAGACCACAGAGAACATGCTACAGAATAAATAACATACTGGGTCACAAATCAGGTCTCAATCAATACCAAAAGACGATTATTATTCCCTGCATATTTTCAGACCACAATGCCTTGAAACTTGAACTCAATCACAAGAGGAAATTGGAAAGAACATAAGCACTTGGAGGCTAAAAAGCATCCTACTAAAGAAAGAATGGGTCAACCAGAAAATTAAAGAAGAATGTAAAAAATTCATGGAAACGAAATGAAAATACAGCTGTTCAAAACCTTTGGGATAGAGCAAAGACAGTCCTAAGAGGGAAGTACATTGCAATACAAGCCTCTCTCAAATACAGAAGCTAAACTTACACCTAAGAAGCTGGAGAAAGAATAACAAATAAAGCCTAAGTCAAGCAGGAGAAGAGAAAGTATATTAGTTAGAGGAGAAATCAATGAAATAGAAACCAGAACAGTAGAACAGAATAAGGAAACTAGAAGCTGGTTCTCTGAACAAATTAGGATTGATAAACCCCTAGAAAAAGTTTTCAAAAAGAAAAGAGAAAGGGCTCAAATTAATAAAATCATGAACGAAAGAGGAGAGATCACAACCAACACCAAATAAATAGAATCAATTTTAAGAGCATATTATGAGCAAATATATGCCAAAAAATTAGGCAGTTTGGAAGAAATTGATGCATTTTTGGAAACTTATAAACTACCAACTTTGAAACAGGAAGAAATAGAAGATCTGAACAGACCCATAACAAGCAAGGGAATTGAAGCAGTAATTAAAAACCTACCAAAGGGACGCCTGGGTGGCTCAGATGGTTAAACATCTGCTTTTGGCTCAGGTCATGATCCCAGGGGGGTCAATCCCAATGGGATTGAGTCCTGCATTGGGCTCCTTGCTCAGCAGTGAGCCTGCTTCTCCCTCTGCCTGCTGCTACCCCTGCTTGTGCGTGCTCTCTCTCTGGCATATACATAAAATCTTAAAAATAAATAAATAAAAATAAAGAAAAAATAAAAACCTACCAAAAAAACAAGAGCCCAGGGCCAGATGGCTTCCCAGGGGAATTCTACCAAGCATTTAAAGAAGAAATAATATCTATTCTACTGAAGCTGTTTCCAAAATAGAAATGGAAAGAGAACTTCCAAACTCGTCTATGAGGCCAGAATTATCTTGATCCCAAAACCAGACCAAGACTCCATCAAAAAGAAGAATTACAGACCAATATCTATGATGAACATGGATGCCAAAATTCTCACCAAGTTACTAGCCAGTAGGATCTGATAGTGCATTAAAAGGATTATTCATCATGACCAAATGGGATGTATTCCTGGGATGGAAGGGTGGTTCAACATTTGCAAATAAATCAACGTGATACATCACATTAATAAAAGAAAGAACAAGAAGCATATGAATCTCTCAATTGATGCAGAAAAAGTATTTGACAAAATACAGCATCCTTTCTTGATTAAAACTCTCCACAGTGTAGGGATAGAGGGAACATACCTCAATATCATAAAAAGTATCTGTGAAAAGCCCACAGTGGATATTGTTCTCAATGGGGAAAAACTGAGAACTTTTCCCTTAAGGTTAGGTACAAAAAAAGGGATGCCCACTCTCACCACTCTTGTTCAACATAGTACTGGATGTCCTAGTCTCAACAATCATACAACAAAAAGAAATAAAAGGCATTCAAATTTGCAAAGAAGTCAAACTCTCTCTCTTTGAAGATGACATGATATTTTATGTGGAAAACCCAAAGACTCCACCACAAAATTGCTAGAACTCATACAAAACTCCTGCAATGTGGCAGGATATAAAATCAATGCACACAAATCAGTTGCATTTCTATGTACTGCAATGAAACAGAAGAAAGAGAAATTAAGGAATCGATCCCATTTACAATTGAACAAAAAACCATAAGATACCTAGGAATAAACCTAACCGAAGAGGTAAAGGATGTATACTCCAAAAACTAGAGAACACTTATGAAAGAAATTCAGGAAGAAACAAAGAAATGGAAAAACATTACATGTTAAGGGATTGGAAGAAAAATATGTTAAAATATCTATGCTACCCAGAGCAATCTACACATTCAATGCAATCCTTATCAAAATAACATCAACATTTTTCACAGAGCTGGAACAAAGAATTCTAAAATTTGGATGGAATCAGAAAAGACCGGAATAGCCAAAGGAATGTTGAAAAAGAAAAACAATGCTGGCGGCATCACAATGCCTGACTTCAAACTATATTACAAAGCTGTGATCATCAAGACAGCATGGTACTCGCACAAAAACAAACACATAGATCAATGGAACAGAATAGAGAGCCCAGAAATGGACCCTCAACTCTATGGTCAACTAATCTTTGACAAAAAAGGAAAGAATATCCAATGGAAAAAAAGACAGTTTCTTCAACAAATGGTGTTGGGAAAACTGGACATCCACATGCAGAAGAATAAAACTGGACCATTCTCTTACACCATACAGAAAAATAAACTCTAAATGGATGGAAGACCTAAAAGTGAGGCAGGAATCCATCAAAATCCTAGAGAACACAGGCAGTAACTTCTTCAACATCAGCCACAGCAACTTCTTCCAAGACACACATCTAAAGGTAAGGGAAACAAAAGCAAAAATTAACTATTGGGACTTCATCAAGATAAAAAACTTCTGCAGAACAAAGGAAACAATCAACAAAACTTAAAGGCAACTTATGGAACTGGAGAAAATATTTGCAAATGACATAACAGATAAAGGGCTGATATCCAAGATTTATAAAGAACGTCTCAAACTCAACACCCCAAAACCAAATAATCCAGTCATGAAATGGGCAGAAGACATGAACAGAGAGTTCTCCAAAGAAGACATATAAATGGCCAACAGACACACGAAAAAATGTTCCACGTCACCTGCCATCAGGGAAATACAAATCAAGACCACAATGAGATACAACCTTACACCAGTTAAAGTGGCTAAAATTAACAAGACAGGGAACAACAAATGTTGCTGAGGATCTGGAGAAAGGGGAACTCTCTTACACTGTTAAGGGGAATGCAAGCTGGCAAAGCCACTCTGGAAAACAGTGTGGAGGTTCCTCAAGAAGTTAAAAATAGAGCTACCCTAGGACCCAGCAATTGTACTACTGGGTATTTACCCCAAAGATACAGATGAGTGAAAAGAAGGGGCACATGCACCCCAATGTTCATAGCACCAATGTCCACAATAGCCAAATTGTGGAAGGAGCCAAGATGTCCTTCGACAGATGAATGGATAAAGAAGCTGTGGTTCATATATACAATGGAATATTAGTCATCAGAAAGGATGAGTACCTACCATTTGCATCACCATGGATGGAACTGGAGGGTATTACGCTGAGTCAAGCAGAGAAAGACAATGATCATATGGTTTCACTCATATGTTGAATATAAGGAATAGTGCAGAGGACAATAGGGGAAGGGAGGGAATACTGAATGGGAAAAATCAGAGAGGGAAACAAACAATGGGAGACTCTTGACTCTGGGAAACAAATTGAGGGTTGTGTAAATGGAGATGGGTGGCAGAATGGGGTAACTGGGTGATGGGTGTTAAGAGGGCAGGTGAGGTTATGAGCACTGGGTGTTTCACGCAACTGATGAATCATTGAACATTATATAAAAACTAATGATATATGTTCGCTAATTGAATTCAAATTAAAAAAACTCTATCAAAATACCATCATCATTTTTCACAGAGCTGGAATAAACAATCATATAATTTGTATGGAAACAGAAAAGACTCTGAATAAGAAAAGTAATGTTGAAAAGGAAAACCAAAGCTGGACGCATCAGAATTCCCCACTTCAAGCTGTGTATCAAAGCTGTAATCATAAAGAGTGTATGGTACTGGGATAAAGACTGACCCATAGATCAATGGAATATAATTGATAACCCAGACATGGACCCTGAACTCTATGGTGAACTAATCTTTGAGAAGGCAAGAAAGAATATCCAATGGAAAAAAGACAGTCTCTTCAACAAATGGTGCTGTGAAAATTAGACAGCCACACACAGAAGAATGAAACTAGACCATTGTACGCCATACAGCAAAATAAACTCAAAATGGATTAATGAATTAAATGTGAGACAGTAATCTATCAAAATCCTAGAGAAGAACATGGGCAGCAACTTCTTTGACCTCCACTGGAGCAATTTTTTGCTAGACATGTCTCAAAATTCAAGAGAAACAAAAGGAAAAATGAACTATTGGGACTTCATCTAAATAAAAAGCTTTTGCACAGCAAAGAAACAATCAACAAAACTAAAAGGCAACCTATGGAATAGGAGAAGTTATTTACAAATGATATATCAGATAAAGAGTTAGTATCCAAGATCTGTAAAGAACTTATAAAACTCAACACCCCAAAAACAAATAATCCAGTCAAAAAATGGGCAGAAGACATGAATAGACATTTTTCCAAAGAAGACATACAGATGGCCAACAGACACATGAAAAAATGGTCAATATCTCTCCACATCAGGGTAATCCAAGTCAAAAACACAATGAGATACTACCTCACACCAATCAGAATTGTTAAAGTTAAGAACTCAGGAAACAACAGATGTTGATGAGGATGGGGAGAAAGGAGATCCCTCTTACAGTTTTTTGGGAATGTAAACTGGTACAGCCACTTTGTAAAACAGTATAGATGTTCTTCAAAAAGTTAAAAATGGAGCTATACCAAGACCCAGCAAATGCAGTACTAGGTATTTATCCAAAGGATAGAATCATAGTAATTCAAAGGGGCACCTGCCCCCCCCCAGTGTTTATAGCAGCAATGTCCACAATAGCCAAAATATGGAAATTGCCCAGTTGTCTATTGACAGATGAATGGATAAAGAAAATGTTATATATATATATATATATATATATATATATATGGAATGTTACTCAGCCATCAAAAAAAAATGAAATCTTGCCATTTGCATGGACATCAGTGGAAGTAGAGGGTATTATGCTAAACAAAATAAGTCAGTCAGAGAAAGACAAATATCACATGATTTCACTCATATGTGAAATTTCAGAAACAAAACAGATTAACACAGGGGAAAGGAAGGAAAAATAAAATAAGATGAAAATAGAGAGGAAGCCAAACTGTAAGAGATGCTGAACTCTAGGAAACAGACTGAGGGTTGCTGGAGGAGAGGTTGGTGGGGGGAAGGCATAACTGGTGATGGGCATTAAGGAGGGTGTTGATATAATGAACCCTGGGTGTTATAGGCATCTGATGAATCACTAAATTCTACCCCTGAAACCAAGAATACAGTATACGTAACTAAATTGAATTTAAATAATTTATATTTAAAAAAAAGAACAGTTAAAATTAACAACTGAGGAAAAAACAGATGTTGGCAAGGATGTGGAGAATGGAGAACACTCTTACACTGTTGTGAAGAATGCAAACTGGTGCAGCCACTCTGGAAAACAGTATGGAGGTTCCTCAGAAAGGTAAATTGGAACTACTGTATGACCCACAAGTTGCACTACCTGTATCCAAAGGATACAAAAGTAGTGATTCAAAGAAGCAAATGCACCACAATCTTTATAGCAGCACTATCCACAGTAGCCAAAATATGGAAACAGCACAAATGTCCACCAATTGTTGAATGGATAAAGAAGGTGTGGTATATATATAATGGAATATTAGTCAGCCATAAAAAGAAGGAAATCTTGCCATTTGTAATGACATGAATGGAACTAGAGTGTATTATGCTAATCAAAATAAGTCAGAGAAAGACAAATACCATATGATTTCACTCATATGTGGAATTTAAGAAACAAAACAGATCAAAATAGGGGAAAGGAAGGAAAAATAAAATAAAATTAGAGAGGGAGGCAAATCATAAGAGACTCAGGTATAGGGAAGAAACTCATGGTTGCTGGAGTGGTTATGGGTCAGGGGATGTAGTAAATGGGTGATAAGCAATAAGGAGGGCACTTGTAATGAACACTGGGTGTTACACACAAGTGATAAATCACTAAATTCTACCCCTGAAACTAATACTACACTCTATGTTAATTAACTTGAATTTAAGTCAAATCTTGAAATTAAAAAAAATGAAATATGGAAGGAAAACATAAAACTTCAAATTAAAAATAAATTCATCCCCACTGTGTCAAAAATGTAAAGAAGTCCCCAGACTGGGTCATTCCAAGATTGGAAGACGTGAGTTCTAGTTATGGCTCTAGTTGCTCTTAACTTGCTTTGTGCCTTTGATGAAGTCAGTTCCCCTCTCTGGGTCTCATCTTTAAAATGTGGATGATAATAATACATGCAGTACTAACAGTACAGGGTATTAACATAAGCATCAAATGAGAATATTGAAAAGGTGCTTGAAGTGTAAATGATTTTACCAGTGCAGTTAACTTCCTTTACTCTCCTCCTCCTCAATCTTTTCTTTTTTCTCCTTTTTAAAAAAGATTTTGTTTATTTATCTGAGAGTGAGAAAGAGAGAGAGAGATCATGAGCAGGGGGGAAGTGCAGAGGGAGCAGGGAGTCTCATTTGGTACTTAATCCCAGGACTCTGGGATCATGACCTGAGCCAAAGGCAGACACTTAACCGATTGAGCCACTCAGATGTCTCCAAACTTGTACATCCCCATTGTCTTATTTCACTCTGTTTTTATTCCTTCTCTTTCCTTCTTTTCCTTTAAGCAGGTCTCAGACTTCCTGCCAGCAGTGTAGTTAGGCAGAAGGAACACGGCCTTAGAGGAAAAGGGACCTGGGTCTGACTCCTGGCTGTGCCTTTTTCTTAGTTGTTGGGCAATTACTTTAACTCTTTGAGCCAGTTTTATCATTTATAAAATAGGCACAAATAACACCTTCCTTGCAAGGTTGTTGGAAAATGTGGTAGATCGTCTGCAAATATGGCCAACAATTCGTCCCATCTCTGACAAGCATGTAGCCCTTCCCATTAGGATATTCTCCACTTCTTAAATTTGGGCTAACTGTGTGACTTGTTTAGACCAATAGAGTACAGCAGCAGTGTTGCTATATCATTCCTGGTCTTATGCCACAAAAGGCTTTGTTTTTTATCCTTTGGAAGCCTGTCATCATGTAAAAAATATCTGACTACTCTACTGAGATGAGAGGGCAAGTGGAGGAGAGGCTGTGGAGGATAAAATACTAACAAAGGAGGTGGGAAGCCCAGGCAGCCCAGCTGAGGTGCCAGATATGAGAGTGCAGACATCATGGATCCTCCTTGCCAAGCTGTCTGAGGCAACACCACATGGAATGTAGATAAGCTATTCCCAGCAAGTCTTGTACAAATTGCAGGTCATGAGCAAATAAATTGTTGTTTTAAGCCACTAAGTTTTGGGGTGGTTTGTTTCACAACAATAGATAAATGAACCAAAGGAACTAAATGAGGTAGTAGCACCCCACCCAGTGGTTAGCAGGTGTAGGTGCTCAACACATGACTGTTCCTTCCCATTCAGAAGTGTCTCTGGGAAATGGCTGATCTAGTTAGTGGTGCTACAACTGACATTTAGAATTGACAAATCTGACCTCCAGTGTGCAAGGATGCAGAGCAATAACCACTCATATACTTACAGGGACCTACTGAGGCCTATACAGATTAAGATGTACCCTAAGTCACATAGCTGAGTGTCCTCCCTTTGCCCACAGTTAGCCTGGGCCACCTCAAAAGCAGGCTTGTAGATGAACAAAGTCTCGGGTAATGAAGTAATATCAGGTAAGAAAAATAGTATTTCTTTGACCAGTCATTCAATCTACTTGAAGGAAATTTACACTTACTGAGTGCTTACTATGTACCTAGCATTACTTAAAATAGCCTCAGAAGAAGGTATTATTATTTTCCCCATTTTCCAGATGAGGACACTGAGGCACAGAGGTATTTTTGTCAGCTATTGGGTTACTGGGAAGCACTGGGACTATTTAATGTACAGGATGTTAATTAGGGAGGTCTTGGGATTAACACTTGTAGAGGAGAAGCATTAGAGGAGGCAGGGTTGAGCAGAGGGTGCTGATGAACTGCAGTGCAGTCTTAATGGAAACCTCAGTCCACCCTATAGAGAGCTCTGAAATTAGGATGGTCTTTCACTGTTGTTCCCTATTGTATTTCTATAGGGAACTAGGCCTTTGTATTCCTGCATCACTCACTGGATTCCTAGTCCCTAATTTCTAGTTTAGAGTTACTTCAACTACTCCATCATTAAACCATCCCAAAAGGGAGAAAGGCTTAAAGAAAAAAAATGATTATAGAGAAAAGTAGAAAAAAATGGGCTCAAGAACCAAATCTGGATTCAAATCTTGAAATTTCTCTTACCAGTTATTTAACTCTGGGAAAGTTATTTAATTTCTCTGAGCTTTGTTTTACCTTTTTGGAAAATGTAATAAAAATACTTAGCTTAAAAGATTGTTTTGAAAATCAAATACAATCATGTACATAAAGCATCTTGCAGAGACCTGGCACAGAGTAATTACTGAATAAATGGAAATTATAATAATAATAAATTACTGTGCACTGGTATGTTTGGTTTCCTCATTTGTAGGGTTGAGTGAATTAAAGTGAAGAGCTACCCAGGAGGGGAAAAATCACTATATCTTTTCTATTACTTGGTACTTATAGGCACTCATCAGCATTCACTCCAGTGAACAAATGTTTATTTAAAAGAATTTGTACAGACATAACACTCTCACTTTCAAAGAGCAGAGGAACTTTTTATATTGTGAATAAAAAACACTGTGGCAAATTAAAACTACAGTTAAGAAAAGAAGGGAAAATATCCCCTTTCCCCAGCCAGGGACTGAGACTTGGATCTAAAGCCAACCCCTATCTCTGTCCTTTAAGTCTAAGAGTGACTTGACTAGAGATCTGATTTTGGTAGAGAGGAGGGTAGAGAGTATGAGGGTAGAGAGTAGGGCCTGGGGAATCCAGTGCCTTTTCTTCTCTAAAGGAAGGCCATCAACAGAATCTATAGGAAAGGGGGTGGCTAGCAGCTGACCTGAGCTGAGGCTACCTTATAGAAGAGGGCGGACCCAAGAGAGGGAGAGATGAATGGAGGGGAAGTCCACACTCTTACATATGTAAAATGGTTGGCATTCACTTGACTCTCAACTCATGCCTCTAACCCCTAAGAAATATCATTGAGTAAGTGCCAGAATAATGGTTTGGAACAAAAATAGTTTTGTACACTTGGCAACACAGATGTCAGCCTGGGGCTCCTCTCATCCTAAGGTTAGCCCCTACAGTAGAGCCCAATGATTTAGGCAGCAAGTTATTTAGGATTTGCGGACTGGGTGTGGCTCTCTGATTTCACTGTGGGGAACTTCTGCCACTGATTTGAAAAATGAGAGTTATGGGAAAGGCCTGCAGGTCTCAGGATCTCTAGACACACAACCTGTACCTGAGAACTTTAGCATATCTGGGAGATTGGCATGGGAGTGAACTCCATAATAACAGCCAGGCCTCCCAAATGAAGATGAAAAGGAGGGCTTGTCCAACTTACCTCTGGCCCTTGCTTAGATGAGATGAAATTAAGGGGCACGTGGGGAAGATATATACACCAAGTTTACTGGAAAGTCCAGCAAGAAGACTGTTGTCCCTTCAGAGCCTAAGGCAAAAGTACAGGGAGGGGGCACACTGGAGGTTTCACCTGAAACAAGGGCCTCCTCTAGCCCTCAGCCCTTAGGCCCCAGGCATTAGACACAAGAGGCAGAGAATCACATCTGGGCCTTCTGCCCTTTCTTCAGCTTCAAACAAGGGCAGGGGTTGAAATGTGGGTGGGAGAGAAGGGATCATCAGATACACTGTCATTAGCACCTGAACCATATCTCTTCTTAAGTCAGAAACCCCAAGAGAAGAAAGAAATAAGAGCAAAGTGAGAGGGGTTGTGCTTCCATCACATTAAATAGGAAACTCAGTAGAGGTGGGGTAGGGTGGTTTCAAATCAGGACATTAATCACTCTGGCCAAGGGGAGAGGTTATGAGTAGCAGAGCTCCATGTGTTCTCCATCTCTTCATTCATCCTGCTTCCGTTTTGGCTTTTTGGGGTTCCGGGACCGACTCTTGGCTTTGCACAGAGGACATATAGGTGCATTCCGATGAATTTGCTGATGACATGATAAGCAGGCCTGGTGGGAGGACACAGGACAAAGAAAGTTAGTGATCAGATTCTTCTAGCCTATGGTTCAGCCTTCTGATCCCCAAGGGTCCAGAAAGCAATTGTGATTTCTCAACAGGAAGAGGTACTAGTACTTCTCAACAAGTAGAGAGATCAGTGCCAGATGTAAGGGAAGTAAAGGCTATAAGGGGATGAGGGTCAAAGAGGGTTATTGAGGAAAAATATCCAGAATTTGGAAATAAGGCAAAATGAGAATTACATATCATTTTAACATTATATTGGAACATAGTCCAACAGGCTCTATTAAGGATTATTTAATTCTTTAGGATAGGTATCAGTAAACTTTCTCTACAAATGCCAAAAGAGTAAATATTTTAGACTTTTCAGGTTACATGGTGTTAGTTGCAACTACTCAACTATAATTGTTCTACATGGAAGAAGTTACAGATAATACATAAACAAAAAAGCATGTGTGTATACCAGTAAAACTTTATTTACAAGCAAGTCAGACTTGGCCTGTGGGTTCTAGTTTGCTGACCCCTGCTCTAAGAGAATGTCCCTTTGTTTGACTATTTACTATTGATTAGGACCCAAACTGTGATTTATGCTAATAAGCTACAAATGGTTGTTGCCCAGTAGAGATGCAGATTATTTCTGTTCCAAAGAAAAGATAATCACAAAGGTTACAGTTTATTGCCCTGTAGGACATCAACCAGTTCTGTATTTAATTTTGCAAACTTATTTCAGCATTCCTTTCCTTTTCTTACTATATAGTTATCTGTTTCTCAAATGCTTTTGGAACCAGTTTTGTAATCCTGCTGACTCCCTCATTAACAACACATGCTCACTATATATTTGCACAAGTCTTGTCTCTAACTTTTTAAAATTATGCTTTAGCAGAATCTGCCAACCTTCCTGCATTGTAGCCCCTCGGGGAATATAAAACAATAAAATCAGCTGGTCTGCTATAGCACATATACACCAACACTTCCTCTGTGTCCCAAGCAAAGTCTGTTTTAGAAAGGCACCAAATAAGTAACTACAAAGCCCCAGTCCTAGCCTTCCATGGGGCTGCTTGAAGATACCTTGCTTCCTCCACAACCCTTACCCAGCTCACTTACCTTCATAGGTGGGGGCTGCTGCCTAAAGGTGGCTGTCTGCCGAGTGTCCTGCTTTCTAGCCACTTGGAGTTGCTGGGCAGCAGCAGCTGCAGCGGCCAGAGACTCAGGGATGGGGGGCTCCTGAGGCTCCGTCTGCCACTCTGCTTTCTGCTTCTCAAAGTAACTTTGGAGATGAAAGACATTAGCTGGATCATTCTGAAAGCAAGGAGAACCTTGCCCCTCTTAAAGACTCCATGACACAGGACCAAAGGGGTTGGGCTGTGGCTCACTATAGAAAGTTCCTGCACCCTCCCCAGCACAAGATTCTTCTCCTTGGGTACCTGGGCCATTGTCTGCTGGGAAGGGTAATCCTCCTCCTCCTTGGCTCTGACACATCCAGAAAATCAAGACTCCCAGGGCTAGCAAGTCCTTAAAGGGCATTTGCCTGCTGTTCATCCCATGTACCCTTGCAACATTCCCATTAAGTGTCCTCAGGCCTCTGTTGACATACTTCTAGGAATATGAAGCTCACCACTTCCACAGGCAACTTGCTCTACTTTAAGGAAGTGTGTTTCCTTCTACTGAACTGAACTCTCTCTGTAAGATGAGTGTAGTTCTTAATTCTGGGTCTTAAGATGAAGTTCCAGGCTAGCCCCTGGAGACCATGAAAGCCCAGCCTTCTATCTTTTCAAAGGTTTCTAGATACCCCTGCTAGACCTTGACTTGGGAAGTGACCTTTTAAGAGTCTCACTCACACTCACTCACACACACAGAGTCATAGACACAGTCTTATGTTATCAAAATTGCAGAAAATTTTAAAAACTACCTGGTAATACTAGTCTAACCATCCTTATTTTGATACACAGAGACTTGCCCAAAGTCATACAATGAGTCAGTTACTGACAGGCCTGAAGCTAGGACTGGGTACTATGACTTTTAAGCCAGGCTTTATGTGTGTATATGTGCCTCTGTATGTGTGTGTGTGTTGTGTATGTTGTGTGTATGTTGCAGGGACAGGGAATAGGCAGCTTACTCCAAGGAGAGCTTCTCCTCCTCTTCACATAGGTCAGGGAGCCTCTGCAGGCCTAGAGTCATACGTAGGGCATCCACATGTTCCTTCAGTGGCTTATACTCATCATGTAGCCGCCGGGTAGACTCTAGCAACTTATTTAAGTCATTCTCAGATTGTTTGATGGTGTTTTCCATCTGGAACACAGAGTGAGGTAGGTACAGAGAAAAGACACCATCATTCTCTGCAAAGATAAGTGGATAAAATAACCCAGGCTCCAGATCCAGACCAATCTATGGTCAAGTCCTTCATTCACCATGTATTCTATGTGACTCTTGTCAAGCCTCAGTTTTTTTTTTCATCTTTATAATGGTGATGGTAATAGTTCCTACCTCATATAATCTTATGAAGATTCAGTGATTGAATTCATATAAAGCTCTCAGTACAAGGGCTACCACAGAGTAAAGGTTCAATAAATGGTAGTTATTATTCAAATATAGCACCTTAAAGCTAGAATGGCCCTTAGAGTTCATTTAGTCCACCCCACCATTTTACAGATCAGAGAACTGAGACTCAGAAAGAAGAAACTTAAGAAACTTCCCCAGAGAGGGGCATCTGGGTGGCTCAGTTGGTTAAGTGACTGCCTTCGGCTCAGGTCATGATCCTGGAGTCCCAGGATTGAGTCCCACATCGGGCTCCCTGCTCAGCAGGGAGTCTGCTTCTCCCTCTGACCCTCCCCCTTTCATGTGCTCTCTCTCTCTCTCTCAAATAAATAAATAAAATCTTAAAAAAAAAGAAACTTCCCCAGAGAAATACTTCTTAGGGGCAAAGCATAGACAAAGACTCAGGGCTTAAGCTTCCAAGGCTGGTGGCTTTTCTCTTAGATCAGTGGTTTTCAAAATGTAGTCACCAGATCAGCAGCATTAGCATCACCTGGAAACTCATTAGGAATGCAAATTCTCAGGCATGGCCCCAGACATATAAAAATCAGAAATTCTGGTGTAGAGTCCAATAATCTATGTTTTAAGAACCTCTTCAGCTGACTTTGATTCAAGTTTAAGTTAGACATCCACTGGTTTAGATTCTCAGTCCCTCTGTGGCTAATATTTTGTTATTTGTATTGGCTTTGTATCCTTTGTTAGCAGGGAGCAGCTCATGAAACCCTGGAATCCTGTGATCTTGTGACACAAAAAATGCCAAGTACCTACTGTCCAAATCACATTCCTATTCCTTTTAAGATCCTAGGCTTGGCAATATCAGGAAATAAGTATTGTCATAGAAATGAGTTTTCCAAAAATAGAAACAACTCCTTCAAATGTAATTTTTAAAAAAATGTTTCTCATTGTCCTGGGCTCTAAGGATTGGAAAGGACTTTGTAAATCAGCACCTCCAGCTTTCCTCCTGGTGCATCAATACTGCAGCCCAGACAGGTGATCATTCAGGCTCTCCTTGAATAACTCCCAAAATTGGGGAACTTATCAACTTAGCAGGCAGTTCATTTCCCCTGTTCCAAGTATCTCCAAAAGAGAGACTCTAATAAGGGAGCTACACTTTAGTAGGCTGGCAGGGATTGTTTAGCCTACTTGGAAGTTTTGGAGCCCTTTGAGCTAGACCCCAGAGGCAGCTGTCTGCTCTGCTTTACCCCAAGGCTAGTTCTCAACTCCCAGACTCCCAGGATGAGAGCACATCAGTGCTGAAAGAGATCTTAGAGGTGACTGAATCCCTGTCATAGTAAAGAGAGAGAAAATGAGGCCCAGGAGAAAAAAGGGCTTGTCCAGTGATATACAGTCAATCAGTGACAGTGCCAGAGCTAGATCTCAGAACTCTTGGATTCTTCCATTCCACAACAGCCTGATGCTTACTTCCCCAAGTTGGCCACAGCCACATCTCAAGAGAGGCCACAGTACTTACTACTGTCTAGTCCTCAAAGGGCCCATAGGTAGGCTTTGGGAAGCCAGCTACGTACCACATTGATATCAGCATGGATCAGTCGGAGTTCCTCCACATGGGCCATCTTCTCCTGTAGCAGCAGATCCATCTCCTGCTTGTATTCCTTCAGGTGCCTCTCCTCTGATTCAAGGGCCTCAAACTCAGCTTTCAAACGTGCCTTGATCTTCTCCATCTGCAGGGTCTTGTTCCTACAATTACCAAAAAGCAAGAAACAGACCAGCAGGAAAAGGGAGGAAATTGGGAATGGAGTACAGATTTAGGCTCTGAGCCAAGGCTATTTTTCTAGCCATCTTTCAAAGCTTTTCTTTATCCAGGCAGATCTAACCTGAAGCCATTCCCCAAAAAGTAGAAGATCCTTTATTCTAAGATTGAAGCTCAGTGGGTATCAAAAGGGGATAATTTTATTTCCTTATGGGACATTTGCAAACGTGGAGGTTTTTGCTATTAGACTGATTCAAGAGAGAGCACTATTGGTATGTAGTGGACATGGGTCAGAGATGCTAAATAGCCTCTCAATGCACAGGAAAGTCCCACACCACAAATAATTCCCACCCAAGATGCCAACCATGACCTTTGAGAAACTCTTAAAGGAGCACTGTCCATTAAATTTTCTACAATGATGGAAATTTTCTATACCTATACTTTCCCATACACTAGGCACATGTAGCTCCTGGGTAGTTGAAATGTGGCTAATGCAGCTGAAGAACTGAATTATGATTTTTTAATAATTTTAATTAATTTGACTTTAAACCATCACATGTGGTTAATTGGACAGCACAGCTCTACAGAGTCCACTCTTTGGTTCCAGAAGAGGAAGAGTAATGGAAGAACTATAGCTTATTTCTTTTCCTAAAAAATAAAACCTGCATCTGGCTGTTAAATCCCAGTTGTATACTCTCTGGTTCAGTAATCTCACACCTGTGAATTTATTCTAAGGACATAATTAAGGGAAACAAAAAGTTAACACACAGGAATGTTCATTCTGGACTATGAGCAAAATTGCAATATTTAGGAAGCCATTAAAAGGAATCACTATGAAGACTTGTGACATGGAAAATGTTGAAGATATGATACTCAATGAAAAAGTATATACACTTAGGTTGCATTTTTCAAAATTTACATGCACAAAATATACTGGCACAGTTCCAAAGACCTTTATGTCCATCTGAAGCCTGCCTAAATGAAAGAGCCATAAAGCTTTGGAAGGAGGCCCTCTAGAGCACATTGTTGTCCTCCCATTGGCTTTCTGTACTCTCTGGTTTTCAGGTACTGCCTAGCTGTTATCCATCACTCAGATTTGGCATTTCCTTTCTTCTGCATCAGTACCTGGCTTTCACCTTTGCTCCAGCCCATCCTATGGGTGCTCCTGGTCTACACCCTAGACCCTGGTCTTGCTTTAGCCCATTTCTGTCTTTAGTCTCTCTCTCCTCTGGCTCCTGCCTTAAGAGGTGACCTTCAATGGCACAGAACCACAAAGAGAATTGTGTTAGGTGGATAGGACAATGGGAGAAATTTTTCTTTCTTTATTCAAAACCTCTTTTCATGTTATTATATTTTGTTACCTTAGAAAAGGGTAAAAAAGATGGGTGTTATCACCCCATTTGTAAAAAAAAAAAAAAAAAAAGGAAATTGAGATCCAGGGTAGTAACTTGCCCAAGACCACAGAACTAGTAAATGGGATGTTGGCATTTGAATGCAGGGCTCTCTAACACCACCCACTATTCCACACTGCCTGAATGGAATTGCCCAGACTAAAGACCATAAACATATTGAGGGTCCTTGGTATACCTATTCAACTGTCTTGCAGAGAATGAAACTGACTTGTATTGGCCAATTAATTATTTAAAGCCCCTCCTATCTAGACTTCCATTTTCCTCCTCTAGATTACATGCAGAGCAACTTGAACTTTACCTATCTTTATCCCAATTTACAGATGAGAAACTAATAAGATTCAAAGTGATACAGTATATTACACTAAGTCATAGAGCCAGTTTGTGGCAGTGCTCACCCTACAACCCATTTCTGTATTAAGCAGAGCAGTATTACTAAAGGAACACAAGTTTAGATTCAGACCTGGGTATAAATCTGGGTTCTGCCCTTGACTGGCTATTTGTTTTTGGACAATAATATAACAGCTGTTATACACAACTGATGAATTATTGAACACTACATCTGAAACTCATTATATACTATATGTTGGCTAACTGAATTTAAATTTAAAAAAGAAGAAAAAAGGGGAGGCAAGATGGCAGCAGAGTAGGGGACCTCGTTTCATCTGGTCCCTCACATTTAGCTGGATATCTATGAAACCATTCTGAACACACACAAATTCAGGCTGAGATGTAAGAAAATATATCAGGAACTCTACAAGCAGAAAAATGACTGCTTTTTGCAAGGTAGGAAGTGCAAAATCATGAATCTTTGGGAAATATTGGAAGATAAAGGGACGGGAGAGGGAGCCTCCATAAGCTGGCTACTGGAAAGTGATATAACACAAGAGCACAAAATCAGAACCCTTAGAAATCTGCTCCAGTAAGAGACATCCCTTTCTGAAAGAGGCACAGGGGATGAAAAGAGCAGAATTCTAAGTGCATCATTGTGGTCTCAGGATCCCAGGGACACAGAAAAATGGGGGTGCCTGATCCAATAGAGTGCCCAAGCAGTGGAGTGAAGAAACTGGTGATGGTCAGTGAGCCCAGGAAGGACTCCCAGCTCCAGTTGCCATAAACTGCAAGCCAGGTGAGTAGGGAGACCGCTGTCTTCCTGAGCACCCTGAAAATGACTGGAATGTGTGGGCCATTTAACATCCCCTGGGAGTGATGAAGTGGCTGAGCCCATGACTGAGCAACAACTCTCAGGGCAGTGGTGGCCCCAGAAAGGACAGTAGGATGGTACCCAGCCGTGACCTGGGAACAGTGGAGCAGGGTGCACACGCGAGCCCATTAACAGCTCACAGTTGCAAAGGCACAAAGTGAAGTGTCATTTGTGGGCCCCAGGGAGTCCTCCAGGAAGAATTGCAGTGGGAGCAAACCATGAGAGTCTGCGAGTTGGTGAACACAGAAGTGGAGATGGTTTGACCTGGAGGGTTTACTGAAGAAGGGGGACCACAATCTTGCAGCTCTGGGCCAGAGATCCCAGCACAGCTATTTTTGCTTTGACCCTCTGAAAAGGTGCAGAAAGCCACCAGGGAACAAAAGCCACATAGAGGACCAGCTCACCTTAAGCCCATCCCCCTGACAAGGGGTGGGGCAACTCTGCCCAGGCAAGACACCTGAGAGGCAAAACAGCAGGTCTCTCACCTAGAAGACAGACTGGAAGAACAGGTGAATGACAAGCTTATGTATCTCACAGGACTGTAAAACTCCAGAGCCAGAGGAAAACAATATATTGATCTCTAGGTGTTTCCTCCTGAATCGTTTATCCTTCAGTCTAAAATTTTACATTTCTTCTTTTTTTTAACCTTTTTCCCATCGCAACTAGATTCTTATTTTCCCAACTTATGTTTTTATGTTTTTATTTTAAAGATTTTATTCACTTGCTTAGCACACACACAGAGAGAGAGAGGGAGAGAGTACAAGCAGAGGGAGTAGCAGAGGGGGAGGGAGAAGCAGGCTCTCCACTGAGCAGGAAGCCCGATGTGGGGCTAGATCCCAGGACCCTGGGATCATGACCTGAGCCAAATGCAGATGCTTAACCAACTGAGCCACGCAGGCACACCCCAACTTATGTTTTTAAGTTACTTTTTAACTTTTTTCCCCCTCACATCTACATTTTATAGATTTATGCCTCACTCTAGTTCTTTTTTTACTTTACTATATATATATATATGAGAACATTGCTTTCCTTGCAATTTTGGGATGTAGTGTCCTCTAACACGCAACCAAAATCCAATCAGGAAAAAGAAGATCACCTTGCTTTGTCCACCCTGTGAGATTATAGTCTCCCCCTCCTTTTTATTGTTTTGGTTCATCTTGGGTTTATTTGCTTTTCTGTGGTGGCTTCCAACCACTCCAGATTTTTTCTAGGTTGAATTTTGCTTGGTTCTTGGTGGATATTTTGGAATCTGTTCATTCACTCACACATCCTCCCCTGGGCAGAATGACTACAAGGAGGAACTCACAATAAAGGAAAGAACCAGAGGCAGTGTTCTCTGCAACAGAGCTAATTGATATGGATATAAGCAAGATGTCAGAGATAGAATTCAGGATAGCAATCATAAAGTTAATAGCTAGGCTTGAAAAAAGCATAAATGAAAATACAGAATCTCTAAGCATGGAAATGAGATCTAATCAGGCTGAACTTAAAAATGCTATGAATGAGATGCAGTCTAAATCGGATGCTCTAATAGCTAGGGTAAATGAAGCAGAAGAGAGAAACAGTGATCTAGAAGACAGGCTGATGGAAAGGAAGTTGAGGAAAAGAGAGAAAGACAACTAATGGCCCATGAAGAAAGGCTTCAATAATTTAATAATGTCTTGAAACAAACCAATGTCCAAATTGTTGGGATCTCAGAGTGGGTGGAGAGAGAGAGGGCTAGAAGGTCTATTTGAGCAAATCATTACTGAAAACTTCCCTAATCTGGGGAAGGAAACAAGCATTCATGTCCAAGAGGCAGAGAGGACCCCACCCAAAACCAATAAAAACAGATCAAGACCCCAGCATATAATACTGAAGTTTGCAAATCTTAGAGCCAAAGAAGCTATCGTGACAGCAGCTAGGGAGAGGAGATTGCTTATGTATGGAAGGAAGAACATCAGAATAACATCAGACCTAACCACAAAAACCTGACAGGCCAGAAAGGGCTGGCAAGATATATTCAGGGTACTAAATGAGAAGAACATGCAGCCAAGAATACCTTATCCAGCAAGGTTTCATTCAGAATAGAAGGAGAGATAAAGAGTTTCCAGGACACACAAACTAAAAGAATATGTGACCACCAAGCCAGTCCTGCTTACAGGGGGATCCTGTAAGTGAAGAAAGACCCCATAAGTAATATAGACCATAAAGTAACAGAGATAATCTACAGAAACAGGGACTTTGGGAGAGGGGGGCAAGATGGTGGCTGAGTGGGGGACATCGTTTCATCTGGTCCCTCGAATTTAGCTGGATACCTATGAAACCATTCTGAACACTCACAAATATAACCTGAGATGTAAGTAGATTTATCTAGATCTCCACAAGCAGAAAAACGACTACTTTTTTGAGGTAGGAGGTATGGAGCCTTAAATCTTTGGCAGAAATATCTGAAGATAAGCGGACGGTGGAGGGAGCCTCCACAAGCCAGCCACCAGAAAGTGATACAATACTGGAGCAAAAAAAATCAAGACCCTTGGAAATCTACTGTAGTGAGAGGCACCTCCTTCTGAAAAGGCACAAGGGGCAAGTAGGGCAGAATTCTAGGTGGATCATTGTGGTCTCAGGATTCCAGGAGACTCAGAAAGAACAGGGGAGCATGAACTGATAGAGTGCCCAAGCAGTGGAGCGGGGAGACTGGTTGTGGGCAGGGAGCCGAGAGGGGACTTTCAGCTCTGGACACCATAAACCACAAGCTGAGCCAGTAGGGAGACTGCTCTCTGCCTGACCACCCTGAAAAGGACTAGAAGGTGTGGGCTGTCTAACATCCTAAGGGAGCTATAGAACTGCTTGCACCCATGACAGGGACAGCTCTTGGGGTGGTGTGGCCCCCGAAGAGATGCTGGGGCAGCACCCAGTGTGACCTAGGAGCTGCAGAGGAGGGGACATATAGGAGCCCATGGCAGCTGGCAGTTATGGAGTCACAAGGTACAGAGATGCTCACATGTTCCCATGGCTCCCCTGGGAGAAGAGCAGCTGGTGGGAACCTGGAGATTCAGCAGTTTGGCACATAAAGAGCCCGCTCCCATGACTAAGCAACAGCACTCAGGGCAGTGTGACCCCCAAGGGGCAGTGTGATCCACCAGCACTCAGCATGACTTGAGAGATGCGGAAGAGGGTGCACGTGTGAGCCTATGGCCACTAGCCATTGCAAAGTCACAAAGCAAAGAGATGCTCACAGGTCCCTGAGACTCCCCCGGGAGAGGTATGGTGGGCACAAATTGCACAAGTGTGTAGAGTCTGGTACATGCAAAGGGGAGACGGATTGACCTGGAGGATTTGCTGGGGAGGTAGCTACGACGCTGAGGCTCTGGCCTGGAGATTCCCACATGGCCATGTTTGCTCTGACCCTCTGAAGAGAAGCAGAAAGATGCCAGGGAGCAAAAGTTGCACAGCCAAGCAGCTCACATTAAGCCCATTCCCCTGAGAAGAGGTGGGGCAACTCCATCCAGGAAAAGATGCCTGAGAAGCTGAGCAGGAGGCCCCTCCCCCAGAAGACAGACTGTGAATAATAAGCTTATTTCCCACAGGACTGTAAAACTTCAGCACCAGGGTAAAATAATATAGGGAGCTCCAGGTATTCCCTCCTGACTCGCTTATTTTTCAGGCTAAAATTTTACATTTCTTTCTTAGTTTCTTTTCTTATTTTTTTCTTTTCTTTTTTAACACTGCTCCCATTTCAAATAGATTTGTATATCCCATCTTATGTTTTTAAGTCACTACTTACCTTCTATTTTCTTTTCCACATATATGTTTTATAGATTTATGCCCCATATTAGCCCGTTTTTCACTCTATTCAATTTTATCTTGATATATATATATATATATATATATATATATATATATATATATATATATATATATATTCTTTTTTCTTTGCAATTTTGGGATATAGTGTCTTCAAACACACAGACCAAAAATCAAGCAGGAACAAGCAAATTCCTTGCTGTGTCCACACTGAGAAATTATAATCTCTCTCTGCCCCCCTCTTATTTTTTTCTCTTTTCTTTCTTTTTTATTTTGGATCATCTTGGCTTTGGTGGCATATCTGTGGTAGTTTCGACCACTTTGGATTTTTTTGTAGGTGTATTTGCTTCAGTTGTGGTTGATATTTTGGAGTCTGTACATTCCCTCAACCATCCTTCAACAGAATAACTAGGAGCAGGAACTTCCAACAAAGAAAAGAACCAGAGACAATGTCCTCTGCCACAGATCTAATGGATATGGAAACAAGCAAGATTTTAGAAATAGACTTCAGGGTAGCAATCATGAAGTCGATAGGTAGGCTTGAGAAAAGCATTAGCAACAATAAAGAATCTCTAAGGGCAGAAATGAAATCTAATCAGGCCGAACTTAAAAATATTATGAATGAGATGCAGTCTAAACCAGATAATCTAACAGCCAGGGTAAATGACACAGAAGAACAAATTAGTGATCTAGAAGATAAGCTAATAGAAAGGAAGGAAGCTGAGGAAGATAGGGATAGGTAGCTAGAAGCCCATGAAAAAAAGACTTAGAGCGATCAATGACACTGTGAAACATTCCAATGTCAGAATTATTGGGATCCCTGAGGGGTTGAGAGAGAGAGAGAGAGAGAGAGAGAGAGAGGGCTAGAAGGTATATATGAGCAAATCATAGCTCAGAACTTCCCTATTCTGGGAAAAGAAACAAGCATTCATATCCAAGAGGCAAAGAGGACCCCTCCCAAATCAATAAAAACAGACCAACACCTTGGCATATAACAGAGAAACTTGCAAATCTTAGAGCAAAGGAACCTATCTGGAGAGGAGCTAAAGGTAAGAGATTTCTTAAGTATGGGGGGAGGAACATCAGAATAACATCAGACATATCCATAGAGATCTGGCAAACCAGAAAGGGCTGGTAAGACATATTCAGGTACTAAATGAGAAAAACATGCAGCCAAGAATACTTTATCCAGCAAGGCTATCATTCAGAATGGAAGGAGAGATAAAGAGTTTCCAGGACAGTCAGAAACTGAAAGAATATGTGACCACCAAGCCATCCCTGCAAGAAATATTAATGGGGATTCTATAAAAGAAGAAAGACCCCAAGAGTAATATAGACCAGAAATTTACAGAGACAATCTACAGAAACAGGGACTTTACAGGCAGTATGATGGCACTAAATTCATATCTTTTAATAGTTACTCTCAACATGAACAGGCTGAATGCTCCCATCAAATGGCATAGGGTTTCAAATCAGATAAAAAAGCAGGACCGATCTATATGCTGTCTACAAGAGACTCATTTTGAACTTAAGACACCTCCAGGTTGAAAGTGAGGAGATGGAGAACAATTTATCATGCCAACGGACCTTCAAAGAAAGCTGGGGTAGGAATCCATGTATCAGACAAATTAGATTTTAAACCAAAGACTGTAGTAAGAGATGTAGAGGGACAGTATATCATACTTAAAGGGTCTATCCAACAAGAAAATATAACAATTGTAAATATCTATGCCCCCAACATGGGAGCAGCCAACTACATAAACCAACTATTAACCAAAATAAAGAATCAAATTTATAATAATACATTAATAGTAGGAGACTTCAACACTCCACTCACAGCAATGGACAGATCATTCAGGCAGAAGATTAACAGAGAACCAAGAGCTTTCAAGCATACATTGGGCCAGTTGGACTTTGTAGATATATACAGTACATTCTATCCTAAAACAACAGAATACTCATTCCTCTCAAGTGCACACGGAACTTTCTCCAGAATAGATCACATATTGGGTCACAAATCAGGTCTTAACCAATATCAAAAGATTGAGATTATTCCCTGCATATTTTCAGACCACAATGCATTGAAACTGGAACTCAATCACAAGGAAAACTTTGGAAGGAATACAAACACTTGGAGGTTAAAAAGCATCAAGCTAAAGAATGAATGGGTCAAACAGGAAATTAAAGAGGAAGTTAAACAGTTGATGGAAACCAATGAGAATGAAAACACATCGGTTCAGAACCTATGGGATGCTGCAAAGGTGGTCCTTAGAGGGAAGTACATAGCCATCCAAGCCTCCCTCAAAAAATTGGAAAAATTCCAAATGCACAAGCTAATTTACACCTAAGGGATCTGGAGAAAGAACAGCAGATAAAGCTTAAAACAAGCAGGAGAAGAGAAATAATAAAGATTAGAGCAGAAATCAATGAAATAGAAACTAGAAGAACAGTAGAACAGAAAAACGAAACTGGAAGCTGGTTCTTTGAAACAATAAGATTGATAAACCTATGGCCAGACTTATCCAAAAGAAAATAGAAAAGACCCAAATTAATAAAATCATGAACGAAAGTGGAGAGATCACAACTAATACCAAATAAATAGAAATAATTATTAGAACTTATTACCAACAGCTATATGACAAAAAAACTAGGCAATCTGGAAGAAATGGATGCAATCCTGGACATGTATAAACTACCAAGACTGAAACAGGAAAAAATAGACAATCTGAATAGACCATAACTAGTAACGAAATTGAAGCAGTAATCAACAAACTCCCAAAAAACAAGAGTCCAGGGCCAGATGGCTTCTCAGGGGAATTCTACCAAACATTTAAAGAAGAAATTATACTTATACTATTGAAGCTGTTCCAAAAAATAGAAATAGAAGAAAAGCTTACAGACTCATTCTATGAGGTCAGAATTATCCTGATCCCAAAACCAGAGAAAGACCCCATCAGAAAAGAGAATTACAGACCAATATCCCTGATGAACATGGATGCGAAAATAATCAACAAGATCCTAGCCAATAGGATCCAACAGTACATTAAAAGGATTATTCACCACGACCAGGTGGGATTTATTCCTGGGATGCAAGGGTGGTTCAACATTCACAAATCAATCAACGAGATAGATCCCATTAACAAAAAAAGAAACAAGAGCCATATGATCCTCTCAATTGATACAGAAAAAGCATTTGACAAAATACAGCATCCTTTCCTGATTAAAACTCTTCAAAATATAGGGATAGAAGGAACATACCTCAATATCATAAAAGGCATCAATGAAAAGCCCACAGCAAATATCATTCTCAATGGGGAAGAACTGAGAGCTTTTCCCTTAAGGTCAGGAACACGACAGGGATGCCCACTCTTACCACTACTGCTCAACATTGTACTAGATGTCCTAACTTAAGCAATCAGACAACAAAAAGAAATAAAAGGCTTTCAAATTGGCAAAGAAGTCAAATTCTCTCTCTTTGCAGATGACACGATACTTTATGTGGAGAACCCAAAAAATTCCACTGTTATCTCTCAGCAGTGGTATACCAAGGGCAGGAAAGTGGAAACAGTCCACCTTGGGTGCAGACAATAAAAGGTACATTGTGTGTAGATATTTAAAAAGTAATCACAGAATGAACTAAAGTTGGTCTGCTCTTTATTATCACAAAGCACTGACAATTCTAAACAATGCCCACTAAAGGATATCTGTGCTGATTCTATGTATTGGCAATTATGAATAAGACTGCTATGAATATCAATGTAGAAGTTTTAGTGTGATCATAGTTTTCATTTCTTTAGAATAAATGACCAAGACTGAAATTGCTGGGTTGTATCGTAACTACATGTTTACTTTTTCTAGAAACTGCCAATCTGTTTTCCAGAGTGGCTGTACCATTTCACATGCTCACCAATAATGCATGAGTGATCCGGTTCCTCTACCTGGTCAGCCATTTTACTTGAGCTGTTTTAGTAGGCATGTGGTGATACCTCAAAGTGATCTTTAAAAAAAAAAGATTTTATTAATTTGACAGAGAGAGGGAACACAAGCAGGGGGAGTGGGAGAGGGAGAAGCAGGCTTCCCACTGAGCAGGGAGCCCAATGTGGGGCTCGATTCCAGGACCCTGGGATCATGACCTGAGCCAAAAGTAGATGCTTAATGACTGAACCACCCAGGCACCCCCTACAAAGTGATCTTAATTTGCAGTCCCCTAATGGCTAGTGATGTTGAACATCTTTTCATGTACTTATTTGTAAATAAGTACTAAAAACTTATCTTTTTCCATAAAATGGCTATGTATGTCTTTGGTCATTTTTAACTGTATTATTTGGTTTCTAATAGTTGAATTTTGAGAGTCTTTATATATCCTAGACATGAGTCCTTTGTCAGATATGTGGTTTGCAAATATGTTCTCCCAGTCAGTAGCTTGTTTTTCATCATCTTAATCAGGTTTTTAGCAGAACATTAAAAAAATTTATGAAGTCCAATTTAATCAAAGTTTTCTTTTATGGATAATGCTTTGGTGTTGGGTCTAAGGCTCTTCACCAAGCTCTAGGTTTTGCAGATTTTCCCTTATATTATCTTTTAAAATTTTTATAGTTACATTTATATCTACAATCCACTCTGAGTTAATTTTTTTATAAAATGTGAGGTTTAGGCTGTGATTCCCCCCACCTTTTTTTTTGCTTATGGATATCTAATTGCTCTAGCACCATTTGTTGTAAAAACTGTCCTTCCTCTGTTGGATTACTTTGCATCTCTGTCAAAAATCAGTTGGCCATACTTTTGTGGGTCAATTTCTCAGTTCTCAATGTTGTTCCATTCATCTATGTGTCTGTCCCTTTGCCAATACCACATAACCTTGATTATTGTAGCTATATAAGTTTATTAGATCTTGGACTTTTTTGGGTTTCTGTCGTTTTCAATTTATTGGGATTTCCTACATAGACAATTATGTTATCTGCAAACAAGGACAGTTTTATTTCTTCCTTTTCATTTGTAGGTATTTTATTTTTTTGACTAATTGTCCTGTCTAGAGCCTCTAGTGCTATATTGACTAGCAGTGCTGAGAATGGACATCCCTGCTTTCTTCCTGGTCTTGGGGGGATAACATTATACTTCTTTCACAACGAAGTATAATGTTAGCTGCCTGGAAAGTTTTTATAGGTACACTTTATCAAGCTGAGAAAATTCTCCCCTGTTCCTAGTTTTCTAAGAGATATTATCATAAATGTGTTGAGTTTTGTCAAATGCTTTATCTGTATCAATTGACATGATCATGTGACTTTTCTTTTTTAGTCCATTAATATGACAAGTAACATTGACTTTTTTTAGTAGCAAACCAGCCTTGCATCTCTGGAATAAATCCCACTTAATTATGGTGTGATTCTTGTTATATATTGCTGAAATCTATTTGTTAATATTTTTATAAAGGTTTTTATGTCTTTATTCTTATGATTTTATTAATGCAGAGAACACTGTTTTTCATTCTTTTAAATTTGTTGGGGATTATTTTGTATCCCAGGATATGGACTATGTGTCATGGTATATATTCCATGGGCACTTGAATATATAACTTGTCTTTGAGATAAGTGTTCTATAAATGTTAAGTAGATCCTGTTGCTGATGGTGTTGTGGAGTTCTATACCCTTGCTGATTTTCCATCTAGTTCTACCAAATGATAGAGGAATGTTAAAGTCTCCAACTATAATGGGATTTATCTACTTTTTTTCCTTTGGTTCTGTCAGATTTGCTTCATATATTTGGCAGTTTTTTTGTCTGGTGTACACCCACTTAGGATTAATATGTCTTCTTGGTGGATTGACACCTTTATCATTATGTAATGTGCCTCTATGTACCTAGTAATATTCTTTGCTCTGAAGTCTACTTTATCTGATATTAATATTTCATCCTATTTTCCTGATTAATGAACCCATTGTATATCTTCTTCCATTCTATGCACTTTCAACATACATATTCTATATATTTGAAGTGAGGTTCTTGTAGATAGCATATAAATGGGTCACATTTTTTAATTCTCTTGGCTAATCAGTATCTAATTACTTAAGCCATTTATATTTAGTGCACTTATTGATAAATTAGGGCTTAAGTGTACCAATTCATTTTTGTTTACCATTTGATCTTTTATTTGATTCTGTCTTTTTTTAGCTGCTGTCCTGTGGTTAATTAATTTTATTTCAGAAATATATTTTGTCTATACTGTTTTTAAGTGTGTCTCTTTCTATAGATTTTTAGTGGTTGCTCTAGATATTACATTTCATAATTTTGTATTCTATTGTGTCATCATTTTATTGGTATGATAGTAGAAACATTACCTACCTTTATGCCCCTTTACCTTCCACTTTTTATAACTATCTAAAATATTTCTTCTACATACATTGAAAACCATGTTAGCACTACATTATTGCTTCCGCTATCAGAACTGATTTAGAAAACTAAACAGGAGAAGAAAAATGTATTGTATTTTAATCATATTTTTTTATTCTTTCTGTTTTCTTTCTTTCTGATATTTCATGTTTTCTTCTTTTATTTCCTTCTTTTAAAAGGAAATTCCTTTATTTTAGGGTAGATATGGATATTTTTGCTACATATAAAATTTGGGGTTTGGTTATGGACTGTATTGTGTCTCTCAAAAATTCCCATGTTAAAGCCCTAACCCCCAATATGAGTGCATTTAGTATGAGGTCCTTTAGAGAAGAAATTAAGGTTAAATTAGGTAATAAATGTGGTACCCTAATCCAATTAGATTGGTGCTCTTATAAAAAAAGAGACATCAGAGATTGCTGTCTCTCTGAATGCACAGGGGAAAGGCCATGTGAAGATATAGCAACAAGGTGGCCAATTACAAGTCAGAAAGAGAGCCCTCACCAGAAAGCTAGTTTGCTGTACTTTGACCATAACTGCCTCCATAAGTAAGAAAATAAATGTGCACTGTATAAGTCACCCAGTCTGTGATATTTTGTTGTAGAAGACTGAGCAGCTTTTGGTACTGTGAAGTGGGGTGCTGCCTTAATACCTAAAATGTGGAAGTAGCTTTGGAACTGGGTGATGAGTAGAGGCTGGACATGTTTGGGGTGCATGCTAAAAAAGCCTATATTGCATCGAAGGGATTGTTGATAGAAATATGGACATTAAAGGTGTTTCTGATGAGTTCTCATAGAGAAAAGAAGAACATGCTTTTGGAAACTAGAGGAAAGGTAATCCATGTTATAAAGTGGCAAAAATTTGGCTGAATTTTGTTCTAGTGTTTTGTGAAAGGTAGTAAATGTGAGCAATGACATTGGATTTTTAGCTGAAGAGATTTTTAAGGAAAATGTTGTAGGTGAGGCTTGGCTTCTCCTTGTTGCTTACAGTTAAATGCAAGAGGAGAAGGAGAAACTGAAAGAATCATTAAGCAAAAAGGAACCAGAACTTGAAGATTTAGAAAACTCTAATTCTATCTATTTTGCAAAATATGATAAAACATGTTATGGAAAGAACACCAAGGATGTGGCTGGAAATCACTCTATGAGGAGATTACTTATCATTTTAATCAGGTATCTCAGTAGACTTCAGGAATAGAAATGTGATTATACAAGCACAGACACTGTCAGTATGGACCAAGGAAAGGAGAAATATAAAATAAAGTTTTTGGAACTCTGGGATTCTACAGGAAAGGACAACAGAGTTATTTGGTTCAAACATGCTTTATCTTTTAAGTAAAGGGAAGAATTATGCTGAACATGATTCAGAGATCATCAGGGCTGCCACTCCCACCATAGGCCCAGACCTAACAGACCCAGGGGGCAAAGCTGTTTTCTGCTCAGTTTCAAAGGGTGGATTCCCCTCCCTAGTTTCAATAGGCCAGGATGCCTCTGACTAGTGCCTCAGGAAAAAGGTGACTGCAAAGAGCTGTCAGGGTGTGGCTGCAACAAGGAGTTGTAAGGGTGATGCTGCTCAAATTGTCTAGCCAAAGAAGTTGATTCTTGAGCCTTAAAAATGTAATGGAACTTAACATGCTAGGTTTTTGTACTTCACTGGGACCCGTCAATCTGATCTTTCTGATTTCTCCTTCTTAAAAAGGGAATGTCTATCCTATACCTGCCCTACCACTATACTTGGGAAACAGATAATTTGTCTGCTTTCACAGATGGAGAGGACTGTTGATTCTGGATGAATCATACCACAAGTCTCACCCAAACCTAATTTAGATGATATTTAGATGAGATTATAGGCTCGGCATATATGCTGCAATGGGTTAAGACATTTGGGGTTATAGGAAGGAATGAATGACCTTTGCACATGAGAAGAATGTGCCTGGGGGAGCATAGAATGGAAAGTAAAGAATGCATTGTGTCCTTCTAAAATACATCTATTCAAACCTTAACCTCCAAAGTGATAATATTTGGAGAGAAGATTTTTAGGGAGGCATAAGTTTAAATAAGGTCTTAACAGTGGGGCACAAATCCAATAGTATTAGTGGACTTATACATAGAGGCAGGGATATATGAGCTGTTTTTATGCCCACACAAAAACAGGATAAACTCAAAGTGGATAAAAGATCTAAATGTGAGACCTGAAACCTGTGTCCCTCTAAGAGAACATGAGCAATAACCTCTTGGACATCAGCCTTTGTAACATATTTATGGATATGTTTCCTCAGGCAAGGAAAACAAAAGCAAAAAAATAATCTATTGGGACAATACCAAAATAAAAAGCAAAGGAAACCATCAATGAAATGAAAAGGCAAACTACTAAGTGAAGGAAGATATTTGAAAATGATATATTTGATAAGAAGTTAATATCCAAAATATATAAAGAACTTATACAACTCAAGACACACATAAAAAAACAAGTAATCTGATTAAAAATGGGCAGAGAATCTGAATAGCTAGAATAAAAAAGACAAGAAATAAGTGTTTGGTGAGAATGTGGAGAAAAAGGAATCCTCATACATTGTTGTTGGCGATGTAAATTGGTACACCCACAGTGAAAAACAGTATGTAATTTCCTCAAAAAAATTAAAAATAGTAATAACGTATGATCCAATATTTCCACTACTGGGTATTTACACAAAGAACAAAATCACTAATTCAAAAAGATATATGAACCTCTGTATTTATTGAGTTTTATTTAAAACATCAAGAAATGGGAGCAATGCAAGTGTCTACCAATAGATGAATGCATAAAGAAAATGTGGTATAGAAATATATAATGGAATATTAATCAGTCATAAAAAGAATGAGATCTTGCCATTGTAACACATGGATGGACATAGAGGGCATTCAGCTAAGTGGAATAACTCAGACAAAGACAAATACCATATGATTCCACTCATAAGTGGGATCAAAAAATAAAACAAATAAACAAAAAACAGAAACTATTAAAAATGGAGAACAAACTGGTGGGTACCACTGAAAAGGTGGAGGGGAAGCTGGGTGAAATACATAAAGGGTATTAAAAAGTACAAAGTCTAGCTATAAAATAAATAAGTCACAGAGATGAAAAGTACAGCACAACAAATATAGTCAATAATATTGTAATAATGTAGTATGGTGACAGATGCTAACAACAATTACAGTAGTGAACAATTAGTAATGTACAGAATGGTTGAATTACTCTGTTATATACCTGAGGCTAATATAACATTATAGGTCCTTCAGTAATAAATTTAAAAAGCAACACTGATATTGTCATAAAGACCACACAAATGGAACTATGAAGCAAAAAAGAAAGTCCAGAAGTAAACCCACAAATATATGGACAACTGATTTCTGACAAAGGTGTAAAAACAATGCCATGGAGAAAGAATGTCCTTTCAACAACTGGTCCTGATACAACTGTATATTCACATGCAGAATATAAATAAATAAATAAATAAATAAATTTGACTTATATTCTGCATCATATACAACAATTAAATGGAAATGGATCATAGGCCTATGTGTAAAACCTAAAAAAAATAAACTTTCTGGAAGAAAACTCAGAAGAAAATATTTGCGACATAAACATAGGAGAAAATTTTTGTAAATTTTTCTTAGGCAAAGATTTCTTTTACAAGAATGCAATCCATAAAAGAAAATACTAATGATTTATACTTCTTCATCACTATTAAGAAATTCTGCACTTCAAAAGGCAGTTAAGAGAATGAAAAGACAAGTCACAGATTGGGAAACCATCTTTGTGATGCATGTATCTAAAGGACTTGTATCCTGAATATATATATATAAAAAATTCACAGTAAGTAAACAAACAACTCAATTGAAAAATGGGCTGAAGGTTTGAATAGGCATTTCACCAGAGAAGATATATGGATGGCAAATAATCCCATGAAGGAGATGCTCAACACAATTGGTCATTAGGGAAATGAAAATTAACTATAGTAAACTACAAAGAATTACTACTTCACACCACTATGATGGCTAAAATGTCCTTTTTTAGACACCCAACTAACAAGTGTCAGGGATACAGAACAAGTGCAATCTTCATACACTACTTCTAGTGATGGAAAGTGCCACAATACTTTGGAAAACAGTTTCCAATGCCATAAAATGTTATATGTATGCTTATCATAGGACCCAGAAATTCCACTCCTAGGAATCTAACCAGGAGAAATTAAAATGTATTTCCATGCAAATAATCAACAAAACTAAAAGACAACCTATGGAATGGGAGAAGATATTTGCAAGTGACATAACTAATAAGGGGCAGTATCCAAGATATATAAAGAATTATGAAGCTCAACACCCAAAAAATGAATAAACCAATTAAAAAATGGGCAGAAGACATTAATAGATATTTTTCCAAAGAAGACATCAGAATGGCCAACAGACACATGAAAAGATGCTCAACACATCACTCATTATCAGGGAAATACAAATCAAAACTACAATGAAATATGACCTCGCACCTGTCAGAATGACTAAAATCAACACAAGAAACAACAGGTGTTGGAGAAGATGTGGAGAAATGGGAACCCTCTTGCACTATTGGTGGGAATGCAAAGTGGTGCAGCCACTCTGGAAAACAGTATGGAGGTTCTTCAGAAAGTGAAAAATAGAACTATCTTATGATCCAGCAATTACACTACTAGGTATTTACCCCAAAACACAAAAATACTAATTCAAAGGAATAATGCACCCCAGTGTTTATAGAAGCATTATGTACAATAGCCAAATTATGGAAATATCCCAAGTGTCCATCAACAGATGAATGGATGGATACATGTGCGCGCGCGCGCACACACACACACACACACACACACACACACACACACAATGGAATATTACTCAGCCATCAAAAAGAATCAAATCTTGGCATTTGTAACAACATGGATGGAGCTAGAGTGTATTATACTAATGAAATAAATAGTCAGAGAAAGAAAAATACCATATAATTTCACTAATATGTGGAATTTAAAAAACAAAACAAACAAGCAAAGGTGAAAAAAGAGAGAGGCAAATCAAGAAACAGATTCTTTGTGGAGATTAGAGAGAGAGAGAGAGAGAGAAGAGAAGAGCACAGGGGATCACACAAGGAAAACACTTCTCCAAAGCCTTTGACTGGGAAAACAAGAGGGGCTGATTTTTTGTTTTTTTCAACCAGCAGAACTCAAAGACTGGAGTTTTAGAGGTCCATGGTGTAGCTGGTATATAGCACTGAGGACACTGCAGTGCTCTTGTAGAGAAGGCAGTCAGGTTGTAACCCAGGGGGCAGGTGGCACCATCTCAGGATATCCTGGGACACACTGGGAGAGACAGTTCCCCCTTCTTGGAGCACATCTGAGAGAGCTGGCATTGCCTCTATGGGGACAAAGGAGCTAGCGGGGGACATTACCCTCCCCTGCCCCTCAGCATAGGCACAGAGACATCTGCTAGGCGTGGCTAACCCAGACACTAGCCGCTTAGCAAAGCAACTTGCTTTGCTTCAAATTCCGTGTGCCTGAGCTCTGGTGCAACTGCCCTTTTGGGTCAAATCTGCATTAATCCCAGCATGGTAAGACCCTCCCCCAGAAGAACAGAATGGGTCCCCCCCATGCCAGGTCTCTAAACTTTGGAGTTTTAAAACTCAGCTGGCCTGGATGGGATAACCCCACTGTACTTCTCCAGACTGGCAAGTGACCTGGATACAGACAGTGTGTAAGCAGTGATCTGAAAAATGCTTAGGATGCATGAGAGAAATTTATTCACTCTTCTAGGAGGGCTTCCCTGACAGCAGTGAACATGAATTACCCTCTCTGAAGACAAAGAAGCTGGCTGGTGCCATTTCCCTCCCCTGCCCCTTAGCATAATTTAACTTCAATAAATAGCACAGGGCCAACATTGGAGGCCTAAATTTCTTAAATCAAGCCTTGCCTCCCCTGTGCTTTGCTGGTACTGCTTTTCTCAAGCAAGTGTGGCTAAGAACCAGTGTACTGGGACCCTCCCCCAGAATACCAGCACAAACCCAGTACACACCATGTCTACTGACCATAAAGTTCTGCAAAGCTTCAGCACTGGTGTAAATAGTATCAGGTCTTTTATAACAAGCAGACCAGAGCACACCTAAGTTAAAACTCGTCACACTCTGGCCAAGGTACAAACACGCCCCACCGCAGGTAAGAAAAAGCTCTGTAGAGGACTGACTTAGCGCAGCCATAACACAGAAGCAGAGTGCATGCAGCATACACAAGAGACAATTCTTGAAGCACCAGTCTCTGGACATTATATGACCTCTTCTTCATAAAGCCATTACTCTCAGGAGCAGGAAACATAACAGGCTTTCCTAGCACAGAGAAGATGACCAAGACCTAGACAAAATGCCAAATAGAGAAATTCATCCCAAAAGGAAGAACAAGAAAAGCTCATGGCCAGGGATCTAATTGAAACAGATATAGGTAATAGTCCTGATTCAGAATTTAAAGCAACAATTATAAGGATACTAGCTGGCCTTCAGAAAAGCATAGATGACATCAGGGAGATCCATACCACAGAGATAAAGGAGCAAAAATGAATCAGGCTGAAATGAAAATGGAATAACCAAGATCCAAAACCAACTGGATATAATGAACTCAAGAATGGAAGAAGCAGAGGAACAAATAAGTGACACAGAAAATAGAATTATGGAAAATAATGAAGCTGATCAAAAGAGGGAAAGAAAAATCTTCGATCAGGAAAGTAGACTTAGGGAACTCCATAACTACATGAAATGTAATAGCATTCATATCATAGGAGTCCCAGAAAAAGAAGAGAGAGAAAAGGGGGTAGAAGGTTTATGTGAGGAAATTATAGCTGAACACTTCCCTAATCTGGAGAATGAACAGATTTCCAAATCCAGGAAGCACACAGAACTCTCACCAAAATCAAGAAAAGCAGGCCAACACCAAGATGTATTGTAGTGAAATTTGCAAAATATAGAGATTAAACAACAACAACAACAAAAATAAACAGTCAAAACAAACAAACAAACAAACAAACAAACAAAAAAACCAAGACTAAAAGCAGCAAGGGAAAAGAAGTCCCTAACTTACAAAGGAAGACAAATAAGGTCAACAGCAGAACACTTCATAGAAACATGGCAGGTCAGAAGAAAGCTATCTAGCAAGGCTTTCATTAACAATAAAAGGAGAGATAATGATTTTCCCAGACAAACAAAAACTAAAGGAGTTTATGACCATTAAAACAGCCCTTCAAGAAATATTAATGGGGACTTGTTGAGTAGGAAAAAGACTAGAAAGGAATAGAGAAAATCTCCAGAAATAATGACAAAACAAGCAACAAAATGGCACTAAATTCACTTCTATCACTATTCTGAATGTAAATGGATTAAGTGCTCCAATCAAAAGACATAGGGTGTCAGAATGGATCTAAAACCCAGACCCATTTTACATGTTGCCTACAAGAGAGTCATTTAAGACCTAAAGACACCTGCAGATTAAAAGTGAGGGGATGGAGAAATATTTATCATGCTCATGGATGTTAAAAGAAAGCTGGAGGGGCGCCTGGGTGACTCAGTTGGTTAAGCGACTGCCTTCAGCACAGGTCATGATCCCAGGGTCCTGGGGTCGAGCCCTGCACTGGGCTCCCTGCTTGGCGGGAAGCCTGCTTCTCCCTTTCCTACTCCCTTTTCTTGTGTTCCCTCTCTCACTGTCTTACTCTGTGTCAAATAAATAAAATATTTTTTAAAAAAATAAAAGAAAGCTGGAGTAGCTATACTTATATCAGACAAACTAGATTTTAAACTGAAGACTGTAATAAGAGATGGAGAAGTGGGGGGAGCACCTGGGTGGCTCAGTGGATTTGGCATGTGGCTCTTGATTTCAGCTCAGGTCATGATCTCAGGGTCGTGGGATCAAGCTGTGGGCTCTGAGCTCAGTTGGGAAAATGCTTGAGATTCTCTGCCTCTCCCTCTGCCCTTTCCCCCCGTACACTCTCAGTCACTCAAATAAATAAATAAGTGTTTTAAAAAAGAGATGAAGAAGGACACTATATCATAATAAAGGGTTTATGCAACAAGAAGATCTAACAATAATAAATTGTTATCCCCTTGACTTGGGAGCACCCAATATACAAAGCAATTAATAACAAACATAAAGGAACACACTGATAATAATACAGTGATTCTAGGGGAATTTAACACCCCACTTACATCAATGGACAGATCATGTAAGCGGAAAATCAGCAAGGAAACAATGACTGAATGACACACTGGACCAGATGGACAGAAAAGATATATTCAGAGCATTTCATCCTAAAGCAGCAGGATACATACTTGTGAAATGTACATGGGACATTCCTTAGAACAGATCAAATACTAGGTCACAAATCAGGCCTCAACAAGTACAAAAAATTGAGATCATACCATGTATATTTTCAGACCACAATGCTATGAAACTTGAAGTCAACCACAAGAAAACATTTAAAGACTACAAATACATGAAGGATAAAGAACATTTTACTAGAGAATGAATGGGTCATTCAAAAACCTGGATATTAAAGAAGAACTACAAAAAATACATGGAAACAAATGAAAATAAAAACAGGATGGTCCAAAATCTTTTGGATGTAGCCAAGGTGGAAATAAGAGGGAAGTATATAGTAATACAGGCCTACCTCAATAAGTAAGGTAAATCTCAAATAAGCAACCTAACCTTACACCTAAAGGAGCTAGAAAAAGAAAAACAAATGAAGTCTAAACCAAGCAGAGGAAGGGAAATAATAACAACTGGAGCAGAAATAAAAGATGTAGAAACAACAACAACAACAACAGAAACCAGTAGAACAAATCAATGAAACCAGGAGCTGCTTCTTTGACAAAACTAATGAAATTGATAAACCCTTAGCCAGGCCTATCAAAAAGAAAAGGGAAAAGACCAAACAAATAAAATCATGAATGAAAAAGGAGAGATCACAATCAACATCACAGAAATACAAACAATTATAAGAGAATATTATGAAAACTTATATGCCAACAAATTGGGCAATTGGGAAGAAATGGATAAATTCCAAGAAACATATAAACCATCAAAACTGAAAAAGGAAGAAACAGAAAAGCTGAAAAGACAAATAATCAGCAAAGAATTTGAATCACAGATCAATATCTCCCAACAAAGATAAGTCCAGGGCCACATGACTTCCCTGGCAAATTCTACCAGTTATTTTTTAAACGATTTTATTTATTTATTTGAGAGAGAGAGTGAGAGAGAGAGCAAGAGAGAAAGTATGAGCAGTGGGGAGGGACAGAGAGAGAGGAAGAAGCAGACTCCCAACTGAGCAGGGAGCCTGATGCAAGGCTTGATCCCAGGACCCTGAGATCATGATCTCAGCCAAAGGCAGATGCTTAACTGACTCAGCCACCCAGGCACACCTTCTAACAAACATTTAAAGAAGAATTAATACCTATTCATCTGAAACTGTTCCAAAAAACAGAAATGGAAGGAAAACTTCCAAACTCATTCTATGAGGCCAGTATTACCTTGATTCCAAAATGTGACAAAGACCCCACTTAAAAGGAGTATTACAGACCAATATCCCCGACGAACATGGGTATAAAAATTCTCAATAAAATACTAACAAAATACTAGCAAATCAAATACAACAGTACATTAAGAGAATTATTCACCATGACTGAGTGGGATTTATTCACGGGCTGCAGGAGTGGTTCAATATTTGCAAATCAATCATTGTGATATACCACATTAATAAAAGAAAGGATAAGAATACTCTCAATAGATGCAGAAAAAGCATTTGACAAAGTATAGCATCCATTCTTGATTAAAAAAAAAAACCCTCGGCAAAGTAGGGATAGAGGAAACATATCTCAACATCATGAAGTCCATATATAAAAGACCCAAGCTAATATCATCTTCAATGGGGAAAAACTGAGAGCTTTTCCTCTATGGTCAGGAACAAAACAGAATGTCCACTATCACCACTGTTATTTAACATAGTACTGGAAATCCTAGCCTCAGCAATCAGACAACAAAAAGAAAAAAAAGGCATTCAAATTGGAAAAGAAGAAGTCAAACTCTCACTCTTCACAGATGATATGATACTTTGTGTGGAAAACAAAAAGACTCCACCCCAAAATTGCTAGAACCGATACATGAATTAAGTAAAGCTGCAGGACAAAATCAATGTACAAAAATCTGTTGCATTTATATACGCCAATAATGAAGCAGCAGAAAGAGAAACCAAGGAATCGATTCCATTTACAATTAAACCCCAAACCATAAGATACCTAGGAATAAACCTAACCAAGGAGGTAAAAAGATATGTACTCTGAAAACTATAGAACACTTACGAAAGAAATGAAGATGACACAAAGAAATGGAAAAACATTCCATGCCCATCGACTGGAAAAATAAATATTGTTAAAATGTCTACTACCCAAAGCAATCTACACATTCAATGTAATCCCTATCAGAATACCACAGCATTTTTCAGAGCTAGAACAAATAATCCTAAAATTTGTATGTAACTGCAAAAGACCCTGAATAGCCAAAGCAATCTTGTAAAAGAAAACCAAGCTGGAAGCATCACAGTTCCAGATTTCAAGCTATATTACAAAGGTATGGTCATCAAGACAGTATGGTACTGGCACAAAAACAGACACATAGATCAATGGAACAGAGTAGAACACCCAGAAATGTACCCACAACTATATGGTCAACTAATCTCTGGCGAAGCAGGAAAGAATATCCAATGGAATAAAAGACAGTCTCTTCAACAAATGGTGTTGGGAAAACTGGACAGCCACATGCAGAAGAATGAAACTGGACCACTTTCTTATACCATACACAAAAATAAATTCAAAACAGATGAAAGACATAAATATGAGACAGGAATCCATCAAAATCCTAGAGGAGAACACAGGTAGCAACCTCTTTGACATTGGCTGTCACAACTTCTCACTAGACATGTCTCCTGATGGAAGGGAAACAAAAAAAAATTAACTATTGGGACTTCATCATGATAAAAAAAACTTCTGCCTAGTGAAGGAAATAATCAACAAAACTAAAAGGCAAATTTCAGAATGGGCGAAGATATTTTGAAGTGACGTATCTGATAAAGGGTTAGTATTCAAAATCTATAAAGAACTTATCAAACTAAACATCCAAGAAACAAATAACCCAGTTAAGAAATGGACAAAAGATATGAAGAGACATTTCTCCAAAGAAGACATCCAGATGGTCAACAGACACATGCAAAATGTTCAACACATCACTCATCATCAGCAAAACACAAATCAAAACTACAATGACATATCACCTAACACATGTCAGAATGGCTAAAATTAACAACAGAAAAAAAATAGGTGTTGGCGAGGATGTGGAGAAATGGGAACCCTCTTGAACTGATGGTGAAAATGCAAAGTGGTGCAGCCACTCTGGAAAACAGCATGGAGGTTCCTTAAAAAGTGAAAAATGGAGCTACTCTACGACCCAGCAATTGCAATACTAGGTATTTACCCAAACAGCCCCCTGATGTTTATAGCAACATTACCTACAATAGCCAAATTATAGAACAGATCAAGTGCCCATTGACTGATGAATGGATATATAAGTTATGGTATATATAGACAATGGAATATTGCTCATGCATAAAAAAGAATGAAATCTTGCTATTTGCAACGACATGAATGGAGCTACAGAGTATTATGCTAAGTGAAACAAGTCAGTCAAGAGAGACGAATACCTAATGATTTCACTCATATGCGGAATTTAAGAAACAAAATAAATGAAGAAAGAGGAAAAAAAGAGTGAGACAAACCAAGAAATAGACTCTTAACCATAGAGGACAAAGTGATGGTTATCAGAGGGTAGGTGAGAGGGAGGGATGGGTTAAATAGGTGATGGGGATTAAGGAGAATACTTGTGATGAACACTGGGTGTTGTATGGAAGTGTTGAATCACTATATTTTACACCTAAAACTAGTGTTATACTGTATGTTAGCTAACTGGAATTTGAATAAAATCTTAAAAATAAAACGTATTTCCAGGCAATGACTTATATGCCTATGTTCAGAGAAACATATTCATAGAAGCTGAAAGGTGGACACAACGCAAATGTTCATTAATTGGTCACCAAATGAACAAAATGTGGTGTACCCATACAATGAAAAACTATTTGTCAATAAAAACGAAAGAAACAGTGGCATATACTACAATGTGTATAAGCCTCAAAACCAACATGCTATGTTATATGCAAAGTCCTGTAATGGCAAATCTGTAGAGACAGAAAGTGCATTACTGGTTGCCTGGAGCTGTGGGTGGGAATGGAGATCAATTTAAACTGGGCATAAGGGCTTTTTATGGGATGATGGAAATGTTCTAAAATTGTATTGAGGTGATAGTTGTACAACTCTGTAAATTTACTAAAAGCCACTGAATTGTACACATAAAATGGATGTTTTCTACAGTATGTAAATTACAACTCAATAGAGCTGTTAAACATATATCCTCCAATGAATTCATACTGTACTCAGAATTCAATTTAATTCACAACACCGTCTAAACCCAAATTCTAAGCTGTTTCTACTCCTCTTTTCTTGTTTCTCCAGGAAAATAAATGACACACCAGAAGGCTTGTGTAGAAGAAATAGATTTTTAATGGGGTTGGCCAATGGAGGTACCCGGGAAGACTAGGGAGGGGGTTAATGATGAAACAAAAGATGCAGATATGTTACCCTTGTGGTCAATTGCCTTTACTATGCTCTTCACATTCAGTATCTAATGCCCCACTTTCTATGCTCTGTCCAGTAACTGGGTAGTTTGGGCTAAGATTAAATTTAAGGAAAATGTCCTTCCTTTCTCTAATCTACAGAGTAGACATCATGCTAGTTTCTTTCTCTTCACATTTTCTATCAATCAAGTGGACAAAGAAAGTTTATTAAGCAAGTACAATTTACTCCAAAAGTGTGCTGGATCTTGTGGGTGACTGATGAGACCTCTTCCTTCAAAAAAAAAAAAAACTGTGACCCAATATAGAAAATAGAACAAATTGTAACTGTTATGGCTGAAGTGGAAGTGGAACCCTAGAGTCCTTATTCTTTCTTCAAATCCAACTCTGCCCGACTCTATTAGAGTGGTCCATGATATACCTCCATGGAAATCCCAGGGCTCCTCAGAGAATATTTCAAAGCTACCAATCAAATTCATCCTCTTCATTTCAGAGATGAAGAAACAAATGTCCAAAAAGAGCAAAGAACTAGCCCAAGAGAATGCAGCTATGGTCCTCTGGGTCCTCTAAATGTACAGACTTACACATGAAGCAATTTAAAATCCAGATAATTATACACATAAGAGCTTTCTGGAGACCATCACAATTTCATACTTCTCTCTGTAAACTCCCCGTCATCCATCACACTGCTTCGGCCATAAGCAGGGCTCAGCAGTTACATTTGGAGTGACAAAATGAAACCAAATAGGTAGTAAGTTTAGGGTATTGACTGTAATTTAAGTAGCCTCAGAGAAAGAAAGACATTACCATGGGGGTGGGGGGGGGATTTGATTCATTCAGTCAACATTTATTAAGAGTCTATAAGTGCCAGGAACTGAGAAGAAATTGGGTGTTCAGAAAAGTTCTGTTTAATAATAGTAGGGGTGTGTGTGTGTGTGTGTATGTGTGTGTGTGTGTACTATGTTCCAGCAATTGTGCTAGGCATTTTATATGTCATCTAATTTAATCCCCATCATGATAATATCAATAGGTATGTTTAGCTTCATTTTTACAGATGAAAATTCTGAGGCTGAGAGAAATGGCTTGCCAAAGATCACAAAGCCAGTAAGTGGAGACTCTATTGTGGTGAGCCTAATCAACCTTGCCACCATACCAAGGAACTTCCCTCATATGATAGATCTCAGGTGACAGAAAATAAATAAATGGAGGTGAATTCTTGTCCTGGTGTAGTCACCAATTTTCAGGGTGAAATAGGGCATATCATGGAACCTCCTGGAACCTTAGAAATTCCACCTTAGAAGTAGAACTCAGTGTAGCCTTGCACAGAGGTCTTAGATGACTCCGTGAGGTAGAATCTGTGGCATATTTGGCCTTACAAGTGAGGAAAGCATCCAAGTCATTAAAGATGTGATTTTATGTGGAAAGTTTTATAATGAAATCCTCCCAAGAGGCTAAAGTGAACCAGGTTTGGCCACAGAATTACAGGAAAACCACAATATACTTCCTTAGGGTTACCCACAATCACTGGGGTCATAGTCTTACTTAACTGTTGAACCAGGATATCTGACCTTCCTAGGCCACAGCTATCCAGACAGAATCCTGAGTCAAAACAAAAACTACTCAGCTGGCTGACTTCTTTCCAATGGCTTTTTGCTGGCTAACATGGAGTAGGAAGTGTACAGAGGAGGGGAGGTTCTAGGGCAATGGAATATTCATTCCTGGGCCAAACTTGGCAAGCTCATCTGTCATCCAGCTTCAGAGGTGACTTAGCCCCAACACTCCCACAACAAGCAGGGTAGGACAGCTGGGACGTGTAGAACCTGAGGATGGGCTGATCAAGTGAAGCCACTGGGTAGTGAAGATGGATGGAAAACTGCACCAATTTGTTGATGAGCTATGAAAATGGTGAGAAGTGGACAGATTCAGAATATATTATATAGGTATAACCTACTAGGTCTTACTAATGCAGTGGTTTTTCAAGTGTGATCCCTGAAACAGTAATAACACTAATGCCTGGGAACTTGTTAGAAATGCATATGCGTAGGCCGCACCCCTGATCTACTGAATCAGAAACTCTGGAGATGGGACCCAGCAATCTATTTCAATGGTCCTCCAGGTAGAGCGTGATGCAAAACCAGTGTGCTAATGTTTGATTAATCACTACGCTATTGTTTCAAAAAGAAAGAGGGAGGGATGAAGAATGATTCCAGATTTGGGGTTGGGGAGACATTTACTACTGATGGGATAGACTAGGAAAGGAGAATGTTGCTGTGGGAAGGGAATTGAAAGTTCTGTTGGAGGCTGTTTGAGATGCCAGTGACACATCCAATGGGGTTGGTTAAGTGGGAAGTTGGATATAAGAGTTTGGAACTCAGGGGAGAGATCACAGCTATTCACCTTAATTCTAAGATCCTTGAGAACATGTCTAATTTACCTTAATGGTCCCCACAGAATATACCAGTCCGGTGTATGGCCCAGAATAGGTGGTTGGTAAATGTCACTGAAAGAAGAAAGGGAGCAAGCTTTTCCTGCTTTCTCTAGTAGCTAGAACACTCCCTAAGTATCAAGTGTTCCTCCATTTAATATTTATTTGCTCATCTGGGAAAACAACTACTGTGAGAAAAGCAGATCCTTAGAACAGTTGAGTTTGAAGACTTTCTTCCAGCTCACTGACAAATGTCAACTCCTTCCCATTCTCTTTCCTGTGATCAGCATTGTTTGGCTTGACTTACCCATATCTAAATTCCAGAGGTACCAGATCTCCTGTAACTGGTGGTTGAGTGAGCGCTGGGGCTGTGTCATTTCTCAAGCTAGGTGACAGAGGAGCCTGCTGAAGCTGCCAGAGCAATGACTGAATGAAGGAAAGAAGGAAAGGAGATACATGCCAATTCAAAACTTGATAAGACAGAATAACTTGAGTGCAATAATAAATCTTCCTGTGGGAGCCCAAAAAGGTAGTGATTCATTTGGACTGGCGAATTTGGAAGGTTTTGGACAAGAAGTGGGGTTTGTTCTGGGTCTTCCTTGAAGAATGATTAGGAATTATAGCCTTGGAATGAGGGAAGGGTGTTCAAGGAGGGATTGACATTGGCAAAGGCCTGGGGGAGTAAAAGTGTATAAGAGAGCAAGGAACATTCATGTAGATAAAGGATAGGTTGAATGAAAAGGAGTAGTATCTGGTAAGATTGGAAATGTGGGTGTGGGCCAGACTTGTGGGGCAGAGGGGCATGAATGCAACAAATGTATGCAAATATCTGTCCAGTAGACATACAGTAAGAAATGACCTACAGCAAGAAATGATTTTCATAGTGTGACCCAATACACACATACATAGATAAAAACTTGAAACAAAAGTTTCTGAAAAGAATACTTACCATTTCTTATGTATATGTGCTGATATTTTCTATCATATTTTGTTATTTTAAAAAATGTTTTACAGGACTGGGATAAGATGGTGGAAGAGTAGGGGACTTCATTTCATCTGGTCCCTTGAATTTAGCTAGGTATCTATTAAATCATTCTGAACACCTATGAATTCAACCTAAGATGTAAGAAAAGGATTGCTGGAATTCTACACATAGAAAAGTGACCACTTTTTGCAAGGTAGGAGGTGCGGAGAAGAGAATCACAGGGGATATATTGGAAGATAAAGGGTGGGGGGAGGGATCCTCCATAAGACAGCTACCAGAAAGTGATATAGCCCCTGAGTGCAAAATCAGAACTTTTAGAAGTCTGCTCCAGTGAGAGATGTCCCTGCCTGAAAGGTGCTCAGGTGGTGAAGCAGGGCAAAATTCTGGGTGGGACAGTGTGGTCTTAGGATTCTCAGGGTAACAGAAAGAATGGGGGTGCCTGAGCCGGGAGAGTTCCCAAGCATTGGAGCAGGGAAATCAGCTCTGGTCAGCAAGTCCAGGAGTGGGCTCTCATCTCGGTTTGCCAGAAACCACAAGCCGTGGCATGATCAGGTGACTGCTCTCCATGTGATGGCCCTGCAAAGGGCAGAAATGTGGCAACCCTCCTCCTTCCCCTGGGAGTGGGGGCAGGGAGCACCAATGATTGGGCAACTACTCTCAGTGTGGGGGCCCTGCAAGTGGCAGGCCCTCTGTGACCCTCCCTCCCCCGGGAGGACCAGTGAGGGTACGCACAGCAATAGTCTGCAGAGTTTAGTGCACACAAAAGTGAAGACTGCTTTTCCCTGAGGGTTTACTGAAGAGAGGGGGGCCCTGATCTTTCAGCTCTGGGGCTGGAGATTGGGGTGCCACCATTTTTTTCATCCCTAAAGCAGCTCAGAAAGCCTTCAGGGAACAAAAGCCACATAAAGCAACCTGGAGCAGCTTACACTGAGCATAGTCCCTGGAAAGGAGCATGCAACTTCACCCAGGCAAACACACCTGAGATTCAGTGCAGCAGGCCCCTCCCCCAGAAGATCAGCTGGAACATCAGGCAAATACCAAGGTTACAGAGCACACAGAACTGCAAAACTCCAGCATTAGGGGAAAATAGTATATGGAATTTGAGATTTTTTTCCCCATGATTCTTTTATCTTTCAGTTTAAAATTTTCCTTTTCTTTTTTTCTTTACAAGTTTCTTATTTTATCAGCACTTTGTTTTTGTCTTTTTTAATTTTTTTATTTTTTAAAAATATTTTATTTATTTACTTGACAGAGAGAGACACAGTGAGAGAGGGAACACAAGCAGGGGGAGTGGGAGAGGGAGAAGCAGGCTTCCTGTGGAGCAGGGAGTCTGATGTGGGGCTTGATCCCAGGACCCTGGGATTATGACCTGAGCCGAAGGCAGAAGCTTAACGACTGAGCCACCCAGGTGGCCCTTTTTAAGTCTCTTTTTTAAATTTCAGTTTTACCTTTATATTTTATAGATATATTCTTCATATTTGGCTTCCTTTCAATGTATTCAAATTATATATATATATATATATATTGCTTTCTTTACAATTTTGGGATTTAATGTCTTTTAACAAAACAAAATACAGGATGTGATGATCGCTGGGTGTTATATGCAACTAATGAATCATTGAACACTACATCAAAAACTAATGATGTACTATATGTTGCCTAATTGAATTTAAATAAAAAAAATACACCTAGGAGCAAGTGGAACACACTCTTTTGTCCACCTGGGAGATTATATTCCCTCTTTTTTCCTTTTTTTTTTCTTTCTCTTTTCTTTTTTGGCCTCACCTCTTCAGATTTGTCTAATACATATTTTGCTTGGGTCATGGTTGATATTTTTGATTTTGTTCTCTCATACATCCATTCTACTCTGGGCAAAATGACTAGAAGGAGGAATTCACAGCAAAAGAAAGAACCAGAGGTAATAACTCTCTGCCACAGATCTAATTGATATGAATATAAGGAGGGGTGGGATAGGTGTGCCCATGACCAGGCAACAGCTGTCAGAGTAGTGGCCCTGTAAACAACAGCTGAGACACTCAGCTATGGGGGAGGGCGGGGGTGGAGTGGGAACATGCACGATCCCAGGACTGCTTTTAGTACCAGGGCCTTACAAAGGGCAGTAATGCAAGACCCTCAGACTCCCCCTGGGAAGATTGTTGTGGGCATGCACTGCACATTCTGTGGAGTTTGACACACAAGAAAGTGAAGACCTTTTATCCCAGAGGGTTTACTAAATAAAGGAGACTGTAATCTTTCAACTCTGGGGCTGGAGAACGGGGCATGGCCATTTTTATTTTGATCCTCTAAACAGGTGAAGAAAGCCTTCAGGGAACAAAATCCAGGCAGAGGACCAGCTCATACTGAACCCCCACCCCCGGCAAAGGGGTGGTGCAAAACTGTCCAGGCAAAGACACATGAGAAGTACCACAGCAGGCCTCTCCTCCAGAAGACCAACTGGAAGAACACATGCACAACAAATTTACGGATCCCACAAGACTGTAAAAATCAAGCGCTAGGGGAAAACAGCGTATAGAACTTGTGGAATTTCTCATGATCCATGTATCTCTGTCTAAAATTTTCCATTTCTTTTTTTTTTCACTTTTCAACTAGTTTCTAATTTTATCAACACTTTGTTTCTAAGTTGCTTTTTAACTTTTATTTCTTACATCCACAGTTTATAGATACATGCTTCATTTTTGGCTGTTTTTTGATCTATTCATATATATATATATATATGTATATATATATATATATATATATATATATATATATATATAGTTTCTTTGCAATATTGGGATTTTTAGTGTCTTCTAACACACAGACCAAAACTCATTCAGGAATAAGTGGATCACCCTGTTTTGTCCACCCTGTGAGATTATATTCTTTCTTTCCCCCAACTTTATTTTTTGTTTCTTTTTTTTTAATGTTTTGTTTTTATTTGCTTTTCTGTTTTGGTTTCTGACTGCTTCAGATTTGTCTAGTGCATATTTTGCTTGGATCATGGTTGATTTTTTTATTCTGTCCACTCACTCATCCATTCTTCTCTGGGCAAAATGACTAGAAGGAGGAATTTGCAATAAAAGAAAGAAGTGGAGGTAATATTCTCTGCCACACACTTAACTGATACAGATATAAGTAAGATGTCAGAGATGAAGTTCAGGATAACAATTATAAAGTTAATAACTGGGCTTGAAAAAAGCATAAAAGACACTAGAGAATATCATAGTGCAGAAATGAGATCTAATCAGGCCGAAATTAAAAATGTTATAACTGAGATGCAGTCTAAATTGGATGCTCTAACAGCTAGGGTGACTGAGGCAGAAGAGAGAATAAGTAATTTAGAACACAGATTGATGGAAAGAAAGGAAATTGAAGAAAAGAGAGAAAAAGTGGCTTTGAGAAATCAATGATGCCATGAAATATACCAATGTTAAATTAACTGGGGTGCCAGAGGGTGAAGACAGAGGCCAGAAGTTATATTTGAGCAAATCATAGGTGAGAACTTCCCTAATATAGGGAAGGAAATAGGCATTTATGTCCAATAGGTAGAGAGGACCCCTCCCAAAATCAATAAAAATAGATCAACATCCTGACATACAATAGTGAGGCACATTTCAGAGAAAAAGAGAAACTCCTGGAGCAGCTCGAGAATAAAGTCTCCTTACCTACAGAAGGAGGAACATCAGAATAACATCAGACCTATCCACAGAGACCTGGCAGGACAGAAAGGGCTGGCATGATATAGTCAGTGTACTAGTAATGAGAAGAACATGCAGCTAAGAATACTTCATGCAGCAAGGCTGTCATTCAGAATAGAAGGAGAGATAAAGAGCTTCCAGGACAGACAGAAACTGAAAGAATATGAGACCACCAATCCAGCCTTCAAGAAATACTAAGGGGGATCCTGTAGTCGAATTGAGAGCCCAAGAGTAACACAGACCAGAAAAAAACAGACAATCTACAGAAACAGGGACTTTATAGGTAATACAATGGCACTAAATTCATATCTTTCAATAGTTATTCTGAATGTAAATGGGCTAAATGCTCCAATCAAAAGACACAGGTTATCACACTGGAGAAAAAAGCAAGACCTATCTATATGCTGTCTATAAGAGACTTATTTTATACCTAAAGTCACCTCCAGACTGAAAGTGAGGTGGTGGAGAACCATTTATCACACTAATGGACCTCAAAAGAAAGCTGGGATAGCAATCCTCATATCAGACAAATTAGATTTTAAACAAAAGACTGGAGAAAGGGATGAAGAGAGACACTATATCATATTTAAAGGGTCTATCCAACCAGAAGACCTAACATTTGTAAATATTTATGCCCCCAACATGGGAACAGCCAGTTATATAAACCAATTAAAAACCAAAGTAAATAAATATATTGATAAGAATAAATTAATAGTAAGGGACTTCAACACCCCACTCACAGCAATGGACAGCTCACCTAAGCAGAAGATCAACAAGGAAACAAGGAATTTGAGTGACAGACTGGACAAGATGGACTTCACAGATATATGAAGAACATTCCATTCTGAAACAACAGAACACCCATTCCTCTCCAGTGCACACAGAACTTTCTCCACAATAGATCACATACTGGGTCACAAATCAGGTCTCAACTGATACCAAAAGATTGGGATTATTCCCTGCATATTTTCAGACCACAGTGCTTTGAAACATGAATTCAATCACAAGAGGAAATTTGGAAGGAACTCACACACATGGAGGTTAAAAAGAATCCTATGAAACAATGAATGGGTCAACACAGAAATTAAAGAATTTTCATTGAACAGTTCACCAAAACTAATGTACTATATGTTGGCTAATTGTATTTAACTAAAAAAAGAAAGAATTTAAAAAATTCATGGAAACTAATAAGAATGAAAATACATCTGTTCAAAATCTTTGGGATACAGGAAAGGCAGTCCTAAGAGGGAAAGTACACTGCAATACAAGCCTCTCTCAAGAAATTAGAAAAATCTCAAAAACACAAGCTATCCTTACACCTAAAGGAGCTAGAGAAAGATCAGCAAATAAAGCCTAAACCAAGCAGGAGAAGAAAAATAATGAAGACTGGAGGCAATTTCAATGAAATAGAAACCAGAAGAACAGTAGAATAGATCAATGAAACTATAAGCTGGTTCCTTGAAAGAATTAATAAGATCCGTAAACCTCTGGCCAGACTTATGCAAAAGAAAAGAGAAAACACCCAAATTGCTAAATTCATGAATGAAAGGAGAGAGATCATGACCAATACCAATGAAATACTGACAATCTTAAGAACATATTATGCACAACTATATGGCAGCAAATTAGGCAATCTGGAAGAAATGGATGCATATCTAGGAATTTATAAACTACCAAAACTGAAACAGGAAGAAGTAGAAAATCTGAACAGACCCATAACCAGGAAGGAAATTGAAGAAGTATTCAAAAACCTCTGAGAAAACAAGATTTCTGGGCCAGATGGCTTCCCAGGGGAACATTTAAACGCATGTTTAAATGAGGAAATAATACCTATTCTACTGAAGCTGTTTAAAAAAATAGAAATGGAAGGAAAACTTCCAAACTCATTCTTTGAGGCCAGCATTACCTTGATACCAAAACCAGAGAAAGACCTCAACAAAAAGGAGAATTACAGACCAATATCCCTGATGAATAGGGATGCCAAAATACTCACCAAGATACTAGCCAAAAGAATCCAAGAGTACATTAAAGGGATTATTCACCACGAACAAGTGGGACTTATTCCTGGGATGGAAGGGTGGTTCAACATTCACAAACAAATCAATGTGATAGAGTACATTAATAAAATAAAAGACAAAAAACATATGATCCTCTCAATTGATGCAGAAAAAGCATTTGACAAAATACAGCATCCTTTCTTGATTAAAACTCTTCAAAGTGTAGGGATAGAGGCAAAATACCTCAATATCATTAAAGCCATCTACAAAAAGCCCACAGCAAATATCATTCTCAATGGGGAAAAACTGAGAGCATTTCCTATAAGGTCAGGAATATGACAGGGATGCCTGCTCTTACCACTGTTGTTCAACATAGTACAAGAAGTCCTAGCCTCAGCAATCAGAAAATAAAAATAAATAAAAGGCATTCAAATTGGAAAAGAAGAAACCAAATTCTCACTCTTCATAGATGACAGGACACTTTATGTGGAAAACAAAAAGACTCCACCCCAAAATTGCTAGAACTCATACAGGAATTGAACAACATGGCAGGATATAAAATCAATGCACACAAATCAATTGCATTGTTATATAATAACACTGGGACTGAAGAAAGAGAAATCAAGGAATTGATCCTATTTACAATTGCACCAAAAACCATAAGATACCTAGGAATAAAAGTAACCAAAGAGGTAAAGGATCTGTAATCTAAAAACTATAGATCACAGTGGGATTTATTCCTGGGCTGCAAGGCTGGTTCAACATCCGCAAATCAATCAACGTGATACAATACATTAACAAAAGAAAGAGCAAGAATCATATGATCCTCTCAATAGATGCAGAAAAAGCATTTGACAAAGTACAACATCCTTTCTTGATCAAAACTCTTCAGAGTATAGGGATAGAGGGTACATACCTCAATATCATAAAAGCCATCTATGAAAAACCTACAGCGAATATCATTCTCAATGGGGAAAGGCTGAGAGCTTTTCCCCTAAGGTCAGGAACGCGGCAGGGATGTCCACTCTCACCACTGCTATTCAACATAGTATTAGAAGTCCTAGCCACAGCAATCAGACAACAAAAAGAAATCCAAGGCATCCAAATCGGCAAAGAGGAAGTCAAACTCTCACTCTTTGCAGATGATATGATACTGTATGTGGAAAACCCAAAAGACTCCACCCCAAAACTGCTAGAACTCATACAGGAATTCAGTCAAGTAGCAGGATATAAAATCAATGCACAGAAATCAGTGGCATTCCTATACACCAACAACAAGACAGAAGAGAGACAAATCAAGGAGTCTATCCCATTTACAATTGCACCTAAAACCATTAGATACCTAGGAATAAATCTAACCAAAGAGGCAAAGGATCTGTACTCAGAAAACTATAAAATACTCATGAAAGAAATTGAAGAAGACACAAAGAAATGGAAAAACGTTCCATGCTCATGGATTGGGAGAATCAACATTGTGAAGATGTCAATGCTACCTAGAGCAATCTACACATTCAATGCAATCCCCATCAAAATATCATCCACTTTTTTCAAAGAAATGGAACAAATAATCTTAAAATTTGTATGGAACCAGAAGAGACCCCGAATAGCCAGAGGAATGCTGAAAAAGAAAAGCAAAGCTGGCGGCATCACAATTCCGGACTTCCAGCTCTATTACAAAGCTGTCATCATCAAGACAGTTTGGTACTGGCACAAAAACAGACACATAGATCAATGGAACAGAATCGAGAGCCCAGAAATGGACCCTCAACTCTATGGTCAACTTATTTTTGACAAAGCAGGAAAGAATGTCCAATGGCAAAAAGACAGTCTCTTCAACAAATGGTGTTGGGAAAACTGGACAGCCACATGCAGAAGAATGAAACTGGACCATTTCCTTACACCACACACAAAAATAGACTCTAAATGGTTGAAAGACCTAAACGTGAGACAGGAGTCCATCAAAATCCTAAAGGAGAACACAGGTAGCAACCTTTTCGACCTTAGCCGCAGCAACTTCTTCTTAGAAACATCGCCAAAGGCACGGGAAGCCCGGGCAAAAATGAACTATTGGGATTTCATCAAGATAAAAAGCTTTTGCACAGCAAAAGAAACAGTCCACAAAACCAAAAGACAACCGACAGAATGGGAGAAAATATTTGCAAACGACATATCAGATAAAGGGCTAGTATCCAAAATCTATAAAGAACTTATCAAACTCAACACCCAAAGAACAAATAATCCAATCAAGAAATGGGCAGAAGACATGAACAGACATTTCTCCAAAGAAGACATCCAAATGGCCAACAGGCACATGAAAAAGTGCTCCACATCGCTTGGCATCAGGGAAATCCAAATCAAAACCTCAATGAGATACCACCTCACACCCGTCAGAATGGCTAAAATTAACAAGTCAGGGAATGACAGATGTTGGCGGGGATGTGGAGAAAGGGGAACCCTCCTACACTGTTGGTGGGAATGCAAGCTGGTGCAACCACTCTGGAAAACAGTATGGAGGTTCCTCAAACAGTTGAAATTAGAGCTACCGTTCGATCCAGCAATTGCACTACTGGGTATTTACCCCAAAGATACAAATGTAGGGACCCGAAGGGGTACGTGTACCCCAATGTTTATAGCAGCAATGTCCACAATAGCCAAACTGTGGAAAGAGCCAAGATGCCCATCGACAGATGAATGGATAAAGAAGATGTGGTATATATACACAATGGAATATTATGCAGCCATCAAAAGGAATGAGATCTTGCCATTTGCAACGACGTGGATGGAACTGGAGGGTGTTATGCTGAGTGAAATAAGTCAATCAGAGAAAGACATGTATCACATGACCTCACTGATATGAGGAATTCTTAATCTCAGGAAACAAACTGAGTGTTACTGGAGTGGTTGGGGGTGGGAGGGATGGGGTGGCTGGGTGATAGACATTGGGGAGGGTATGTGCTACGGTGAGCGCTGTGAATTGTGCAAGACTGTTGAATCACAGATCTGTACTTCTGAAACAAATAACGCAACATATTTTAAGAAAAAAGGAAAAGAAGAAGATAACAGGAGAGGAAGAAAAGGGGAGTATGTCAGAGGGGGAGACGAACCATGAGAGATGATGGACTCTGAAAAACAAACTGAGGGTTCTAGAGGGGAGGGGGGAGGGGGATGGGTTATCCTGGTGATGGGTATTGAGGAGGGCACGTTCTGCATGGAGCACTGGGTGTTATGAACAAACAATGAATCATGGAACACTGCACCAAAAACTAATGATGTAATATATGGTGATTAACATAACAATAAAAAATAAAAAAAAATAAAAACTATAGATCACTTATGAAATAAACTGCAGAAGATACAAAGAGTTGGAAAAACATTCCATGCTCATGGATTGGAAGAACTGATATTGTTAAAATGTCTATGCTGCCTAGAGCAATCTACACATTCAATGTGATCCCTGTCAAAATACCGTCAACAATTTTCACAGAGCTAGAACAACCAATCCTAAAATTTGTATGGAACCAGAAAAGACCCTGAATTGCCAGGGGAATGTTGAAAAAAAAAACCAAAGCCGGGGACATCACAATGCCTGATTTCATTTTATATTACAAAGCTGTGACCATCAAGACAGCATGGTAATGGCACAAAAACAAATACATAGATCAATGGAACAGAATAGAGAGCTCAGAAATGGACCCTCAAATCTATGGTCAACTAATCTTTGACAAAGCAGGAAAGAATATCCAATGGAAAAGGACAGTCTCTTCAATAAACGGTGCTGGAAAATTGGGCAGCCAATTTTCCATTGCAGAAGAATGAAACTGACCATTCTCTTACACCATACACAAAGATAAACTATAAATGGATGAAAGACCTCAATGTGAGACAGGAATCCATCAGAATCCTAGAGAACACAGGCAACAACCTCTTCAACCTCAGCCACAGCAAATTCTTGCAAGACATGTCTCTAAAGGCAAAGGAAACAAAAGCAAAAATGAACTATTAGGACTTCATGAAGATAAAAAGTTTCTACATAGCAAAGGAAACAGTCAACAAAACTAAAAGGCAACCTATAGAATGGGAGAAGATATTTGAATATGACACATCACATAAAGGGCTGGTATCCAAGATCTATAATGAACTTATCAAACTCAACACCCAAAAAACAAATAATCCAGTCAAGAAAAGGGCAGAAGACATGAACAGACATTTCTCCAAAAAAGACAAAAATGGCCAACAGAGACCTGAAAAATGCTCAAGATCACTTGTCATCAGGAAAATACAAATCAAAACCATAATGAGTTACCATCTCACACCAGTCAGAATGGTTAAAATCAACAATAAAGGAAGAACAAATGTTGGCAAGGATGCAGAGAAAGGGGAACCCTCTTACACTGTTGGTGGGAATGAGAGCTGGTACAGCCACTCTGGAAAACAGTATGGATGTTCCTCATTAAGTTAAAAATTGAGCTACCCTACAACCCAGTAATTGTACTATTAGGTACTTACCCCAAAGACAGAAATGTTGTGGGGGCATCTGCACCCCAATGTTAATAGCAGCAATGTCCACAATTGCCAAATTGTGTAAAGAGCCAAGATGTTCATCGACAGATGAATGGATAAAGAAGTGGTATATATATACAATGGAATATTACTCAGCCATCAGAAAGGATGAATACTTACCATTTACATGGACATGGATGGAACTAGATGGTATTATGCTGAGCAAAATAAGTCAATCAGAGAAAGATAATTATCATATGGTTTCACTCATATGTGGATTATAAAAAACAGTGCAGAGGACTATAAGGGAAGGGAGGGAAAACTGAATGGGAAGTCATCAGAGAGGGAGAAAAACCATGAGAGACTCTTAACTATAGGAAAGAAACTGAGGCTTGCTGAAAGGGAGTCAGTGGGGGGAAGGGGTAATTGGGTGACGGGCATTAAGGAGGGCACAGATGTAATGAGCACAGGGTGTTATACGCAACTGATCAATTATTGAACACTACATCTGAAAGTAATGATGTACCATATGTTGGCTAACTGCATTAAATAAAAAATAATAAAAATATTTAAAAATATTTTATAGATGCTACTGGCAACTGATTAATTTTCTCATGAAACATATTGTTCATGACCTGTGTTTTGAAAAATATTGCTATAGGCAATGGGAAGTTGATAAATGTGTTTGAGAGAGCATAATAATAACCACTGCTTTAGGAAGATAGTTCTTATAGCAATGTGGATGGCATTGAATACAGGGAAGGAGAATGAAGACAGGAAAGTAATTCTATAGGTCTATAGGTAGAATTACAAACATGAAGTTCAGTCTTGATGAAGGCATAAAATGGGGCAGTTATTGTGTAAGTGAGGGGGGAGCAGGAATTTAACCCATATGGCAAACATAGAAACATTAGGACTTGCTAAGAGTCAGAGACAGTTTGTAAAAAAGAAAGTGTAAGCAACACTGACATTTAGGCTTCAATAGTTATATTCGGAGAATAATGGCATTAAACCAGAACCTGGATTGGGATAGGGACAGACAAAGTCATAAGAGTTGGCCAACTTAAGCAGCATCTGTGGAACAACCAGGTGGACAAACCCACTGCAGTGCAGGATGTATTGGGCTGAAGTCTGGAAGGAAGCTAGGAGCATAGAGATTGGGGATTTGAAGGTAATATTTGAAGTCATAGGAGTATAGCTGGTCACCCAAGAGAATGTGTAAAGAAAGAAAAAGAGAGGACCCAGAACAGAAACTTACACTTAAGGGAATCTACTTCACACCACAAAACAGGCATGTCTCTGAGATATTGTGGATTCTGTTCCAGATCACTGCAATACAGTGAATATTGCAATAAAGAAAGCCAATATTTTTTTGTTTCCCAGTGCATAAAAAGCTATGTTTACACTGTACTGTAGTCTATTAAGTGTACAATAGCATTATGTCTAAAAAAAGATGCCCATACATTAATTAAAAAATACTTTATTGCTAGAAAACTGCTAACCATGATGTGACCTTTTAATAAGTCATAATCTTCTAGCTAGCGGAGGGTCTTCCCTTGATCTTGATGTCTGCTGAATGATCAGGGTGATGGTTGACAAAAGGTGGGGTTGTTTTGTCAATTTCTTAAAATAAGATAATGAAGTTTGCATTTCAATTGACTTTTCCTTTCATGAATGATGTCTCTGTGGCATGTGATGATGTTTGATACCATTTTACCCACAGAAGTTCTTTCAAAACTGGAGTCAATCTTCTCAAAAGCTGCTGCTGCTTTATCAACTAATATTTATGTACTATTCCAAATCTTTTGTTGTCATTTCAACAATCTTCACAGCATCTTCACAGGAGTAGATTCCATCTCAAGAAACCACTTTCTTTGCTCATCCATGAGAAGCAACTCCTCATCTGTTTAAGTTTTATCATGAGATTGCAGAAACCCAGTTACATCTTCGGGTTCTACTTCTAATTTCAATTCTCCTGCTATTTGTACTACATCTGCAGTTACTTCCTTCATTGAAGTTTTGAACCCCTCAAAGTCATCCATGAGGGTGCAATTAATTTCTTCCAAACTCTTGTCAATGTTGATATTTTGACTACGTCCCATAAACCATGAGTGTTCTTAATGACATCTAGAATGAATATTTTCCAGAAGGTTTTCAATTTACTTTGCCAAGATCCATCAGAGGAATCACTATCTCTGGCAGCTATGCCCTTAGAAAATGTATTTCTAAAAGGTGAAATTACTCCTTGATCCATAGGCTACATAATGGATGCTGTGTTAGCAGGTATGGAAATAACATTAATCTCATTGTTTGTTTTCATCAGAGCTCTTGGATGACCAGGCGTCTTGTCAATGAGTAGCAATATTTTGAAAGGAATCATTTTTTTTTCTCAATAGTAGGTCTCAACAGTAGGCGTAAAATATTCAGTAAGCCATGTTGTAAACAGATGTGCTCTCATCAAGGCTTTGTTATTCTGCTTATGGACCACAGGCAGAAAAGATTCAGGATAATTCTTAAGGGCACTAGAATCTTAAGAATGGTAAATGAGCCTTGGCTTCAACTTAAAGTCACCAGCTGCATCAGCCCTAAACAAGAGAGTCAGCCTGTTTTTTGAAGCTTTGAAACTAGGCATTGACTTCTCTCTAGCTATGAAAGTCCTAGATGGCATCTACTTCCAATATAAGGCTATTTAATTTACATTGAAAATCTGTTGTTTAGTGTACCCACCTTCATTAATTATCTTAGCTACATTTCTGAATAACTTGCTGCAGCTTCTACATCAGTGCTTGCCTTCACCTTATACTTCTGTGTTATGGAGAAGGCTTCTTTCCTTAAAACTCATGAACTAACCTCTGCTAGCTTCAAACTTTTCTTCTGCAGCTTCCTCACCTCTCTCAGCCTTCACAGAAATGAAAAATGTTAGGGCCTTGCTCTGGATTAGGCTTTGGCTTAAGGGAATGTTGTGGCTTGTTTTATCTTCTAACCAGACCACTAAAACTTCCTCCATATCAGCAATACGGCTGTTTTTCTTTCTTATTATTCACTGGAGCAGCACTTTCAACTCCTTCAAGAAATTTTCCTTTGCATTCACAACTTAGTTAACTGTTTGGCACAAGAAGCTTAGTTTTTGGCCTATCTCAGCTTTTGACTTGCCTTCCTCAATAAGTTTAATAATTTCTAGCTTTTGATTTAAAGTGAGAGATGTGTTTCTCTCACTTGAACACTTAGAGATCATTGTAGGCTTATTAATTGGCCTAATTTCAATATTGACGTGTCTCATGGAATAGGGAGGTTCAAGGAGTTGGAGAAAGATGGAAAAACAGTTGGGCAGTAGAGCAGTCAGAACAGACATTTACTGAGTAAGTCCACCATTTTATATGGGTGCAGTTCATGGCACCCTGAAACAATTACAATAGTACATCAAAGATCACTAACCACTGATCACGATAACAAATATAATAATAATGAAAAAGCTTGAAATATTAAAAGAATTACCAAAATATGACATCGAGACATGAAGTGAGCAAATGCTATAGGAAAAATGTCACCCAAAATCTTGCTTGATGCAGGGTTGACACAAACCTTTAATTTGTAAAAAAACAAAAAACAAAACAAAACAAAACACTATCTGCAAAGCACAATAAAATGAGGTACACCTGTTTATACTTCCAAAATGTGTTTTCCTTTCGTAAGAGGGGAAAACTCATTGTGTATAGATATGTGTGCACCAGGGCATGGGTGGATGTAATGTGTGTATGAATGGAATGTGCATGATAAGGAGATATTAGTATGCATTTGGGGAGGTGATGAAGGGCTCTGGTTCATTTAGTGATGGCTGCACTCACTTTCTCTGCCTCATAGCTTCTTTTCTTCCCTCTTTTCTATCTCCTTTCTTTTGTTCTATTCTCCCTGTCCCCTTTCTACATATCTGCATGTTCCTTCACCACCAATTGAAAGCCTAATGAATGGGTTGGCAAAACAGACCAGTGTGAGATTTGGGGGCTATGGTCTGAAGCACAGTATTGGGAGTGTGGTTGGGATTGAGAGAAAAGACAGGGCTGGACCTGTGGTCAGAGTCAGGAGTAGGGAATGGTCTGTGGTTGGAGAATCTATTCCTGAAATATTTCCCATTTCAAATTCTGCCACTGGTATGCATGAACACTGAGTATGAATGAGTTTCTTTCTGGGCCTGGCCCTGTGGGGTCTGTCTAGCTTCCAGCTTGTTTTAATCAGGTCTTTTGATTATGTTGCCATCATCACTGCTACTTAAGCTCAGAAGTGACATTATCATTATTTTTTAACAGAAATAGGCTGCTCTGCTCATACCTTCTAGGGATTTGAGACTAGAGCAGTTAAAGAACTGTAAAAAATAGTTAATGAGATATCAGCATTTGTTGAAATGCGTATGCCATGTGAATAGGAGGATGTATTCTCTCTTCCTTTTCTTAGCTGTGTGACATAGATAGGTTATCTAACCTCTCTGAACTTCAGTATCATTACTATAAAATGGGGATAATAATTCCTACCACAGATTTCCACTAGGACAATTAAATATAAATGAGCCAAGAGCTCTGAAATTAGGTGATCAACAAATGTGAGCTCCTTTCTCCAGTTCCTTCTACTCCTTCCTTTGCTCCCTCCTTCTTTCCCCCTCCCATACATGTTTACCTGTCCCATGTGTGAACATCAGGTATGTATTTATAGTACTTTCCCCACTCTAAATTCTTAAACCAAGTGATGTAACCTTTGTATATTACTGTAAATTTGTCTAAAGCAAGCTAATTTAAATGACTTTTGGGGCATACACATTTAGAATTGTTATGTCTTCTTGGTGGTTTGACCCTTTCTCATTATGTAATATCCCACTCTGTTCCTGGGATTTGTCTTTGCTCTGAAATCTGCTTTATCTGACATTAACATAGCTGCTCCTGGTTTCTTTTAATTAAAGTTTCTATGGTATCTTTTCCCCTCCTTTTACTCTCAGCTTACCTATATCATTATATTTGAAGTGCATTTCTTTATAGATAGTATATAGTTGGATTGTTTTCTTTTTAAATCCACTCTTTCACATTGGTGTATGTAGACCATTTATATGCACAAAATTATTGATATGTTAAGGCTCAGCCTGCCATTTTAGTTACCTGTTTCTTCTATCTGGTTTAGTTACCTATTTCTTCTATATGGTTTTAGTTTAGTTTTTTTTGTTTTTGTTTTGCCCTGCTTTCCTGTGGGTGACTTGAACATTTTTTTAATTCCATTTTGATTTATCTATAATGTTTTTGAGTGCAGCCCTTTGTACAGCTTTTTTAGTGTTTCTTCTCATTATTACATTATGTATGCGTAATTTATCACAGTCATCTAATGTCATCATTGTATCAGCTCAAGTGAAATATACAAACCTCACCTCCTTTTACACTCCCCTATTTGTGACATGAATGTCTTAAGTGTTTACATACACTGAGAACTGCATGAGACAGTGTGATAAATTTTGATCCAATCATCAAGCATAATTCAGACAACTCAAGAGGAAAAGACTTCTCGTGTATTTACCCATGCTTTTGCTCACTGTATTCTTCCTTGCAAAATTCCTTTTATTGTTTATTTTGTGCTTGAAGAACTTAACTTTAGTCATTCTTATAAGGTAGACCTCCTATTGGTAAATTCCCTGCTTCAATTCACTTTAGAATGTCTTGATTAATCCTTTTATTCATGTAGGATATTATCACTGGACATAGGATTTGGGGTTTCATTTGGGATTTCATTCAGGATTCATGATTCTCTTCTTTCAGCACTTGGAAAATGTTGTGTCACTTTCTGCTAGGGCCTCATCAGTGTCTGATGAGAAATCTGTTGACTTCTAAATTTCTTCCCCTGAAGGTATAGGTAAAGTGTTGTTTCTCTTTGGTTGCTTTCTAGATCTTTTCTTTGCCTTCGTTTTCAGAAGGTTGATTATGATGTGTCTTGGTGTGAATTTCTTCACATTTATCCTGATGGTGTTTGTTTTGCTTGTTGAATATGGAGGTTCATGTCCTTTGCTCAATTTGGGAAGTTTTAGCCACTATTTCTTTAAGTACTTTCCTAGTCCTGAATTTTTCTCCTCTCTTCCTGAGATTCTGTTGTCATAAATGTTAGATCTTTTGTTATAGTCCCACAGGCCTGGAAACTCTGCTTAATTCTTTCTTTTTTTCTTATTTTTTTTTTTTGGAATCTAATTTTCCTTCATTCAGATTGTGAGATTTCTACTGTTTGATGTTTAAGTCGTCTTATTTTTTTTCCTATCTTCTCCATCTTGCTGTGGAGCCCATCCACTCAGTTTGTATAATTTTTTTTGGCTATTATATTTTTTCAGTTCACAAATTTCTATTTGGTTCCCCTTTATGTTTTATATAACCTTGCCAAGACTTTCTATTTATATGCTGAGATATTTGATTTTATCATTTGTTTTAAGTGTGTTTCAATCACTTAGTGAATACTTCAAAATCTTTGTAAGATAATTCTAACATCTGTGTCATCTCAATGTTCACAAGGGTTTGCTTTCTCTTGTCATTTAAATTGATAATCTTGGTATGGCAAGTGATTTTTCTAAAAATTATATTTGGACAATGGATCTCTTTTAAATCTTTTGGTTATGCAGACCTGATATGTTCCTTTTGCAGCAAGTGAGCAGTTTAAGTCCAGGTTCTCCACTGGGTCTCTGGTTGAACTGCAGGTTTGCAAGGGGCTCCTTGTAACTGCTGGTTGCTGGTGGGAGCTCAGCCCTCTCTGTAGGCCACTGATGTGGCCATCCCAGCTAGCAGTAGGAATGCCTGACTTATAATGGTAAGGGTAGAGGCTCCCCATGTGGTCTGCACTGGGAAGGGTTACTTCCCTTTCTCCCAACTGTACCGTCTTTTGGGGTGGGAAAGAAGTTTCTTTAAAGTCCAGTAAGAACAGAAATCTAGGTTCTTCCCTTGCAGGCCTAAGCTTCTTATTAGCTATATTGTTATGATAGCTGGCCTTCTGACACACCAAAGTATCTCACTCCTTATTGCCTTATGATTTTGCAGAAAAATATTGCAATATAACCCCCCCGCAAGCCTTTCCTACACCCTCTGTGGGATAGAGTGGGAAAACCAGTGCCTCTGCACACAAATTGACTGGGTTCCTGTCAAAATCTGGCATTTTCAAGCTGTTTGGCTCTGGGCAAGTTACCTAAATGTTCTGACCTTCCATTTTCCCAGTTGTAATGAGGTGTAGGAAGCTCTCAGGACTCTTGCTGAAATAAGCAATAGTGGGTCAATGAACTTGGCACACCATGTGCTCAATAAATAATAGTTCCCTTCCCTTTACACCCCAGTAGAAGTAGAGATGCAACCCCTCCAAAGGACAAAAAAGCTCAAGTGCTTCCCTATATCACCTACATGGGTGAGTTTCACCAAAGACATCAACTCCAAGGGTTAATTAAGTCTCTTGGTCTAAAGTCTTATTTCTTAAAGAGACACACTTGATATCCACATCCTTTTCTCCAGGTTCCATGAAAGCACTAAAGGGAGACTGTCCAACCCAGGCTACCCTCGCATGAGGGTGGAAGCTGGGGACGGCGAGGGGGACTGGTTCTGGCAAAGCAGAGTAGGTGAAGGAAAGCCTGGTGCCATCCCAGACAGTCTACTTGCCTGGCGATACTGTGTTCTGAGCAAGGACAACATCATTACCTTGCCAAAGCTGCGCCTGGAAGGAAAGGGTCAGTACGCAGGCAACTCCCACTTTGCTGGCCTGCCCTTCACCTCTAGCATCTTAGAGCTGCAGCCAAGCTCCCACCATCTGGCACAATCACCGCCTACCCCCGTCTCCATTGCTCCCATCCCCCTTACAGAGCACCGGGTAGGAGAGGAAGAAGGTGGTTAATGTGTGAATGCAAAAAATAAACACGCGCGAGTGCTTGCAGTCCAGTCCTACCAGTCCTAGCCTGCCGGATACTTCTGCACCCCCAGCTCTCAGTCCCTGGCAGCCACCAAAAGCCCCAGTGTGCTGGACTTTGCTTTCAAAAGGCTAGCCTGCGCTCTAGGTCCTGAAGTTGATCAGGAGACTGAAAAAAATCTTGACTCCGAAAGAGCAAGGAGTCACATACACCATGGAGCCAACAAACCCTAAAAAAATAATGGATCTAAGAATGCTGTCCCCCAACTCCCACCCCAAGATGAAAAATAGCTGTCTTGGAACCAACACCAACCCCACCACCCACCGCCCACTCCCCACCCCGTCCTCCCCAACCCCCGTGTGTCTCCATCTGGCTTTCTCTCTGACATCTGGCAAGAGGTCTCTCTTGGTCAATCTCTCCGCTAGCCTCAGTCCCGACACTTTCCAGCCTCCCTTCCATCCTTGAATTCCGTGAATGTGTTCCTTTCCCGCCCCTCTCCACAAGTAGCTTAACAATAGATACTTTCCGTGGGTAACTCAGCTCTCTCCCGCAGCGGGGTATTTTGGGGGCCTCAAGGGGTCTGAGGGGGCGCTGCAATGTTCCACTTACCTGATCTCTTTAATGCTTTCCAATTTGCACATGATTTCTTGCTCATCTGCCATGCTTTTCACTCTCAATTTCACGTCCCGAGAAATGTACAAACACACACGACCAGGGATACAATAGACACAACGTAACCACCGCCTCCGGGCATGGGGCTCTGAGCTTGTGCGGTAGGGATTCAGAGCAGCCCTGGGAGCTGTAGTCCGCAGCTCCAGGACCAGCCAGGCAGCCCAGGGACCAGCGGGACTACAACTCCCAGAAGGCCAAGCGAGACATTCCTGTTTCTCTTCCTGCTGTCACGTTTTAAATCAATTTGTCACAGATAATTCTGTCAAAGGTTGTGAAGTGTTCAAGGGAACGAGGATATTCGACTGGCCCCTGCGGAAAAAAATGGGAAAAAATACCCCAGAAGGCAACTGGAGAGATAAGAGACGTACTCACACCCTTCCCTTCCCGGGGCCCTTATACCTACCCACTCCCAAAAGATAACCAGGAGTCCCTAATTAGTGGATGCTTTCTCGCTGGAGAGAAACCCTGCAGAAGAATTCTCTTTTGAGATGTTGAAAGTTCTGGCTGCTGCAGGGGAATTAGTAGCTTTGGCATTCAGATGGAGATGAGGGGGGTGGGATTAGAGAAGAGGCGGGGGAGGAAGGAGGGAGCAGCTGCTAAAGCTGGGGGAATGGGGGAGTGACCTAGTTCCTTCCAGCCCTCCATTCATTCTAAAAACAGTTACTGAGCTCAGATCTTTTTATTCTTTTTTTTTAATTCAAATTGGTGTAGTGTTTAATGATCTATTAGTTGTATATAACACCCAGTGCTCATCAGATCAGGTGTCCTCCTTGATGCTAATTACCCAGTTACCCCATCCTCCCACCCACCTCCCTTTCCGCAACCCTCAATTTGTTTCCCAGAGTCAAGAGTCTCTCATGGAGAGATGATGGACTCTGAAAAACAAACTGATGGTTCTAGAGGGGAGGAGGGTAGGGGGATGGGTTAGCCTGGTGATGGGTATTAAAGAGGGCACATTCTGCATGGAGCACTGGGTGTTATGAACAAACAATGAATCATGGAACACTACATCAAAAACTAATGATGTAATATATGGTGATTAACCTAACAATAAAAAAATTTAAAAAAGAGAGAGAAATTAAAAAAAAGAAAAGATTCTTAACAAACATACAAAAAAAAAAGAGTCTCTCATGGTTTGTCTCCCTCTCTGATTTCTTCCCATTTGGTTTTCCCACCCTTCCACTATGATCCACTGTGCTGTTTCTTATATTGACATATGAGTGAAACCATATGATAATTGTCTTTCTCTGATTGACTTATTTCACTAGCATAATCCCCTCCAGTTCCACCCATGGAGATGCAAATGGTAGGTATTCATCCTTTCAGGTGGCTGAGTAATATTCCATTGTATATATAAACCACATTCTCTTTATCCATTCATCTGTTGAAGGACATCTCAACTCCTTCCACAGTTTGGCTATTGTGGACAGATTTTGCCAGTCAATGAAAGAGGTAGTTGGGGGGGAGGTCACTGGGTGAGGCAAAAATAAATAAAAACAAGTCCTTGGCTTTGAGGAATGGGAGACTGTAAGGTGACCCATTAATTATAGTGCAGTATTCTATCATAATACAGGAATGGATAAGGTGTAACTTGAGCAGAGAAGATGTAAATAGGTCTCAAAAAGTGACTGAGAATTTGCCACACTATTGAGGAGGATGGACTTTCCAGGAGAGGGCACAACAGATATAGAAAAGAAAGGACAAGTGGGCCATGGTGTCGAGGTATAAGGTTCATATATGGGGTGTGGAGGTGGGAAAGAGGAGTGGGAAAAGTATGTAGAAAAGGTAGGTTGGAGCCAGAATGTGAAAGACCTTGAATGTCACACTAAAGAATTTAGACTTAATCATATAGGCACATTTATTCAGTATACATTTATTAAATGCTCACTGTGTGCCAAATAATGCCAAATTATTTTATGTTTCAAAGCATGGGAGTAATAAGATTGGAAGGATGTCTTAGGGAGGTGACTCTAGAGGCAAAGTGGAAAATGATTTAGAGGCGATGAGAGCATATAAGAAATAGTTACTCTGACAGCACAGGCCCAGAGAGCTGGGCTTCAGACAAAAGAGGACTTTGGTTCACTCCCAACTAAAGTGAATCAGAACTCTCTCTGAGTTTGTTCTTTCTTTTTCTGGGCCTCAGTTTTCTCATTTGAAAAATGAACCAATTTAGCCCAACTTTAAGGGCTTGTTGTGAGTACTCAATGAAAACATCCCCAATGGTGCAGAATACAGGGCTTGATATTTTTTAGGTGCTAGAGAAAAGTTAGTGGAATATAAATCTCAGGACATTCTGAATGTCCACACTGATTTAAAGAGTTCTCTAGGGAAAAAAAATAAAGCCCTTCTCTTCTTTGGATCCCAGACATACCTTTCACAACCAGGAAATTCTCAAGGTGTTGTCTAATACTTTTTTCACAGTCTTGAAGATCCCTGTCATATAGTGCTACTAGCAAGCATTTGAAGACTATACAGTTAGTTGGTCACAAAGACTGTGGGTCTGAGCTACCCTACCATAGAGTCCAGAGGCAAGAATTGGCCCCAGCCCTGTCTTGTAAAAGGAGAGTAAAAGGAACAAGTCCCTGTAAATGTCTGGCCTGTATCAGCTACTGTGCTGAGAGGTGCATGTGCAGTCCCTTATTTCATCTTCACAACCACTATGAAGGTGGTAAGTAGATTCATCCCCTTTGACAAGGAAGAAAACTGACTCATATAAGGAAAGTGGCTTGGCCCAAGGCCACACATTAAGTTACAAAGCTAAAGCCTGGGCTCAGGTTGAACCAAGTTAGTTGTAGATTAAAAAGGGAATATGTATGAAAAAATATGGAGATCAAAAGTAAAATGTGGTCTTAGATTTTTGTACTTATGTCAAACATAAATTGCTTTATAATATGAGTTAACTCTGGTTTGAAGAGAAATGGAAGGTGCGTTTGGTAATGTGTGGGAAGCAATTTAGGAATTTCCTTAGAGATTTTAAAACTAATGTTTCTTCTTTCACTATCCACTTACTCTTTGAATCTTAATCTTGCTCTGTTCACATCTGGTAAGGGTCTAGATGTGGCTTTGCATCTGTTTAAATTAGATGTATTAATAGCTTCACAGTCTGATTTTGAAAGTAATTTTGCAAATATCTTGTCTTTCAAACCTCACTAAAACCAAGGAAACAGGCCAAGAGGGGCAAAGGAGTTGTCCAAAGTCACCCACCCCATCTGACACAGTAACAGGACTCCTAACTCAGGACCTTGTGCTCTTCCTGTAGCCCCACATACCTGTATCAAGCTGCTGTGGTCCCCATGGAATCCAATGTGTCTGTTACTTTAGCCAGATGGTATTCTCCAATATGGGGAGCCTACAGAGGGCCAAGTATGTCCTATGCCCCCAATCCATAGACATTAAAAGGAAATTACAGTTAATGTGGAAGGAGGGATCTTGGGAGCACCTAAAGCTTGGAAGGTTTGTGCTATGTGTAACAATCAAGGTATCCAATTAAGGAAAGGGTTCTTAAGCCTCTTAACTTCTATGAGTTTATTTTGGCTTCCTGACCTTTTTAATGACAGGTATCTCACCTGCTGTTTATTAAGTTGTAAGAAACCAGGCTAGCAAGGAAGGGAAGGAAAATTTTAAAGATAAGAGAGGGGAATAGAAAGAAATTATAGCCCTCTGCCCCTTCTCCTAAAGCAGTACTTAAAATAATACCTTCAAGCCAAGCTGGTAGCCTTCCTATAGTAAGTGTTCAATAACTCTCAGTTGATTAGAAGTCTGTAATGGATGAGAGAATATATAGGAGCTGTGCTAGCAGTGAGTTCTAATGCATTATTTTATTAGAAAAACTGATTGATTTGGGGTGTTGGGGAGAAACAAACTTAGTCCTATCAGGACCAACATTGTCCTTATTAGTAAGACATAGGTAAGAAGGGCAAGGAATGTTGGGGTGAATACCATTAAAATGCAAGGAATTAGCAAAGGAGAAGCCAGCCAGTTGCTTGCTGACATGATGCTTTCAGGAAGTAGATCAAGAATTAAGAGTAGAGGCCAAAATGTTTGAATTCATGTATCTTTTTCTGTGCTTCAATACTGAACTGAACAAAAAGAGGAGGCAGAGGTGCAACAACAACTTTAAATCTGAATTGCCTTTCAAAAAGTGCTGCCAAGTACTTAGTAAGTTTCTCAAATCATGTTTCTTAAGTAGCATTTCTTAGAGAAAAATGAGTCAGTTTTTGGGTCATTCAGCTAAAAAGTATTTATTGTGTACCTATTATGTCAGGCATTATGGTATGCAGGTGAGATTCCATAATAGATATAACAAACATAGGCCCTGCCCTTGCAAGCTTGCAGTTTTTTTGGAGAGAGACCAGTTATATTACAAAGATCACATACAAATATATAGCTATACCCAGCAATTAGGGATTGGAAGAAGTCTGGGTTCTGTGAGTAGACATAACAGGGGAACGAACTTAGTCTTGGGCAGAGGGCAGGGTTATAGTCAGAGAAAATCTTCCCAAAGGAAACTAGGAAGGAAAGGAGGGAAGAAGTAGGAGGCATCAAGGATTCATTCATGCAGTCAGCCTTCAAATATTTCTTGGCCACCTACTACATGCCAGACACTCTTCTAGGTACTGAGGATATAATGCTTTGCATGTATTAATTCAGATTAATTTTTGCAGCAACTCAAAGAAGTATTACTGTTATTATTCCCATTTTATAGAAGAGCAAGCTAAGGCATAGAGAAGTTAGGTAACTTTCCCAGAGTCACTCGGCTAATAAGTGGCAGAACTGAGGTTTGAATTTAGACAGTCTAGCTCTGGAAGCCATTCTCCTAACCACTATGATCTATTGCTTCCCTAAGTTTCCTGTCCTCATGAAGTTTACATTCTAGTGGGAGGAAGAAGACAATAATCATGGAAAAGAAAAAAATTATGATAATTTTAGGTAAAGATAAAGCCAATAAACAAACTAAAAGAAGACAATGGAGTTAGAGTAGAGTAGAGTAATATTTTAGGTAGAATGGCCAGGAAAGGGTTCTCTTTAAAGATGACACCAAAAAGGAATTCCTGAGAAGGAATCAGTCATGTAATGATCTGAAGAAAGAGTATTCCAAGCAGAGGGAACAGCCAGTGTTAGTCCTGAGGCAGAAACATGCTTGATCTATGAAAGAAAGTAGGCAGGACTCTGGCTGATTGAGGGGAACAGTAGTAGATTGAGGAGATAGGCAGAGATAATATCTTGTGTAATATCTTGTGTAAACCCTAGTGAGAAGTTTGGATTTTATTCTAATTACAATGGCATCCATTGAGGGTTTTAAGTAGTGGAGTACATGATCTAGTTTTATTTTTATTTCTATTTTTATTTTTTTAAGATTTTATTTATCTGAGAGAGAGAGCGAGAGAGCTTGCATGAGCACCAGCAGGGGGAGGGGCAGAGGGACAAGCAGACCTCCCACTGGGTGTGGAGCCCAATGCGGGGCTCCATCCCAGGACCCTGAGATCATGACTGAGCCAAAGTCAGACTGAGCCACCTAGGTGTCCCATGATCTAGTTTTTAAAGATCACTCTGTTGTGAGAATAATAGATTGTACTGGGTCAAGAGTGGAAGCGGGAAAACCATTGAAAGACTATTGCAGTTATCCAGGAAATAGATGATGGTGGCTTGGATTGGGGTAGTAACAGTAGGTATGAAGAAAAACAGACTGATTGGAAACATATTATTGGATGCAGAACTGGTATGATTCGCTCACGGACTGGATAAAGAAGTATAGAGGGAAAGATAAGGCATCTTTAAATGACTCCTAAATTTTTAGAGTGGATAATAGGGTAGTGCCATTCATTGGACAGGGAAGAATGGAAGAGAACCATAGGATGTTAGATATAGAAGGGCTCCTACATGTGGCATATGGAAAAACTGAAGATCAGAAATGGTAATTGACCTGTCTGGGGTCAACCAGTAAGTTGGGGGTAGAGATAGGCAATCCCATTTTCACAGAAATGTTTATGTTCTCCATGTCTCCAATTAATCTGGCCTAATAATTCTTATAATGTGTGTGTGTGTGGGGTAATTGAAAACTTACTCAAGATTCCCTTAGGAGATGGGAATTGTGGGTGATTAGCATATAATTTGCATCTGCCTACATGGATTGTGCTAGGTATTTTCAGGCAATGTTTCAGCTGAGATTCTTGCTATTTTTGATGGCTTTTTGTCACTAAACTTTCTGGCTCCCCTATCCTTTCTCATCTACCCAATGTCACTGACCTAAATCCCCCAAAAGAAAGCGCAGAGTATAAAGAAATGCTGTCAGAATAGGGAAGCTCCACTCCAAGTCTGTAAACCCTATTGTGAAAAACCCTATTATAAAAGTAGCCTAGTGAACCTCTACTGAATTTTCTTAGTAAACATTCATCAGCTTCCTCCAGAACTAAAGGAAAAAAGATACACTGACTACTGAGCCTATGACCTCGGATTTAAATCCCACCTTTCACACTGCTTCCCTGTGTCTTGGGAAAGTCCCTTCCCCTACTGGGTCTTAGTTTTCCCATCTTTAAAATGATAGGATGGCATTCTCTAATGTACCTTGGAACATAAAAGAAAATATCTAACAGAGTGTACATGCTTAAAAGCCCCATTTTCTAAGCCCAACAAGATGTGAACCTAGGGCCCTCTCTCATTTGTTTCCCTGTGTCACCCATTCCCCCAACTCCCAGTAGATGTGAGTCATTTAAGCCATCTGCCCTTGCTCTTTCCTGTTTATCCTGTTCTAAAGTATACAGTCATTCTCTCTTTCCTTGAACTTTCTCCTATGTGCTTGTTCCCACAGCACTTGTATTCTGACTAGGACAGGTGAGAAATCATGTGAACAACTGCTTTGTTGTATGTATTTCTTAAATGTATGCAGGTTTTCTAAATCTGTATGGATCAGCTTCCATGAAGGGGCAGGCTAAGGAAGCAGGAGAGCTGTGTTGAGGGATGGGCTGCACCACTAAGCAGCCAAGCACACTCTGGGCCTCAGTTTCCTTATTTGTAAAATAACCTTACAGTAGATGATGAACTCCAGGGCCTGCTCTATTAATAACATTCTGAGATTCTATTTTTTACCACATATACTTTTAAAAATTCATCAACTTACTGGGAACATTTGCCACCATTCCTTTCCTTGTTCATTTCTCATTTACTCTGAATCATGCAAAGGAGAGAAGGAGGGAGGAGAACTGGCTTCTCTGCCCAGCTTTACCATTAACTCTCTGTGTGACCTGTGCAGGTCTGTTTCCTTCTCTATGTTTCCAACATTTCTAACACAAAGGGGTTAGACTAGCTGGTCTGGTATTCTAGTTAATCACTTTGGGATTCTATGATGCTGTAATTGAGTATTTTTGAGGATTGCTATGTAGACAAAAGAGCTGGATAACTATATTTGTCACTTTTCTTACTCCTTGGATATTGCCCCCCAAACACATAAGCTGGTAATGGTCAGAATTTTCCAACACGTGTGTTTACCTGTGTGTGAATATGTTTGCTGTTCTACTCAATGCTTTCATCTATATGTTTCATTTTTGCTGCAACCTGTCCTAGTTCTCATTTGGCTTCTGTGGTAGAGGAGTAGCAGGCTTGTTGCTGGGCTCCATCTATGTTGCTGCCCAGAGAGATGGTGAGAGCCATGTTCCCAGAGTGACATCATACTGAACTGTCATTCCTTCCCTTGGCTTTCAAGCCACAGCACAGCTCTTACTACCTTTTTCTCTGAGTGCATTTCTCCTCCTTTGCTCCCTTTCTTCCTCCTGACTTCAAAATAGAAGCAATCCCCAAGGTATTGACATCAAATCTCTTCTTTTTTTCTGCTTTCTCCCTCAGGAAACTGACAACAGCCCTCCCTCTTTCTTTAATTCTTACCTCTTTAAGGATGACAAACTGCTCAGATCACCTTCAGACCCTCATTATGAAATGCCTGGTTTATATCTCCAGGACCAAGTATGGAGCTAGGCTTCTAGAAGGACTGAATGTTACCAGGGTCCTCTCACATTTTTCCCAGTTTGGGGCACCTTGGAACCACTCATAGGTCCTTCTTCCCCCTCATACAGCTGTTTAAGGATTAAATGAAAAAAGATAAGGTGTGAAAAAGCACCCAGCACGGTGGCTGATACATATTAGGTATTCAGTACCTGTTAATACATTTACTGTCCTCTCCACTTCTCCTAATTCTCAGAGTTGCTTTGTTCCCCCAAATTCGGAGAGAATTTAGTGAATAGAAATAGGAGCAGAGCATGAAAAATGATAGTTTGTCTTGATTTATGCATAAGAAGACAACGATAGAGGTTTCACTTAGAAATCTCAAAACGGACAGAGCAGCATATGATATGAAGGTTGGAGTCATCGTCTCTCCCTGAATATAAGGCAAAAACAGCTTTAATTATAGTAGAGGCTTAGAGGTATGATAACTTGTAAACAGAGAAACAACCTCAAAGGAAAATATGGACAGATTCAACTGTATAAAGATTGAAACTGTACAATAAAAAATGATACTCATAAAATAAAAATAAAAACAGACTAGGAAAATAAAAATAACTCCTAAGTCTTAGTGTTACCTCACCCAAGGGTTGGTTGCATTATGAACCACAGACAAAATCTTAACTGAAAGGAATGAGTCTCAATTAATGAAACATCATCAGGCATCTTCAAGTGAATGAATTGAGAGATAAGTGAAAAGGAAAGTGTCTTTTCCCTGAGTTTTCAAAACCCCCTTGCATAGAGCCCATATAATTGCCCAGCTTGACTGCCCCATATATCCCTTCCTTTCTTAGCACAGGTGGCAGTATGCAGAGTGCTGAGACACCCAGAATCTGCAGTCAGGCTGCATGTCTGTGCCCCAATATGTTTATTTCGTTTGACTTATGGACAAATCACTTGCTTTCTCTGAATTTTGTTCTTCTTATCTGGAAAATGTGGGTAATAGTAATTATAACTACCTTTTAGAGTTGCAAAGAGAATTAAATTGAGTTAATATTTGGAACTGGCTTAAAACCGGTTCCAGTTACTGGCATAAGAAGCAATATAGAAATATTTGCTATTATAAGATGGATATATTTCAATAAACTTCTTGTCATCATCTTATTTACCACCATGGCAGCCTAGCCCCACATCAGTCAGGTTCCCATTTTCTTCTAAATCCTGAGGATTGAAAGGAAGGATTGAGCCTATTGTAGCCATATCACCAATATGTCATAAAATTGAACGTTCAAAAAATTTAAATTTCTGACATCATTTAAAAACAGAGAAATCATGGGACTGTCGGGTGTCTCAGTCGGTTAAGCAACTGCCTTTGGCTCAGGTCATGATCCTGGCATCCTGGGATTGAGCCCCAAGTTGGGCTCCCTGCTCAGTGGGGAGCCGACTTCTCCCTCTTCACCCCCCATGCCCACCCCCCCATGCTTTCACTATCTCTCTCCCTCTCAAATAAATTAATATAATCTTTAAAAAAATAAAGAAATCATATTCCTGGTCCTATAAAATGGCCATCAATTTACTATACACATTGATAACATGATCTATTATTCATGTTAATCAAATAATGTTAGACAAACCCTACATATAGTACACTGGCACATAAAAATGCATCTCAACTTTATCATAAATCAGATAAAAATTAATACACTAACTCTACTGAAGACTAAAAATTTAACTAATATAGTGTGCTTTCTTTAAATTAAGATAAGCTTTTTAGGAGAATGATTTGGATGATTTGGTTTCTTGGGAAGAATTCAAAGAAGGAACAAAGGAATTCAAAAACCATTTTTTTTCTTTTCTTTATTTTATTTAAATTCTAAATTAATTAATATATAGTGTATCATTAGTTTCAGAGGTAGAGTTCAGTTATTCATCAGTTGCTTATAACACCCAATGCTCATTACATCATGTGCCCTCCTTAATGCCCATCACCCAGTTACCCTCACTAAGTTACCCTTAATGCCCATCACCCCACAACCCTCCAGCAACCCTCAGTTTGTTTCCTATAGTTAAGAGTCTCTTGTGGTTTGTCTCCCTCTCTGATTTTGTCTTGTTTTTCCCTCCCTTCCCCTATGATCCTCTGTTTTATTTCTTAAATTCCACATTGAGTGAAATCATATGCTAATTTTCTTTCTCTGATTGACATATTTCGCTTAGCATAATACTCTCTAATCCCATTCACGTTATTGGAAATGGTAAATTTCATTTTTTTGATGGCTGAGTAATATTCCATTGTATTTATATACCACATCTTTATCCATTCATCTGTCAATGGGCATCTGGACTCTTTCCATAGTTTGGCTATTGTGGACATTGCTGCTATAAACATTGGAGTGCATGTGCCCCTTCAGCTCACTATGTTTGTATCTTTTAGGTAAATACCTAGTAGTGCAATTGCTGGCTTATAAGGCAGCTCTATTTTTTTTTTTTTACAGTGTGTGAATGATTTTATTTACATTGACTTTTCTTTTTTTTGTAGTGTTCCATGATTCATTGTTTGCATATAACACCTAGTGCTCCATGCAATACGTGCCTCTATTTTTAACTTTTTGAGGAACCTCCACACTGTAAAAACATTTTTTTCTTGATCCAACATTTCACTTCAACAAATATTTATTGAATAAGCTCTCTAGTTTTGGTGTTATTCTAGGGGCTGGAGGTCCAGAGAAATAAATGTTCCTACTTTCAGAAGTTTAAAGCCTATTTTGAGATGGGTTGGTAAACAAGCAATAGCAATACATTGTGAGTTGTGTTATAATGGAGAAGTGGATTGCATGCTCTAGGATCACATAGAAAGGATGAAGGAACTCCAAATTCGATAATCAGGAGGGTTTTCCCAGACAGATATTAACCGAACTGGGTCTGGTGCAGGCACCATTAAAAAGCTTGAATCAATTTCCCTATGGCAGGCAAAGGCATGCATATTCTTAGAACCCATGCCCCTCTAAATCAACACATCTTGAATAAAGACTGACTCAACATTTCTCCTCCTCTTGACCTTCTCACTTCTTGGTTTATTTTGTAAAAGCTAGTAATATCAGCTCTGGAAAGGCTTCTCAGAAGTCAACTAGATCAGTGGTTTTCAAATTGGGTTTGAGAAACTCCAAAAATTTCAGAGTAAAGGAAAACCACCCCATTCCTGGTTCAACTAGAGCTCAGCTGGTATTGTTTTTATATTTGGGGTTTTCATAAAAGAGATTTTTCAACATAGTACTCTGTTGCTTAAAACAATACTGGATTTTAAAGAAAAACAGTATTTTAGTCATACTTGTCTTTATTTTAGAGATAGGTAAATTGAGGATCAGAGTAAGCAGGACCTGACCAAAGACCAAAGAAATGCAAGAAGAAAACAAGTGCTGTGAAGACAAACATGCTTATCTTCTATTTGTCAAAAACAGCTTTGCCAGAGTGCCTTTTTTAGACTCTAAGTCCTCCAGTCCCAAGCTAGAGGCCCTGCCTAGGGGTACCTGGCTATATCAGTTGGTTAAGCATCTGCCTTTGGCTCTGGTCATGATCCCAGTGTCCAGGAATGGGATCCAACCCTGGGTCAGGCTCCCTGCTCAGTGGGTCTTCTTCTTCCTCTCCCTTTGCCCCTCCCCCCAAATTGTGCTCCCTCTTTCAGGTACTCTCTCTCTCTCTCTCAAATAAATAAATGAAATCTTTATTTATTTTTTTTAAAGAAGCCCTGCCTAGTGTGGCCTTTTTAGCAGTGGAAAACCAAATAAAGCTGAAGGGGACCAGAATCCAGAGCCAAGAATTCTCCTCATTCCCCTGTTACCACATATGCACATTGGTGTTAGATGAGTGTTTGGGGAAGACTGAGGCCCCACATAGAAAGCTGGACTAGGTACATTAACTGACAAGCCACAGACCAGAGAGTTAGTTGGAGTGTGATGTGAATTAACAAGAGTATCCCCACAGGTGGGAGATGCAGAGCAAGAAGGTTCCAAAGGAGTAACATATTTGGAAGATCCCAGTATGCAGCTGCCTCCAAAATGATGTGTCCATAAAGACAAGCGCTCTAGCCACTAGACTTCACTTAGTCTCTGGTATGAAAGCAATGGAGGAAGGTAGATACAGTGTCCAGTGAGATAAAAGCAGGTCTCTGTTGTAGAGGGATTGGTGACCTGAGCAACAAATAAGGCATAGGGAACAAAGTGAGAGCCTAATGATTAGGACTGGGACAAAATGTTGACACTTTCTAAATTGATACATAAGTTCAATGCAATTGATACCAAAATACAGGGAAAAATGGGAGTAGCTAGAGGCAAGATAATTCTAAAATTGATATGGAAAGGCAAAGGAAATGGAATAGCTAAAAACAATTTTGAAAGAGAAGACTAAAGTGAAAGAAATCATTGTAACCTATTTCAATACTTATTAAATAGCTACAGTTTTTAGTACTATGTGGTATTGGTGGAGGAATAAACACAGAAATCAATGGAATAGTGTAGAGAGCCTAGAAATAGACCCAGACAAATACACCCAACTGATTTTTGGCAAAGGTACAAAAGCATTTCAGTGGAAGAAGGATGGGTTTTTCAATAAATGATGCTGGGCCAAGTGGCCATCCAATGGCAAAACAACAACAACAAAATTAATCTTGACCTACACCTCACATCTTATGCAAAAATTAACTCAAAATTGAAGATGGACTTAAATGTAAAATGTAAAACTATAAAAATTTTAGGAAAGAAAAACAGGAGGAAATCCTTGGAATCTGGGGCTAGGCAAATATTTCTTAGATTTATGCCAAAAGCATAAATCATAAAAGGAGAAATTGATAAATTGGACTTTATCAAGATTTAAAACTTCTGTTGAGAGAAGATGAAAATACAAGCTATAACCTGTAAGAAAATATATGAAAAAGACATATTCAACAAAGGACTAGTATCTAGAATATATAAAGAACCCTCAAACTTCAACAGTAAAAAACAAAAACAATACTACTCAGCAATCTGATTAGAAAATGGGCAAAATATATGAAGAGATATTTCACAGAAGAGGATATACAGATGGCAATTAAGTACATGAAAAGATGTTCAACATCATTAGCCATTTAGGAAGTACAGATTCAGACCACAATGAAATATGCTACACAATGATCATAAAGGCTAAAATTTTAAAAAATGGTGATAATACCAAATGCTGGCAAAGATTCAGAGAAACTGGATCACTCATATATTGCTGGTGAGCATGTAAAATGATATGGCCACTCTGGAAAAGAGTTTGGATGTTTCTTTTAAAAAAGGAACATATAACTCTCATATAACATGGTAATTGCACTCTTGGGCATTAATTTAGAAAAGTGAAAATTTATGTTTACACTAAACCCATACGTTTATAGCCATTTTATTTTTAATAGCCAAAAACTGGATGTTCTTCAACACATGAATGTTTAAAGAAGCTGTGGTACGTGCATACCTTGGAATACTACTCAGCAATAAAAGCATAATTATGCTAAGTGAAAAAAAAGGCCAATCTCCAAAGGTTACATACTATATGATTCTATTATGTAAAATTCTTTAAATGATAAAATTATAGAAATAGAGAACAAATTAATGGTTGCCAGGGTTAAGAGAGAGGATGGTAGTAAGAGGGTATAGCTATAAGAGGGTAGCATGAGGGATGCTTGCAGTGGTAAAAATGTTCTGTATCTTGACTGTGTCATCAGTATCCTCTTTGTGATATTGTACTATAGTTTTTGCAAGAGTTACCATTAGGGAAAACACAGTAAAGGGTACCCAGGATCTATCTGTATTATTTTTGCAACTGTATATGAATCTACAATTATCTGAAAATTAAAAAAAATAAGAAAAATATTGTTTATCTTGATTACTATATTTGTTGTGTCCCCTTAAAATTCTTCCCAAAGCAAATACCTCACTCATTTCACCTTAGTTTCAGCCTTCTTCCTTCTCTTCTGTATCTCAGGGCCTAGCATAGACCAGGCCCTCAATGGATTCACACTGTACAGGTGGGAGGTGGATAATTCCCTTCAGATAAGTTATTCCCAGTAATGCTACATTCACAAAGAAAAACAGAATTCCTTGTCTCCTTCTTTCCATGTTTATTTGTTTTCCTTTTGTCATAAAGATTAATTTTCAACATTGTTGAGGCAATCTGGATTCAGTTTATGAGCCCAAATGTACCAGTGATCTTCCACCTTTTCTAGAGGTGTTATAGGTGTTATAGGGCATACACTTTAGTGTAAAAGAGTCCAGACTGGGTGTTGAAAGCCTTAGCATCTAATATAAAACCAGAAACTCACTGATTTTAGGACATTTGACAAGTCACTTTACCTCTTGGAGCCTCAGTTTCCTCATCTGCCAAACGGGAATAATAATGCCTTCTTGTCAAAAAAGCTTCGTAACTTGGAAAATACAGTGTATCTGAAAGACATATAAAAATCCATTTTACACCTCCTTATCTCCATGAAGTAAATAAGATACAAGAGGGAAGGTGTGGGAAGAAGGGAAGTAAGACCTCATTTGGGGGTGGCAGTATTATATTGGTATAATTCTTTCTATTGGAACTTGAAGATCATCCCAGCAGTGAAAATTGGCTAAGGACAGGATTTCTCAGTGGTGAAGAGTCTCAGATTTATTTCCATTTTTGAAGGCTCTTAGGAATATTAAAAAGGAAAAGTTGATAGTTCCTCAATAAGTCAAAGTTATCATGTAACCGATCAATTCCACACGTAGGCATATACCCGAGAAATGAAAACCAAATAAAAAAAGAAAAAGAAATGAAATGAAAACCCGTGCCTATGTCTATACAAAAACTTGTGTATGAATATAACAGCATTATTCATAAAACCCCAAAAGGTAGAAATAAGCCCCTAGAGTCCATCAACTGACAAATGGATAACAGATATAGTCTATCCTTACAATGAAATATTATTTATCCATAAAAGAATGAAAGACTGATCACCTGCTAAAACATGGATGAACCTTGAAAACATGCTAAATGAAAGAGGTCAGATAGAAAAGGCCACATATTGTATGATTCCATTTATATGTAATATTCAGAATAGACAAATCTGTAGACAGAAGGTAGATTGCCAGAGGATCGGAGGGGTGAGGAATACAGAGTGACTTCTTAATGGTTATGGGTTTTCTTTTGGTGGTTATGGAAATGTTCTAGAATTAGTGGAAATGGTTGCATAATACTGTGAATGTAATAAAAGCCACTGAATTGTACATTTAAAAAGTAATTGTACATTTTAAAAAGGGTGAAATTTATGCTATGTGAACTATATCTCAAAAAACAATGTCAAATCATGTCATATCAGTGACAGTATTTAAACTCATTTGGAGAAAATGCCACAATTCTTAACTAAGACTCTACATGAATGTGACTTTTAGGCCAAATGGATCTTCTCATCCCCCATACCTCCTGACCCTGCCTTATGATAGGCTGTGATTGCGAAACCCTCAATGTATGCCACCTACATATCTGTTAAAATTGTAGCTGAATCCACTAGTGCTGGTATCCAGGCCCAGATCTGCCTGTGTCTGAGCACTTGGCAAGACATATAACCCTGCTGACTCCTCTGTGGGGCTTAGAATTACATTCTCAGATTTGGATGTCCCTTCACAATGGCTGAACGCCTCAAGCCTTCTTTCTCCCAAGCATACTCACGATTCAGTGGTCTCAGGGACCAGACCTGGTCATGTCATTGATCTCATTCCCTAACTCCAACTTGCTGGCTCTGCCTCACTTGTGCTCAAGTCTGCAGAGCCAAGTTTCTGCTACTTTCTCATCTTGGTATTGATGGTTACTGTGGTTGATACTGCCAAGTTTCACTTCCTCTTTTCCTCCCACAGATACAAAGCACTAGCATGGCTTGTTATTCTTCCCCCCGCTTTTATTGCTTGCCAGTGCCTTTACTTGGGACAGATCTGACCCCCATCCTTCCTGGCCACTGATTATGTCCTGAAGTAGACTATTCCAGAGCCCAGGTCCTACCTCCATACTGATTCCTGAGTATTGTGCAAGAGTCTGGATACATGGCTGCCTGACCCTCCCACCACAAGGCTTAACTTAATGCTGCCACGTCAGGAACTGGGCCTTGGTCTTAGACCACTTAACTGTGCAATCTTTAGCCAACCTCTGCAAATGTGACTATTGCATCCCTCCAGATAAGATTGTTAGATTTAACAAATAAAGTACAGGACACCCAGTCAAATTTAAATTTCAGGTAAACAATACTTCTTTAATATGTCTCATGTGATATCTCAAACATACTAAATTTTTTGTGCTTTGTCTGAGATTCAAAGTTAGCTGGGCATCTTGTATTTTATTTGACAACCCTGTCACTATGGGAGTTGGCATCAGCTTAGCCACCCCATCCCTTTAAGCTCCTTATCTTTGTGTTATCCCCGCTTCTTTTATGTGCTGCCTGATTGATTTATTTAATTCTTAATCTCAGGCTTACTGGTTATTTATTGTTAAGGGTTCTTTTTTTCCCCACTCTCCTAAGGCTCCTCTCCACTATTTTAAACCTGCCTATTCTTTATTCCAGAATAATAATAAAAGATATTTGAACACTTATGTGTCAAGCACTGTGCTGGGTATTTTATTTCATCCCCAAAGCAGTTATTATTTCAATGCCTACTTTAAAGGTGAGGAATCTCAGGTGCAAATAAGTGAAACAAAATTACCCAAAGCCCCTTGCTAAATGGAAAAGCCAGGATCCTAGTCATACTTATTTTCAAGATTCTAAGATAATTATTTACCATTAAAAGGGGTCTATATCAGAATTTTTAAAATTTTGTGTTTTCATTTTAAAAATTAACTCTTTTTCAGCTAGTTATAGAAACACAACTTCATTTTTTTGTATGTGATTCATCATTGAATAATAACTAACATTTATTGAGTGCTTACTATATTCTAGGTACTATGTTAAACTTTTACATATATAAATAAATTTATCTTAAAAGAACTTTATGAATTATGCATTATCATTATACTCATGTTAAAGCTGAAGAAACAGAATCAGGGAGAGGTAGGTTATATAACTAGCCCAAGATCACTTAGTTAATAAGCGATGCCCCTAGGATCAAACCTAGGCAAATTGGCTGAAGAGCTCATGGTGCTTAACATTATGTAATATCCTATATGAGTAAGTTAAATAAAATTTTAGTTTATTAGATCTGTGTTTTTTAAATCAAGGTGTTCTTAGGGACCCAAAACACATTTTTTTATATTAGTCAATGTCCAGAAACTTTGTACTCCTTTGTATTGCTGAGCTAATTATTTTCTCAGGATTCCCTTTTCCTTAAAAAAAAAAAATAAATTCTAGGTGACATCAGGAAAATGACAGCAAGCAGCCCCATTCTCATCTCATTAACAAAACAATGAAAAACAAGCAAAATATTGTTAGAACCAACTTTGTTAGAATTCTGGAAATCAGTCAGAGGTTCACAGCAATCAAAAGATTTTTAATCAAGAAATTCTTGTGGAAAATTATTGCAGGAGTTTGTGATGTTTTTATTTGTCATTGTCCCACCCTGTCCTCAGATTGACAATGATCTTGAAGAGGGCAGTTGCATTTGCAGAGTGAGACTCTGGTACCTGGTTCCAGAAGAAGTACAACAGACTTCATTCGCAATTTATCGTATAGGCTGCTCTAACCTGTCTGTGGGCTAACTAAAAGGCTGATGAAGGCATTCATGTCTGTTTTGCCTAACTTGGAATTTACCCAGGCCAGAAAACTGGTGGATGTTGCTTGAAAGCATTGTAAATCACTGCAGACAAATCACACATTACTGGGGCAAAACACTACTGTTGAGATATGCAATAGACCTTCTGAGGCCTGGGAGAAAAAGCTGGAGAGCTTCCTTGGGAAATTAGGGCATTCAAAAGAATCTATGTGGGGGCACCTGGGTGGTGTATTCAGTTAAGCATTGGACTCTTGGTTTTGGCTCAGGTTGTGATCTCAGAGTTGTGAAATCAAGCCCTGTGTAAGGATCCATGTTCAGTGCAGAGTTTACTTAAGACTCCTTCTCCCTCTGCCCCTCTCCCTTCTCTAAAATAAATAAGTAAACCTTTTTAAAAAGTACCTATGTATATGAAGGAATTTAGAAAACCACATAGTATATAGGGCAAGATGCATGCTCACAAAAGACCTGTGAAGACCTTAAGCTTACACTTTGAGCTGATTCTTAGGCTTGATGATTAAAAGTGAAGTGCAGGTTAATTGTCAAAGAAAGGGTCCACCACACAGCCACTCTGCAAAGTCAGGGAGAGGTGATTTTTTGCTTGTTTGTTTGGTAAGGTCCTGACATTTACAGAAATATGTTTACACAAGGGGGACACCAACTAAGAAACAAAACTTTAAAAGCCACACACAATAAGAAATACAGTCTCTGCAAATTAAGCAAAGTCACTAGACAGACTATTACAGCTTTAAGAAGCCCATAACAGTAAATCCTGGGAAAGAATGATAATTGACCATGTGAAAGATGGTGGAAGAATAGAAGACTTCATTTCATTTGGTCCCTTGAATTTAGTTAAATAACTATCAAACCATTCTAAACACCCATGAATTCAACCTGAGATGTAAGAAAAAATATCTGGAACTCTACAAGAAGAAAAGTGACCACTTTTTGCAAGGTAGGAGGTGTGAAGTGAATCTGAAGGGAGATATTGGAAGATAAATGGAGGAGGCAGGGAGCCTTGGTAAGTAGGCTACCAGAAAGTGTGTTATAGCCCTGGAGGGCAAAATGGAAATCCTTAGAAATCTGCTCCAGTGAGAGGCACCCCTGTCTGAAAGGTGATCAGGGGATGAAACTGGCAGAATTCCAGGTGGGTCAGTATGGTCTGATCAGGATCCCAGGAGTCAAAGAACTATAACAGGGGTGCCTGAGCTGGTGGAGTTCCCAAGTAGTGGAGCAGGATGGGGTTCCCAGCTCTAGTCACCATAAACTGCCAGCTGGGGCCAATTGGGTGATTGCTCCCTGCCCAGAGACCCTATGCCATCCCCCAGGAGGGGCAAAATGAGTGCACACATGACCAGGGAAAAGCTCTAAAGATGGGGTCCCTGTAAAGGACAGTACAGGGTGACCCTCCATCTTCCCAGGAAGGGGGCAGAACAGTATGTGCAAGATCCCATGACTGCTTTCAGCATTGGGGCCCTACAAAGGGCAGTAACAGGGAACCTTCTGACTTCCCCCAGGAAGATCACCGTGGGCCTGCACAACAGGAGTCTGTAGAGTTTGGCACACACAAAAGTGAAGACCTTTTATCCCAGAGGGTTTATTAAAGAAAGGGGACTGCGATCTTTTGACTCTGGGGCCGAAGACTGGGGCACAGCCATTTTTATTTTGATCCTCCAAAGAGGCAAGGAAAGCCTTCAGGGAGAAAAAGCCACACAGAGGACCAGCTTACACTAAGCCCAGCACCCTGGTGAGGGGCGGTGCAACTCTACCCAGGCAAAGACACCTGAGAAGCAGTGCAGCAGGCACCTCCCCCAGAAGAGCAACTGGAAGAACAGGTGCACAGCAGGTTTATGGATCCCACAAGACTGTAAAACTCCAGTGCTTAGGGGAAAATAGTATATAGAATTCAAGGTTTCTTCTCATGATTCATTTATCTTTCAGTTTAAAATTTCCATTTCTTTTTTCCCTTTTCAACTAGTTTCTTATTTTATCAACTCTGTGTTTTTAAGTCTTTTTTAAACTCTCAATTGTACATCTACATTTTATAGATATATTATTCATTTTTGGCCTGCTTTCACTCTATTCAATTTTATTTGTGTGTGTGTGTGTGTGTGTGTGTGTGTGTGTGTGTGTGTGTATTGCTTTCTTTGCAATTTTGGGATTAGTGTCTTCTAACACAGACCAAAATACACTCAGGAACAAGTGGATCACCCTGTTTTGTCCACCGTGTGAGATTATATTCTCTCGCCCACCCCCATTTTGTTTTTGTTTGTTTGTTTTTCCCTTTTGGTTTCTGACCTCTCAGATTTGTCTAGTGTGGGTCGTGGTTGATATTTTTGATTCTGCTCACTGGCTCATCCATTCTTCTCTGGGAAAAATGACTTGAAGGAGGAATTCACAACAAAAGAAAGTAACAGAGGTAATGCACTCTGCCACAGATCTAACCAATATGGATATAAGTAAGATGTCAGAAATGGAATTCAGGATAACAATTATAAAGTTAATAGCTGGGCTTGAAAAAAGCATAAAAGACACTAGGGAAACTCATAGTGCAAAAAGAGATCTACTCAGGCTGAAATTAAAAATGCTCTAACTAAGATGGACTCTAAATTGGATGCTCTAACAGCTAGTGTAAATGAGGCAGAAGAGACAGCAAGTGACAGAAGACAGGTTGATGGGAAAAAAAAGGAAATTGAGGAAAAGAGAGAAAAACAACTAATAGCCTGTGAGGAGAAGCTTCTAGAAGTCCACTGATGCCATAAAATGAACCAACATCAGAATTATTGGGTTGCCTGAAGGTGGAGAGAGAGAGAGGGCCAGAACATATGTTTGAGCAACTCGTAACTGAGAACTTCCCTAATCTGGGGAAGGAAACAGCCACTCATATCCAAGAAGTAGAGAGGACCCCTCCCAAAATAAATGAAAATAGATCAACACCCTGACATATAATAGTGAAGCTTGCAAATTTCAGAGATAAAGAGAAAATCCTGAAAGCAACTTGAGACAAAAGGCTCCTAACCTACAGAGATAGGAACATCAGACCTATCCACAAAGACCTGGCAGGCCAGAAAGGACTGGCATGATAAATTCAGGATACTAAATGAAAAGAACATGCAGCTAAGAATACTTTATCCAGCAAGGCTGTCATTCAGAATGGAAGGAGAGATAAAGAGTTTCCAGAACACAAAGAAACTGAAAGAATACATGACCATGAAGTCAGTCCTGCAACATTAAGGGGGACCCTGCAAGTGAAGAAAGACCCCAGGAGTAACATAGACTAGAAAAAAAAAACAGAGACAATCTACAGAAACAGGGACTTTACAGGTAATACAATGGCACTTTTAGGATGCAGCAAAAGAAGTGATATGAGGGAAATATATAGTAATATAGGCATACATCAAGAAGCATGAAAAATCTCAAATAAACAACATAACCTTACACATAAATAAACTAGAAAAAAACAAGTGAAGCCTAAAGCAAACAGAGGAAATAAATAATAAAGATTGGAGCAGAACAGCAAAGGAAATAATCAACAGAACTAAAAGGCAGCCCATGGAATGGGAGAAAATATTTGCAAATGACTTATATAATAAAGGGTTAGTATCCACAATCTATAAAGATTTTACTAAACTCTGCACTCAAAAAACAAATAATCCAGTTAAGAAGTTCAATTAGCCAACATATAGTACATGATGTACTATTAAAAAAAAAGAAAAGAAAAAGGAAAAGAATAAAAAAAGAAATAAAAGAAGAGAAGAAGAAATGGACAGAAAACATGAATAGATAATTTTGCAAAAAAGCCATCCAGATAGCTAACAGACACAGGAAAAGATGCTCAACATCACTCATCATCAGGGAAATAAAAATCAAAACCACAATGAGATACCACTTCACACCTGTCAGAATGGCTAAAATTAACACAAGAAAGAACAGGTGTTTGTAAGGATGCAGAGAAAGGGGAACACTCTTGCCCTGTTGGTGGGAATGCAGATTGGTGCAGCCACTCTGGAGAACAGTCTGGAGGTTCCTCAAAAACACTAATAAAATTAATAAACCCCTAGCCAGACTTATTAAAAAGACAATTGAAAGGACCCAAATAAATAAAATCACAAATGAGAGAGGAGAAATAACAACCAACACCACAGATATACAAACAATTTAAGAGATTATAAAAACTATATGCCAACAAATTAGACAAACTGAAAGAAATAGATAAACACCTAGAGACATGTAAATTACCAAAACTGAAACAGGAAGAAGTAGAAAACTTGAACAGACCAATAACCAAGAAAGAAACTGAATCAGTAACCAAAGGACTCCCCAACAAGCAAAAGTCCAGGGCCAAATGGCTTCACAGATACTTCTGTCAAATATTTAAAAAAAGAGTTAATACCTGTTCTTCTAAAATCAAAATCAAAAAGAAAAACGTTCTTTTTTAAAAGATTTTATTTATTCATTTGAGACACAGAGATACAGAGAGAGAGCACACGTAGCGGGAGAAGCAGGGGAGAGGCAGAAGGAGAAGGAGAAGCAGGCCTCTCACAGAGCAGGGAGCCCAACACGGGGTTCGATCCCAGGACCCCGGGACCATGACCCGAGCCGAAGGCAGACGCCCAGTGACTGAGCCACCCAGGTTCCCCGGAAGGAAACTTTCAAACTCATTCTATGAGGCCACCATTACCCTGATACCAAAACCAGATAAAGACTTCACTGAAAAAGAGAACTACAGGCCAATATCCCTGATGAACATACATGCAAAAATTCTCAATAAAATATTAGCAAATGAATCTGACAATACATTAAAAGAAACATTCATCATGATCAAGTAGCATTTATTCCTGTGGTGCAAGGGTGTTTCAATATGAGCAAATCAATCAACATGATATAGCACATTAATAAAGGATATGAACCATATGACCCTCTCAGTAGATGCAGAAAAAACATTTGACAAAGGACAACATCCATTCATGATAAGAACCCTCAAAAAAGTATGGTTAAAGGAAACATACCTCAACATCATAAAGGACATATACGAAAGACCCACAGTGAATATCATCCTTAATGAGGAAAAACTGAGAGCTTTTCCTCTATGGTCAACAAGACAGGGATGTTTACTCTCACCACTGTTATTTAACATGTACACGATGTCCTAGCCACAGCAGACAACAAAAAGAAATAAAAGTCATCCAAATCAACAAGGAGGAAGTAAAGCTTTCACTGTTTGCAGATGACATGGTACTCTATATAGAAAACCCCAAAGTTTCCACCAAGAAATTGCTAGAAGTGATACACAAATTCAGTAAAGTCACAGGATAATAAGTAAACCTACAAAAATCTGTTGCATTTCTCTATACCAATAATGAAGCAGTAGAAAGAGAATTTAAGGAATTGATCCCATTTACAATAGCAACAAAAACCATAATATACCTAGGAATAAACCTAACCAAAGAGGTGAAAGACCTGTACTCTGAAAACTACAAAACAGTGGTGAAAGACATTGAAGATGATACAAAGAAATGGAAAGATAGTCCATGCTCATCAATTGGAAAAATAAATACTGTTACAATGTGTATACAACCAAAAGCAATCTACACTTTTAATGCAATCCCTATCAAAATACCACCAGCATTTTTCACAGAGCTAGAACAAACCAAATTTCTAACAGAACACAGAAACTCTGAATAGCAAAAGTAACCTGGAAAAAGAAAAGGAAACCTGGAGGCATCACAATTCCAGACTTCAAGTTATATTACAAAGCCATAGTCATCAAGAAAGTATGGTACTAGCACAAAAACAGACTCATAGATCAATGGAACAGAATAGAAAACCCAGAAATGAACCCACAAGTATATGGTCAACTAATTTTCAGCAAAACAAGAAAAAATATCCAATAGGGGAAAAGAGAGTCTTTTCAACAAACCCTGTTGGGAAAACTGGACAGCAACATGCAGGAGAATAAAACTGGACCACTTTCTTACACCATACACATAGACAAAAATTTCAAAATGGATTAAAGACTTAATCTGAGACCCAAAACCATAAAAATCCTAGAGGAGAACACATGTAGTAACCTCTTTAACATCAGCCATAGCAACTTCTTTCTAAATATGTCCTCCGAGACAAGGGAAACAAAAGCAAAAATAAACTGTTGGAACTTAATGAAAATTAAAAATTTCTGTATAGCAAAGGAAACAATCAGCAAAACTAAAAGGCAGCCTATGGAATGGCAGAAGATATTTGCAAATGCATATCTGATAAAGGGTTAGTGTCCAAAACATATAAAAAACTTATAAAACTCAACACCCAGGGGCACCTGGGTGGCTCAGTTGATTGAACATCTTATTCTTGGTTTTGGCTCAGGTCATGACCTCGTAGTCATGAAATCAAGCCCTGTATTGGGCTCCACACTCAGCATGGAGTCTGCTTCAAATCTCTCTCCATCTCCCTGTCCCTCCCCCTCGGCCCCCTCTCTACTCATGCATGTGCATTCTCTCTCTCTCGAATAAATAAATAAAATCTTAAAAAACCCCTCAACACCCCAAAAATCCAGTTAAAAAATGGACAGAAGACATGAATAGATATTTTTCCAAAGAAGACTTACAGACGACCAACAAGTACATGAAAAGATGCTCAACATCACTCATCATCAGGGAGCTTCAAATCAGTAGTACAATGAGATATCACCTCACACCTGTGATGTTGGCTAAAATCAACAACACAGGAAAGAAGAGGTGTTGGTGAGGATGTGGAGAATGAGGAATCCTCTTGCACTGTTTCTGGCAATGCAAACTGGTGGAGCCACTCTGAAAAAACGTATGGAGATTCCTAAAAAAGTGAAAAATGGAACTACTCTATGGTCCAGCAATTGCACTACTAGGTATTTACCTGCAGAATACAAAATACTTATTTAAAAGATTACATGCACCCTGATATTTATAGTGTTATCTACAATAGTGAAATCATGGAAAGAACCCAAATGTCCATTGACTGATAAAGAAAATAGGTAAATGCATTATATATTAATATCAATTAATATTTATAATGTTAATATATTTAATATATTAATATATAGTTAATATGTTAATATATTAAATATATTATATATAATGGAATATTACTCAACCATAAAAAAGAATGAAATCTTGCCATTTACAACAATGGATGGCGCTACAGTATATTATGGTGAGCAAAATAAGTCAGTCAGAAAAAGACAAATATATGATTTCAGTCATATGTGGAATTAAGAAAGAAAACAAAGGAGCAAGGTAGAAAAAAGAGAGAGGCAAACTGAGAAACAGGGTCTCAACCAAAGAGAACAAACTGATGGTTACCAGAGGGGAGGTGGATGGGGAGATGGGCTAAATGGGTGATGGGATTTTGGAGTGCACTTGTTGTGATGAACACCAGGTGTTGCATATAAGTGTTGAATCAGTAAATTGTACACCTCAAATGAGTATTACACTGTATGCAATCTAACTGGAATTTAAATAAAAACCTGAGTGAGCTAAGACAGTGGAGTAGTAGGGGGACCCTAGGATTGCCTCCTTCCTTGAACACAGCTAGATAAATATCAAATCATTCCGAATACCCAAGAAATCCATCTGAGCATTGACAGAACAAACTGCACACCTAGAGGAAGAGAAGAGGTCACATCATGGAAGGTAGAAGATGTTGGAGATGTGATTTGGTGGATAAAAGGATTGCAGGTACTGCAGAGAGAATGGAGCCTTGATCATGGAGCAAAGTGAGAAAGAGACAGAGAGAGAGAAAGAGAGGAGTGCATAGGGGATCACAAAAGGAACACTTCCCCAAAGCCATTGACTGGGAAAACTAGAGGGGGTGACTATCATGAAGTTTTCCAACCAGTGGAGCTCAAAGACTGGTGTTTCAGGGGTCTGGGTTGTAGCAGGTGTTGAGCCCATCCAACACTGCACTGTTCCTGTGGAGGAGGGCAGATAGCACAGAAGCAGACTGCATGGTTTGAGGATCCTCTGGGATGCATTGGGAGAGACAGCTCCCCCCTTCTTTTTAAAAAATCTTTAAAAAAAAGATTTTATGTATTTATTTGAGAAGAGAGAGCAAACACAAACAGGGAGAGGGACAGAGGGAGAAGTAGACTCCCTGCTGAGCAGGAAGCCCAATGCAGGGCTTGATTCCAGGACCCTTGGATCATGACATGAGCCAATTGAGCCACCCAGGTGCCCTGACAGCTCCCCCTTCTTGGAGCACATCTGGGAGAGGTGGCATTGCCTTTCCAGGGACAAAAGCACTGATGGGCACCATTACATTCCCTTGCTCCTCATCATAGGTGCAGAGACACCTGTTGAGGGTGGCTAGCCTGGACACTGGCTTTTCCTGTGCCTTACTCCAAACTCCAAGCTCTTGCACATTGGTGCAGTTGCCCTTCTGGACAAACTGGCACCAGCCCCAGTGTGGCAAGAACTTGCTGTAGAGGACAACTGCAGGTCCAGGCCATGCCAAGTCCCTAAAGTTTGAAGTTTTAAAACTCAGATGGCCTGCCCGGATAAAACACAGGTTCACTGCACTGCTGGGTGGGCAGATGGCCTGGACACAGACAGGGTGAAGGCAGGGATCTGTGGGATGCCTAGAACACATGAGGGAGATTGTTCGCTCTTCTATTTGCTTTCTGGACAGCAGCAGGCACAAACTACCTTCTCTTGGGATGAGGGAGAGGGCTGGGGACACTTCCCTCCCTTGCCTCTTAGCATAAGCTAACTTTGGTAAGCAGCACAGCACCAACAGTGGTGGCTAAAACCACTTACACCAATCCCCTCCTCCCTGCACTCTGCAGGTGTAGCTTTCCTAGGGCAACAGTGCCTGAGAACCAGAGCAGTGGTCCCCTCCCCCAGACTACTAGCACAAACCTTCCAACCTGCACCACGTCTATAGACCATAGTGTGCTACAAAGCTTCAGCTCTAGTGGAAATAGCATCAGGTCTCTTTTAACAACCAAACCAGAGTACACTTAATTAAAACTCAGCACACTCTGACCAAGGTCCAAACAGTCCCCAATGTAGGCAAGGAGAAACACTGCAGAGAACTGACCTGAGGAATAAAGCAGACACAACACAGCAGCAGAGTGCACACAGCACACACCAGAAACACTTCCTGAAGCACCAGGCCTTGGACATTATATGATCTCTTCTTCATAAAGCCATTACTCTCAGGAGCAGGAAACATAACAAGATTTCCTAACACACAAAGAACACAGACCTAGACAAAATGCCAAGAGAGAGGAATTCATCCCAAAAGAGAAAACAAAACAAGGTCGTGGCCAGGGATCTAATTGAAACAGATATAAGTAATATGCCTGGTCCAGAATTCAAAACAAAAACCATGAGGATACTAGCTGGGCTTGAGAAAAGCATAAAGACACCAGGGAGTCAATTAACCCAGAGATAAAACACCTGAAAACTAATGAGGCTGAAATTAAAAATGCTATAACCGAGATGTGAAACTGACTGGATGTAATGACCACAAGGATGGAAAAAATAGAGAAATGAATAAGTGATATAGAAGATAAAATGATGGAAAACAAATAAGCTGACAAGAAGAGGAAAAGAAAAATATTGAATCATGAAGGTAGACTTAGGGAACTCACTGACTCCATAAAGCATAATAACATTCATATCATCAGGGTTCCAGAAAAAGAAGAGAGGGAAAAAGTGGGGCAGAATGTTATTTAAACAAAAGATAGCTGAAAAATTCCCTAATCTGAGGAAGGAAACAGGCATCCAAATCCAGGAGGCACAGAGAACAGCCATCAAAATCAACAATGGATGGCAAACACCAAGACATATTGTAGTAAAATTTGAAAAATACAGAGATAAGGAAAGACTCCTGAAAGCAGCAAGGGAAAAGAAATCCCTGACCTACAAGGGAGGACAAATAAGGTTAGCAGCAGATCTCTCCACAGAAACTAGGCAGGCCAGAAGAAAGTGGCATGATATATTCAATGTGTTGATGGGAAAAATATGCAGCCAAGAATATTCTATCCAGCAAGGCTGTCATTCAGAATAGAAGGAGAGATAGTTTCCCAGACAAACAAAAACTAAAGGAGTTTGTGAACCTTAAACCAAACCTGCAAGAATTATTAAAGAGGACTCTGGGAAAGAAAGGCCAAAAGCAACAAAGACTACAAAGGATCATAGAAAAATCTCCAGAAACAATGAATTAACAAGTAATACAATGGCACTAAATCCATATCAATGAATTGCTCTGAATGTAATGGACAAATTGTCCAATCAAAAGACATAGGCTGTCAGAATGGATTAAAAAAATTATATGCTGCCTACAAGAGTCTCGTTTTAGACAGAAATACAGCTGCACTTGAAAGTGAGGGGATAGAGAGCCATTTATCATGCTAATGGAGGTCAAAAGAAAGTGGAGTAGGCATACTTACATCAGACAAACTAGATTTTAAACCAAAGACTGTAACAAGAGATGTAGAAGAGCACTCTATCATAATAAAGGTGTCTATCAAACAAGAAGATCTAGCAACTGTAAATATATATGCCCTCAACTTGGGAGCACCAAAATATATAAAACAATTAAAAACAAACATGAAGGAACTCATTGATAGTAATACAATAATAGTAGGGAACTTTAACACTCCACTTACAGCAATGGACAGATCACCATACATAAAATCAACAAGGAAAAATGGCTTTGAATAACACATTGAACATGATGGATGTAACAGATAGATTCATAACAGTTCATCCTAAAGCAGCAGAATACACATTCTTTTCAAGTGCACATGGGAGATTCCCTGGAATAGATCACATACTGGGTCAAAAACCAGCTGTCAAGAAGTACAAAAATTTTGAGATAATACCATGTTTATTTTCCAACAAGAACACTGTGAAAGTTGAAGTCAACCACAAGAAAAAAATTGGAAAGACCACAAATGCATTGAGGTTAAAGAACATCATACTGAAGAATGAATGGGTCAGGGGCGCCTGGGTGGCTCAGGCATTAAGCGTCTGCCTTTGGCTCAGGTCATGATCCCAGGGTCCTGGGATCGAGCCCTGCATCAGGCTCCCTGCTCGGCAGGAAGCCTGCTTCTCTCTCTCCCATTCCCCTTGCTTGTGTTCCCTCTCTCGCTGTGTCTCTCTCTGTCAAATAAATAAATAAAATCTTAAAAAAAGAATGAATGGGTCAACCAGGAAATTAAAGAAGAAATAAAAATACCAGAAAACAAATGAAAGTGAAAACAAGATGGTCTGCAACCTTTGGGATGCAGCAAAAGCTGTCATTAGAAAGAAGTATATAGCAATACAGACCTACCTCAGGAAGGAAGATAAATCTCAACTACATAACCTATCCTTTCACCTAAAGGATCTAGAAAAAGAAAAACAAATGAAGCCTGAAGCCAGCAGAAGAAGGGAAATAATAAAGAATAGAACAGAAATAAATGATATGGAAACAAACAAAACCCCAGTACAACAGATGAATGAAACTAGAAGCTGGTTCTTTGAAAGAATTATTAAAATTGATAACCCCCAGCCAGATTTATCAAAAAGAAAAGAGAAAGAATCCAAATAAATAACATTTTAATGAGAGAGGTGAGATGACAACCAACACCACAGAAATACAAGAAATTATAAGAATATTATGAGAAATCATATGCTATCAAATTGGGAAATCTAGAAGAAAGATAAATACCTAGAAACATATAAACTACCACAACTGAAACAGGAAGAAAGAGAAAACTTGAACAGACCAATAACCAGCAAAAAAAAAAAAAAAAAAAAAAAAAAAGTTGAATCAGTAATCAAAAATCTCCTAAGAAAAAAAGTCCAGGGCTAGAAGCTTTCCAAGGAGAATTCTATGAAACATTTAAAGAAGAGTTTAATACCAATTCTCAAACTGTTCCAAAAAGTAGAAATGGAAGGAAAACTTCCAAACTCATTCTACGAGACCCTCATTACCTTGATTCCAAAACCAATGACCCCACTAAAATAGAGAATTACATGCCAATATCCCTGATGAACATGGATGCAAAAATTCTCAACAAAATACTAGTAAATCGAACCCAATAGTACGTTTAAAGAATAATTCACAAAAAAAGAAAGAAAGGAAGGAAGGAAGGAAGAAGAAAGAAAGAAAGAAAGAAAGAAAGAAAGAAAGAAAGAAAGAAAGAAAGAAAGAAA
>NW_027397128.1:1183330-1185822 GCF_003265705.2 Callorhinus ursinus
AAAGAAAGAAAGAAAGAAAGAAAGAAAGAAAGAAAGAAAGAAAGAAAAAGAAAGAAAAGCACTCACCACAGACAAGTGGGATTTATTCTTGCTCTGGGTAAGTGGTTCAATATTTGGAAATCAATCAACATGATAAACACGATCCTCTCAATGGATGTAGAAAAAGCATTTGACGAAGTACAGCATCTTTTCTTGATAAAAACCCTCAACAAAATAGGAATAGAGGGAACACACCTCAACGTCAAAAGGGCCATATATAAAAGACCCACAGCTAATATCATCCCCAGTGGGGAAAAACTGAGAGATTTTCTTCTTTGGTTAGGAACAAGACAGGGATGTTCACACTCACCATTGTTACTTAACATAGTACTGGAAGTGCTAGCCTCAGCAATCAGGAAACAGAAAGAAATAAGAGGAATCCAAATCATCAAGGAAGAAGTCAAACTTTTACTGTTCACAGATGATATAACACTCTAGATAGAAAACCAAAAAGACTCCACCAAATACTTGATAGAACTGATGAACGAATTCAGTAAAGTTACAGGACATAAAATCAATGTACAGAAATCTGTTGCATTTCTCTTAAAAAAAGATTTTATTTATTTATTTGAGAGAGAGAGAGCACAGCAAGAGAGAGTACAAGTGTGGATGAGGGGCAGAGGGAGAGGGACAAGCAGGGACTCCCTGATGTGGGACTTGATCCCAGGACTCTGAGGTCATGACCTGAGCCAAAGGCAGATGCTTAACCAACTGAGCCACCCAGGTGCCCCAAATCTGTTGTTTCTATACACCAATAATGAAGCAACAGAAAGAAAAATCAAGGAATTCATCCCATTTGCAATGGCACCAAAAACCATAAAATACCTAGGAATAAACCTAACCAAAGAGGTAAAAGATCTGTACTCTGAAAACTATAGAACTCATATGTAAGACATTGAGGAAGACACAAAGAAATAGAAAAACATTCCATGCTCATGGATTAGATGAACAAATATTGTTACAATGTATAAAAGAAATCTACACTTTTTTAAAGATTTTATTTATTCATTTGTCAAAGAGAGAGAGAGAGCGAGAGACAGCATGAGCAGAGGGGAAAGGGAGAAGCAGGCTCACTACTGAGCAGGGAGCCAGATGTGGGGTTCAATCCCAGGACCCTGGAATCATGACCTGAGCCAAAGGCAGATGCTTAACCAACTGAGACACCCAGGCACCCCAGCAATCTACACTTTTAATGCAATCCCTATCAAATAACAACGAGCACTTCTCACAGAGTAGAACAATCCTAAAATTTGTATGAAACCAAAGGACACCCCAAATAGCCAAAGCAATTTGGAAAAGAAAAACAAAATTGGAGGCATCACAATTCTGGAATTCAAGCTGTATTACAAAGATGTATTCATCAAGACAGTATGGTACTGGCACAAAAACAGACACATAGATCTATTGGAACAGAATAGAAAACCCAGAAAAGAACCCACAACTGTATGGTCAACTAATCTTCAACAAAGCAGGAAAAGAATATCCGATGGAAAAAGGACAGCCTCTTCAAATGGTGTTGGGAAAACTGGACAGCAACATGCAGAAGAATAAAACTGGACCAACTTCTTACACCATACACGAAAATTAATTCAAAATGGATGAGAGACCTACATGTGAGACAGAAAACCATGAAAATCCTCTAAATCCTAGAGGTGAACACAGGCAGCAATATCTTTGACATTGGCCATAGCAACTTCTTACTAGACATGTCTCCTGAGGCAAGGGAAACAAAACCAAAAATGAACTATTGGAACTTTATCATGAGAAAAATTTTCTGCAAAGCATAGGAAACAATCAACAAAACTAAAAGGGAACCTTTGGAATGGGAGAAGATATCTGCAAATGACATATCTGGTAAATGATGTGTATCCACACTCTATAACAAACTTATCAAACTTAACACCCAAAAAACAAGTAATCCAGTTAAAAAATGGGAGAAGACAGAAATATATATTTTTCCAAAGAAGACATGCAAATGGCTAACAAACATGAAAAGGTGCTCAATATCACTCATCATCAGTGAAATACAAATCAAAATTACAATGAGATATCACCTCACACCTGTCGGAATGGCTAAGATTAACAACAGAATAAACAATAGATGTTGGCAAGGATGCAATGAAAGAGGAACCCTCTTACACTGTTGGTGGGAATGCAAAGTGGTGCAGCCACTCTGGAAAACAGTAGAGGAACCCTCTTACACTGTTGGTGGGAATGCAAAGTGGTGCAGCCACTCTGGAAAACAGTATGGAGTTTCCACAAAAAGTTAAAAGTAGAACTACCCTATGATTCAACAACTGCTCTACTAGTTATTTACACAAATAATACAAAAATACTGATTCAAAGGGACACGTGCACCCCGATATTTATGCAACATTATCAACAATAGCCAAATTATGGAAAGAGCCCAAGTGCCCATCGACTAATTAATGGATAAAGAAGAGGTGATATAT
>NW_027397128.1:1185922-1186942 GCF_003265705.2 Callorhinus ursinus
AATGGAATATTACTCAGCCATAAAGAAGAATGAAATCTTGCCATTTGTAATGACATGGATGGAACTGGAGTGTATTATGCTAAGTGAAAAAAGTCAGAGAAAGACAAATACCATATGATTTCACTCATATATGGAATTTAAGAAACAAACCAGATGAACATAGGGGAAAAAAGAGATAGGCAACCCGTAAAACAGACTCTTAAGTGTAGAGAACAAACTGAGGGTTACTGGAGTAGAGGTCAATAGGGTGATGGGCTAAAGTGGTGATGTGTATTAAGGAGGGCACTTGTTTAAATCAGAACTGGGTGTTGTATGTAAGTGATGTATCACTATATTCTATTTCCAAAACTAATATTAGTTAACTAACTGTTAACTACTTGGAATTTAAATAAAAACTTGAAAAATTTAATTATTAATTAATTAATTAATTAAAACTTAAAAAAATAGAATTGCTCCATGATCTGTTCATTGTACTACTGGGTATTTATCCCCAAAATACAAAAACACTAACTCAAAGTGATACATGCACACCTATGTTCATAGTAGAATTATATTCAGTGTCCAAATTATGGAAGCAACCTTTTTCTTTCCTTTTTAAATTTTTTTTGTTTAAATTCAATTTAGTTAATATCTAGTGTATTCTAGTTTCAGGGGTAGAATTTAGTGATTCATCAATTGCACATAACACCCAGTGCTTTTTACATCAAGTGCCCAACTACCCTATCTCCTTACCCAACTCCCCTCTAGCAACCCTGTTTGTTTCCCATAGTTAAGATCTCTTGTGGTTTGTCTCCCTCTCTGATTTCATCTTATTTTGTTTTCCCTTCCCTTCCCCTATGTTCCTCTGTTTTCTTTCTTAAATTCCACATACGAGTGAAGTCATATGGTATTTGTCTTTCTCTGACTTATTTCACTTAGCATAGTACCCTTTAGTTCCATCCATGTCATTGCAAATGGCAAGATTTCATTCTTTTTTATGGCTGAGTAATATTCCATTGTGTATATATATATATATATATA